>NC_091691.1:78590795-78904318 GCF_041296265.1 Equus caballus
CAAGGCTGCCGCGACTCTCCCCACAGCCGCTGAGGACACATTCCCTCTTTTAGGGCTCAGCAGCCCTATGAGTGCTCGCTCAGGGCCTGGGGAGTGCCTCGTGCCACTGTGCCTTGGTGGGCAGGGCTTCCTCGCTGGGACCCAGACTAGAGCCCCTCCTAGGCGCCACAGGGGCAGGGTGGAATCCCCCACCCAACTGGGAGAGGAGAGTGATCACAGGCACCAGCAAAGGTTACCACCATCTCCTCCTATGGTTGCCCGGGTGTGTGTTCTCCTTTTGGGGTGCTTGCACACCAGGCTGGAAAGTGTTCATGTGGGTGCACAGGGCTACAGGGGAGAGCTGGGGGTGCTCACCTATCTCTGCCACTTCCAGGGGGACCTATCCATCCACCCTCAGGTGTATAGCTGTGTATGTCTCTCAGGCATCCTGTTGTGCTGTGTGGGCTTCTTCTGTTGGTCAGTGAATGTCCATTTAATTGTGGTTCAGAAGTGCGAGAGACAAAGGGAACAGCTGGCTCTGCCATGTTGCTGAGATCCCGCCCCTCACATTCCACTATATTCTAAACTTCAGATAAGAAAGGACTTCACCTGTTTCACCAACCTTGTAGTGACTATCCTAGAGCCTGGCAGATAACAAGCTCTTACTAAATACTTTTAATCACATCATCCAGTAAATGGTTGTAGGAACAGAGACCTTGTGACAGTGGGAGAAACAGACCTAAGACATGATGCAGAGCCTGCAGAACTTGTTTAGATAATCTGTAGCCATATTATAGGAAAAAAAATTATCCTATCTCCTGACTTTCATTTATCTATTCTGTACTTGATTTTCTTCTCCCAGTCAAAATCCTACTCATTGCTCAGTCAAAATCCTACTCATGTTATCTCTTCTAAAAAGCTTTCCATGACCCCACCACCTCACATTTTAAAAAATTACACTTACTGATTGGTTCTTTCTAGGGTATAGGAATGCTGTGGTGTGGTTGATAAGAGAGCGGACTCTGGACATAAAATACTTGTTTTTTTTAATTGAGATGTAATTGACATATAACGTTGTATTAGTTTCAGTTATACAACATAATGATTCAATATTTGTATATATTGCAAAATGATCATTGCAGTAAGTCTAGTTAACATCTGTCACCACACATAGTAACAAATTATTTTTTCTTGTGACAAGAACTTTTAAGATCTACTCTCTTAGCAACTTTCAAATATGCAATACAGTAATATTAACCATAGCTACCATGTTGTACATTATATCCCCATGACATATTTATCTTATAACCAGAAATTTGTACCTTTTGATCCCTTTCACCCATTTTGCCCCCCCCAACCCCTGCCTTTGGCAACCTTAAATCTGTTCCCTGTGTCTATGAATTTGGGCCTTTTTCCTTTTTTCTTTCTTTTTTTAAATTCCATATATAAGTAAAATCATATGATATTTGTCTATATGACTTATTTCGCTTAGCATAATGCCCTCAAAGTCCATCCATGTTGTCACAAATGGCAAGATTTCATTCTTTTTTACAGCTGAATAACGTTTCATTGCATGTGTGTGTATGTATCTCTCTCACACATATATATCACACTTTCTTTATCCATTCATCCATCAATGGACACTTAGATTGCTTCCATGACTTGACCATTGTAAATAACGCTTCAATGAACATGGAAGAGCAATGAACATAAATCTTTTGGAGTTAGTGGTTTTTTTCCTTTGGATAAATATCCAGAAGTAGAATTGGTGAATCATATGATAGTTCTATTTTTAATTTTTTGAAGAGCCTCCATGCTGTTTTCCATAGTGGCCACACCAATTTACATTCCAGCCAACAGTGCACAAGGGTTCCCTTTTCTCCACATCATCACCAGCACTTGTTATTTTTTGTCTTTTTGAAAATCGCCATTCTAACAGATATGAGCTGATATCTCATTGTGGTTTTGATTTGGATTTCCCTGATCTTTAGTGATGTTTAGCACATTTTCATGTACCTATTGGCCATCTATATGTCTCTTTTGGAAAAAATGTCTATTCAGATCCTATGCCCATTTTTTAATCAGGTTGTTTTTCTTTCTATTGAGTTGGATGAATTCTTTATATATATGGTATTTTAGAAATTAACCCCTTATGAAATATATGATTTGCAAATATTTTCTCCCATTTGGTAAGTTGCCTATTCAGTTTCTTGTGGTTTCCTTTGCTTTGAAGAAGCTTTTTAGCTCCACCTCACTTTGATTTTTTTCTTATTTGAATGCTGATAACTTGCATTCTGACATTGAAAGGAACTGTATAGGCCCTTGTATGTTGTACTCTGTTATGTAGATATGTCTTATACCTCTAAATTCATTGAAAACTCAAGAATGATAAGAACCTAATTTAATATGTTGGCATGTTCTTTTCTGAATCCTTCTCAGCACCTATATTCTACTAACGCACCTGGAGGGCATGACTGATGTCACATGAGAGCGGAGGCTCTACGAGGGTCCTCATGACCTCACTTCCAAGGTGGCATGTAACTTGGTTTTCTTGAAGCTAAGGGGTTGGTTATGTAAGAGGACAAGGCAACATGGCCTCATATTGACCCAGAATCTGACAGAATGGTATCAGTAACTTCCTGGGTGGCTCCCAGGACTCTGAAATTACATCATCATCACAGCTGAGGTATCTGGCATGGACTCTTATACCATGAAAGAGCAAATCCTTACTCTTATCACCCAGACTTTGTACGAGAACCTCAGTCTACCCACAGATAAACCCACTACCTTAACTCTACAGAAAAAAAAAAAAAAAGATTGTTTTACTCTAAATGAGGAAAGGTTAGATTGCATCAGATCCCTTGCAAAGCAAAGTACTTAAACCATTAATGGAATTAATATAATTAATAGATTTCATTTCCTGTGAGGAAAGAGAAAAAGTACAGTTTCCCCCTAAATTTTGCTTTCTCCTTCAGACAACACTTCTAATAAAAAGGGTTTACTATCATCAAATTGATTTAATCAGTGAATTTTAATGGTGCTTGACATTGAAGCTAGTGATTATGACTTTGCTGTATTTATGTGTTTAGCACATTTGCACGTGGCATGCTTATTAAACACAGCAAATAATTTGCAGCAGAGTCTGCCGAGTCTTTGCAAGCTGAAGGAAGTCTGGAGCACTGTTTCCTCTCTCTTCTGCTCTCTTGAGCATTTCATTCTTTTCAGACTTAGATATACAGGTTTATATGTGTTTATGAGCTGGAGATGAGCTTGTTTCCTTTAACTTGAAGCAACAGTTCCTGTTTTATTGTTTTTCCCCATCAAAAGAGTATTTTAGTTTGGGAAATTTTAAGATATTCTGATTGGGAGTGAAGAAAAATGCAAATTTATTTCCTGTTTTAGACATGGACATAGCTCTGAGCTCACTAAGGTTTCCATTAGATAAGGAGAAGGAGTGATAGTGAGGAGAAGTGGCCGGAACATAATATGCTTCTCTGATTCTAACCATAGTCACTCATAGTCACTCCACACCTTACATGAAGCCTTTCCTGGTGACACTAGCTGATACTGGAATTACACAGTACCAATGATCGGTACCCTGCAATTGAATACTGTCTTATGTCGTTTTAAAGTGGATATTTTAAAATTGTTTTCAATGACTTAAACTTCTTACTCTTGGGACTGGAGGCATGCTATCACTTTTTTGTGTCTGCCACAGCCCATGTTGTAATGTAAGCACTCAGTAGGTGCCCAGTGAATACTTACATTGCTCATTCCCTGAAGAAAAATGCTTTGTGTATTTCTCAACATTGGCATATGTACAGATAGTACTAGATACTCCAAATGTTAATTTCTTGCTATTCAGAAAAGAAATACACTTTCTCTACTGGACTTGAAGAGCTGTCCTTTTGACCTACAGTGTTTTCATAGTTGTTCTAAATAGAGCATAACTGTCAATTTTGACTCCATGAAATATTGTACTTCCACTGACCTTATTAGCTTTCTCTAGTTTTAATGGGAGTATAAGCAACTATGAAAGATCCAATAATTTCAGCTCTTCCACAGAATTAGTATATCCAACAGCTGCTTTCCTCTGCTAACCCACGTTCACTTCACCCAACACAAGGAGGAGAGTGGAAAAAATATATCTGAGAGTCTTGCTAATAAGTGAGCATCTGCAAAGGGCCGTTAACAGACCTCTGTCAAGCACAGTACTTTATGGACAGCCTACCTGTTCCTCTAGTTCCACTGCCTTGTCCAGCAACCACGCAGTTGTGGCTTTTGCAAGTCCTTCTAATCAGCAGCCCACTTTCAGTGTTGTTTTCACTGGAGGTGTCCTTCCTGGCTGTAGTCTCCTAAGGCTGGCACAGCCCTGTAATCAGCTTGCATTTCCCTCCTACATCAGGAATATCTTACTCTTTCCTGATAAAGTGCTACTTTTGAGTTCCCTGAAGTCTTATGTTATTAATATAGGAGGTAACAGAAAGGATTTAGTCTTATTTGGGAGTTCTAATGATGGCAGATGGCCTGTTTTGGGCTGTGCTACGGACTGAATGTTTGTGTCCTCTCAAAATTCATGAGTCCTAAGGAACAGTAGTAGGCAGTGAAGATACAATGGTAAATAAGAAATTTCCATGCTCTCATACAGCTTATCCCAAGGAGGAGACAACGTTAACAAAATAGCTATGCACATAGTTATTTCTTTTCAATAATAAGTAAGCGCTTTGAAGGAAGAGCAGAAGGAGCAATAAGAGAGTATAAGTAGTAATAACTAATTTAGTGTCTTCAGGAATATTTCCATGAAGATGTGATATTTAATCTAAGATCTAAAGAAGAAGAAACTGTTGGCTCCGAAAGCGTTAGGATGTTCCAGGTAGAGAGAAAGTGGGTGCGAGTAACTGAAAGATTGAAGGAGGAAGAGAGACACCCTGGCTGGAATAAAGTGAGTAAGGAGGAGTGCACATCATAGATGGATGCAAAGGGCCTATCAAGTAATTGGCATTTAGTGTGGGTTCAATAACAGTAGCCAATACTACAAATACAATATGATAGCAATTGTGCATTTTGCTTTACTAAAAATTAAAGGGTGAAACTGAAATTTGCTTCTAATAGGTTTAGATGATTAATGAATATAAGATTAATTGTAGATTATTAAAAAAGAGGAGACTGTCTTGTAGAAGCATTGCTACCCTTTGAAACACATGTCTTCCTAAACTAGACATATTCAGGGCCACTGCCACAGCCGTGGTCCTGTGCCCAGATGGACAACGGGGGTCAGAGAGAGACCTACGGACCCACTGCCACCTCCCGTTCCTGGATTTCTGGCCTTGTTCAACAGCATTGGCTCCCACCTCACATCCTAGGTCTGTGGAAGGATCAGGACAGAGCAGCCCCATTGCTTTGGCAAGCTGCCACGTAGACTATTTGTGATGATGACATTAATGCTTTCCTGCTTCAAGAGCGTGTGAGCCTCCACACGTGATATAAAAAATGTTCTAGTGGGAAGCAGCGAGCAAGAGGAAGCTCACGATGAGGGAGTAAAAGGGGAAGCTTTAAGGTAGAAGAGAGGGAGGGTCACGCTTATTTTGGAGATTTTACTACTTAGAGCATTCTTTAAAAGTTTTGTGCCAAAATCTACCACTCTGTGTTATTAGGTGCTAGCAGGTACCGAAAATGTAAAGTGATGGAGTGTTAATTTTTAATAAATCCTCAGGAATAAATGCAAATAGCTCATCCATGAAGGATGACTGTGTTTCTTTCACTTATGAAGAGACCTTGATAATACATTAATGAGCAGCATAATGCTTACCCTTCAAGGGTGACATGCTCCATATATATGCAAAAGCTACATCACCCCACACTGAACTTTGGATAATGTCCAAATGTCCTCCCTCTATGCTGGTTGTGTGCCTCTCATATCTGTTTGCTAGGTGCTTGCTCTGGCACTGCTTAGGCATAAATAATAGTGTCTGGAGGTTAAAGAATCTAAACATGTTCTGCTGATTGATCAGTTAATCAATTTCCATTGATTACCAGAATGTTCTATTAATTCCATTATCATGTCTAAAGGGGAATCCATAGCAATTAAACAAAAAGACATTTGATAGTTTTTGTGGTAATTGAATTTGTAAATTTATTAGCTTTCAGTTGTTTACTTCCAGTATAAGTAATTAATATTTCATGTTACTCTTTTAAATGGGAAAATGCTTATGAGATCATTTTAATTATTGGTTTGAAATGAAACCCCTAAAAGCCCTGGGTTTGTAATTGAGTAATACCTCTTGTATCAAAGATGATGCATTCTGGTTATGTTCGTATTTCTCAGAAATCTCGTCCCCTGGCACAGAAGGCATAGGGATCTGTGGTTAGATGTCAGCTTGGGGAAGAAAGCACTATGGTGTGAAGAAGAAGAAAGCACTGTGGTGTGAAGAAATCGAGTACCAGCCGAAATAATGCCAGCTGTAGCAGTAAACATGAAATATGCCTGGTGGTCTCGAGACAGACAGGGATTCACTAGACAAAGGCAGAGAAGGTAAGAGAAGTCCTGGTGCGCAGAGAGAGGAGGAGGAAGGGGACCTTGAGGAGGCATCAGGGTAGGGGCAGCTGGGGCCTCTGTTGGGAGGCTAGAAAGGCTTAGTTTGTAGCCATGGACAGAGGCTCCTCTGACCCAACAGCAAGGAGAGGTCTATGCCTAGATTTTAGAGGTCTTCTAACGTGGAGCACGGAAGAAGGTCTCATCCTGCTGTAACTAATGAGTGCCCAGGACCCTTAGGAGATCACAGAGTAGTGAAAAGCCTATGGCCCAAGCTGAGCAGAACTCATTCATTTGGAAGGAAGGAATGCAAGACAGAGAGAGTTGGGTCAATGAATCAAGGAATGAGTGTCATGCACATGAGGACAAAACAAGGAAAGAAAGAAGCTAGAGGACCATTGTTTCAGGAGGTAAGGAAATCAGGTGAGCGGCCATAGAAGGTCAGCTCCTGAGGGGACAGACTGTCCCCTGACTTGTTCGGCTTAGTATTCTCAGCACCTAGACTAGGTCTTGTTGCATTGTAAGTCCTCATAGATACATGTTAATGCAATATGGATGTGGTCCCATTGAAGAAATAGGGCATGGGGGGTGGGAGGGAAGAGGGTCTGTCTTAGTCCATTAGGGCTGCTATAACAAAATTCCACAGACTGAGGCACTTAGCAACAACAGGAATTGATTTCTCACAGTTGTGGAGGCTGAAAGTCCAGGATCAGGATGCCAGCTTGGTCGGGTTCTGGTGAAGGCCCTCTTCCGGGTTGCAGACTGCCGACTTCTCACTGTGTCCTCACGTGGTGGAACGGGACAAGGAAAGTCTCTCAGGCCTCTTTTATAAGAGACTAATCCATTCATGAGGGCTCTGGCACATGACCTACTCACTGCCAAAAGGCTCCTCCTCCCAGTATCATCACCTTGGGGATTAGGTTTCAACATACGAGCTGTGAGGGAACACGTCCAGATCATGGCAGGGTACAAATGAGTGAATAGACAAGAATAACTTAAAGTAGCTTTGTCGCTGATTGCCACAGTGTCTTCAACTTTTTCACTGCTCAGAATCTGATTTAAAAGTCAAGATTGCTTGATTTCTACCTGGATCATTCCATGAAATGCCACACTTAGAGAGAAAATATTTAGGACACTAAGCTATTACATGTTATAACAATGAACTTTAATCAACCGGCCAAGAGTATGAGTGACAGATATCAGATAATTTTTTGTTTTTATACAGACATCAAGGGTAGGGGAGAGGTACAGAGAGAGTCAGAGAGCTTTGCAGTTTTGAAACACTCATCATTACAGGGGATAGGGTATGAGTTAGGGAGAAATGCTGCCAGACTTCACCAGATTCTGTATGTTTTCATATGAGGTCAACACTCTTTACTTTTACTATAAGGTCATGTACAAAAGCTATTCTAGCACGTAGTTCAAATACTGCTTGTAATATTTTTCTTTTTTGTCATAAAGTAGTTACATTCACAATAAAATGAGGACTATTATAAGTGCATTTTAAAGCACAGTTTTTTGAATAAAAATTATCAGAGGCCAGCCTCATGATGTAGTTGTTAAGTTCACATGCTCCACTTCAGCAGCCTGGGGATCGCAGGTTTGGCTCCTAGGTGGGGACCTATACACCACTCATCAAGACATGCTGTGGTGGCATCCATCCCACATACAAAATAGAGGAATATTGGCACAGGTGTTAGCTCAGGGACAATCTTCATCAAGCAAAAAGAGGAAGATTGGCAACAGATGTTAGCTCAGGGCCAATCTTCCTCACCAAAAAAAAAAGATCGGTGAAACCTAGGACAATTGCTTTGATCTTTAAAGATCTTTCCAAACTTTAGATTTTTTTTGAAAATTTATCATAATTTTAATAAGTTGAGATACTAAACATCAGGGAAGCAGTGCAGAAAACTGAAACACACCTAAATGTCATGACTTTAGTTCTAGTCCTGTCTCATTAACCAGCTGGGTGACCTTGGCCAGGCACTTCATCCTTTTGCACCTCACTTTTCCCATGGCTAAATTATAGAACTAAACAACATCATCTTCTGGGTCACTTCTACCTCTGACAACCTAGGGGTAGGAGTCATTGACAGCATCAGCCAATAGAAAGACAATTTGTGAGCCACAAATATAATTTTAAGTTTTTCAGTAGCCATGTAAAAAAAAGAAGAAACAAGTGAAATTAATTTTAATAGTACACACTTTACTTAAGTCAATATAACCAAAGTTATCATTTTAACATTCTATAAATCTAAAATTATTAAAGAGTTATTTCGTATTCTTTTTATCGTACTTGGTCTTAGAAATCCCATATATGTTTTATACTCTCAGCATATCTCAATGATGACTAGCTACTTTTCAAGTGCTCAGTAATCACATATAGCTAGTTGCTACTGTTTCAAATAACACAGATCTATAGGATTCAGCTAGGAAAAACTCGGATTAGATGCAAAGAAGACTTTCTCAGCAACATGTATAACAGATGAAAACTTTTTTAATGGAGTAATTAGAAAAGGAGCTAAATTATTAATTAAAACAATGAGTTTGGCTGAGTTGTCTGCAGCCTGGTGGATTCTGCCACATGCTATCAAGGATGAGAATTTACTCCCTTTGAGGCTCTCTTTTGCTTATCTACAGTCACCTGGTCCCCAGGTGTGGCTTGAGCTCTTCCTTAGAGTTCTAATTGCTTTTCTGTGGGTCTCTGGCTGGAGCGCGGTCGCTGCCAGCCTCAAAGAGTCAGTGGTTTCAGCAGAGGTGGATGCAGTAAGCTCTGCCTCTTCCTCCCCTGCCTCACCCCAAGGTTCTCCTCTGCCCATCCTTTATTCGTTAACTTATCCTCAGCAACACCAAGGAACAATGCTGTGCGCACTGCACTTCACCAATCGTGTGGGCATACTTTGAGCAAATTAAACATGCTGGGAAATTGAAGATGAGTGATATGTAGAACTATTTTCAAAGTCAAAGAGAAAAGAAAAATAGGAGCTTCCTTATGGTAGGGTTGCCAGGTAAAATGCAGAATGTTCAGTTAAATGTGAATTTCAAATAAATAAGAATTTTTAGTATAATATGGCCCAAATATTGCATGGGACATACTTACACTTTAAAAAAATCATTATTTATCTGAAAGTCAAATCAGACTGGGCATTCTGTAATTGTTTTCTAAATCTAGCGACCCTTCCTCATGGATATCCACAGTTTCCCGTGTCATTTCACCTCAAAGGGCAAGCCCCTTCTTCTTTTTGTAAAGATTGGCACCTGAGCTAAGAACTGTGGCAATATTTTTTTTTTTTCTGTTTTTCCTCCCCAAACTTCCCCAGTATATAGCTGTATATTTTTTCAGTTGTGGGTCCTTCTAGTTGTGGCATGTGGGTTTCTGCCTCAACAGGGCCTGATGAGCGGTGCCATGTCCACGCCCAGGATCCGAACCGGTGAAATCCTGGGCCACCAAAGAGGAGCAGGTGAACTTAACTTCAAACCTTCCATTGTTAATCTCATACCTTCAGAAGAGCCCTTTTATGCCTTAGATTTGGTCCTCTGCTCAATCATTTCTTCCACTAGTCTATGGAAACAGCAATCCACTGCAGAACATTTTCTGGAGTCTAATACAGTCACATAGTTGGGAGACCTTCAACGATGCTTTCAATGAGCTTCTAGTTTGAGATCCAGTCCTCTTGGGGTGCGTCCCGCCTCCAGTGTGAGTTCAATATACTACTCCTTCTTCCTGCCATCCTCCAGGCTCAAGTCCTACTCTTCTGAGAGAAGTCTTTCAACAGCATACATACACACACACGCAAAACACTCACCCTATACACACATACCAATAACACACTAAACAATAATTCTGAGAAAATATGCAGTCTAAATTCACAATTAGGAAGGGAAAAAAATGACTTCCTAAATTCAACAGTCTCTCAAGATTCCACTTTTGAAATGAAGAAAGAACCTTTCCTATTATTTTGTGAACAGCTTAAATTCTACTTTCTCTGTCTCCAGCTCTCAAACTTTGCTCAGCGGTAAACCTGAACCTGAAATAGTCTGCCTAGTGGCCTACCTGGACCAGGCCCACTATGGTGCCTTCTCGCTGAATGCAGCAGTTGTCCATTACAGCTACAACATCCCCTCTCTCCAGGGCCTACAACCAGCCACTTCGCATGCACACACACATTGAAGACATGGAAATAGCTATCATTATAAAGTAGCAATTTTTCCTCCTTTTTGCCCAGGTAATCAAGGACTGTTGGTAATTTTACTCCCAGGTAGATGGTCAAAGTCAGGTTGGATTGCCTTTGTATGGGGTACAGGACTAATTCTAGGCTAAAATGAGGAGAGGGCAGGCACTTTTATCTCCCCTCTGAAACTCTTCATTTTTCCACATTCTTTCTACTACCTGCCTTCATGATTTTGGCCTCTGAACATCCACTTCTGTCCCATTATGACTAGTCCCTGATTCATTATTTAGATACAGTCAAAGCATTAGCGGATAAATGTTTATGATAGGAGTTTGCAAACTTTTATATCATAGGTATATCCCTCTATTCATGCTTCTGTCCATCCTGATTGGAAAATCTCCTCGTGATCTGTCGAACCTCCTGAAAGAATAAGTTGCTAGTCAGTGAGAGTCATATCTCCTGAACACTATGGTCCTTCTTTCCACCATCCTATTGCTGACTCCTGTCTTTGGCTAGCACTATCACAATACCACATCTATGTGGCTTTCCTGCATCTTCATCCAAATGTTTGATAGTATGGTTTTGACCCAGTTCCCTGGGCTTCCATTTAAGTTCAGACATTCTTGAAATGCAGAGCTGTCCCTTCCCCCTCTGTGAGTTTCTCTTTTTTCCCTTCAAGCAGGATAGTTCTCCTTCAGCTATCTTTGCCAAAAATTTTGCCAAGTCCCAATGATACTCATGAACTTTTATGGATTTCAATGGGTTAAATGTCTTAAGTTCATTTTATTACCCCTACTTCTTTCATTTTCATGGACACTCTGAAGTTGTCACACTTACTCTTTGATTCTCTTCCTTGTTATTTCCTTTTATGAATTACTTGGTATCGTCTACATTGTTTCTCTTTTTCTTTCTGCTTCATACCGACTAACCTCCAAGGGCAGCATTTGATAGTACAAACTGGGCATTTTCTCCCTCTTTTCTCAAGTTTCAATTGAAATCTCCTTTTATCCTATTGGCAAGTCTCCGAGAAAACATACTGTTCTCAGGCCCTGTGAGATAAACTCTATTCCTTGCCAGAGCTTTTCATTTTGGTATCATAAGTCATGATTTGAAAAAATAAAATAAAATAAAACCCCAAAACCCACCATACCCTTTTCTTTGACACCATCTCTCTAGCCAGCTGTTCACATCTCCTAACTTCTAGTTGATTCTAAAGTCATGACTTTTAATTGGAAAAAGAAATGAAAAACTCACTTCTAGCCTTAAGCCATTTTATTTCTAGCCTAATAATTTGTAGAAATGACAGATGCTTTTCCCATTTTTAGTTGAATAATTTGATCTCATATCATTCATATATGGTACAGATCTCTGTTGTAATGATAATTCAGTCAAAGAAATTATAACATGAATATATTAGAAGCATTGCACACTGTGAACGATTATGAAGTGTAGATTCCAGATGGGTAAACGCTGAGGCTGGGGTATGCTGATATGTGGAGATAGTCAAATCCAATCCTTAGTCAAATCTAGTCTAGTTCTCTTTTTTGTAATGTTGTAGATGTCTCCTTGACAGGTAATTTTAAACCTTATTGATAATTGGGCTTAGACATTAACAAATGCATTTGGCGGATATGAGGGAGTAGCGCCCATGAAGACTAGACTGTAGGTGGGTGAGATGGACGAATGAATCTCTATGGTGGAAAAAGCCACCCAAACAGAGAAAGTTATTGGGCATAGTGGATCAGACTAAGTAACGAGGCTTGAATGTGGGAAGGGAGCAGTGGGTTGTCATAAAGCATTAGATAAATCAGAAATTGTTAGCTCAGCTTTCTCGGAGGCACACCCAGGGAAAAAGGGGACTCTATGATAATACTAGAATAACTCTGTCATTGTGGGGCATAAAAATTCTGTGGGAGTTTATGAGGGGGAATTTGTTTGCCTCTTGGATGGATTTGTTAGCATCTGAAATCCAGGGATAACAGTGATGAAAAGGAGCTACAAATAGCAACAGAAAAAAATCTTTATTAATGCCATCTTGTGAACAGATAGTTCCACTGCCATTAAAGCTGTAAGGAAAGCAATGATGGACAATATTTGAGATGGATGGGAAGAAGAGCTCCCAGAACAGAAGAACAGCAGAAGTTGCAATGTTTTAAAACGCACTTGGGATTTGTTTCAATCAGGTATGGTAAGATGACAGATACATGATTAGGTCATGATGGTGGAACCCTCATGAATGGGATTAGTTCCCTTATAAGAAGAGACCTCAGAGATCTCCCTTACCCCTTTCGCTTTGTGAGTATAGTGAGAAGACAGCCACCTATGAATTGGGAAGTGGGTTCTCGCCAGACACTGAATCTAACGGATCCTTTGTCTTAGACTGCCCAGCCTCTAGAACTATGAAAAATAAATTTCTGCTTCTTATAAGCCATCCAATCTATGATATTTTGTTATAGCTGCTTGAATGGACTAAGACTAGTCATATTGAATATTAAAATATATTATAAAACCTGTATAGTTAAAATCGCGTGATTTTGGTTCATGAACAGATAAAAAGTGAAGGGTACAGAATCAAAATTCTAGAAATAGACAAAATGCACTTGAAATCTTTATATATAATAATGTAGCATCACAAATAAATTGGGAAAATGTAGACATTTTAATACAAGATGTTGGGACACTTAGGTAGCCATTTGAAAAAGACAGATTTGTTCCTCACATCATACATTATGATAAGTTCCAAATGACACAGTGATATACATGTAAGAGAAAAAGAAAAAGAAATCATATATATTACCAAAAGATAACATAAGCAAATGCCTTCATAACTTGAGAGTCAGAAGATTTGGAAAAGCTTTTTAAGTATAATTAGTAGAACTACATCCTTTCTGGAGGATCTATGGGGGAATCTCTTCCATGTATTTTTCCAGCTTTTAGAAGTTGGCTGCAATTAACCAAGGTTCGTTGCTGTATCGCTCTGACCTCCACTTCCAACTTCACATCTTTTCCTCTGACTGACTTTCCCACTTCCCTTTTATAAGGACCTTTGTGATTAAATTGGATGATCTCCCCATCTCAGGATCTTTAACTTAATCATATCTGCAAAATCTTTTTTGCCATGCAAAGTAACATATTGACAAGATTCTGAGAATTAGGACATTGACTTCTTTGGAAGTCCGTTATTCTGCCTATTACAGTCTTCCTTTGAGTCCCCAAAGATTCACATGCATCCCGTATGTCAAATACATTCATCCCATTCCAAGATCACTGAAAGTCTCAACTCGTTATAGTATCAACTCAAAGGGCATACTTTCTTCTAAATCTCATCATCTTAAGGTCCCAAATCTAATAATCTAAATTATCTAAATCGAAAAAGGATGAGACTCTGGGTATGATCTTTACTAGGGAAAAATTCCTATCTGTCTGTGGACTTGTAAAACTAGAAACCAAGTTATCTGCTTCCAAAATACAATGATGGAGCAGACATAGGATAGCAGTTTTAGACTTTCTCTTTAAACAGGAAGAAAATGGGAGGTAAAAAGGGAGTCATCAGTCCCCAGCAATTTTGAAATCCAACAAGGAAAACTCCATTAGGTTTGAAGATCTAGGAATAATTCCCTGTGGCTTAAGGCTCTGGCCTCTGGTCTCAAGGTCCCACCTTAGAGTCATTCTTCCTTTTGCATGAAGGGTAGCACATAGTTTCAGGTAAGTAGTATTATCAGCCTGTTTCCTGCATGTAGGGATTCTGACAGGGGATTTAACATTTTTATTATGTGTTCCCTTTTGATTCAAGCTGGTAGTGTTTCTCTTGGTAGGAAATGCTCAAGAACCTTCTAGGTCTCCCATGTATGTCATGCAGATTCACTCTGTTAGATGAGAGGCTCCTCTATAGTGTATTTTGGATAATCCCGTCTCTATCCTGGCTTCTGCTGAATTGACTGACGGGATCTGTGCGTGGCAAGCCTAACTAGGTGTACGTTCAATAATATGGATGGATCTCAAATGCTTTATGGTAAGTGAGAGAAGCCGGATTCATTCATATGACATTTTGAAAAAGGGAAAACTACAGGAACGGAAGGCAGATCAGTGGTTGCCAAAGATTTCTGGGCAGCGGAAGATTTGGCTGAAAAAGGTAGCACGATTGGGGGAGGTGCTGATAGAACTGTTCTGCATCTTGATTATTTTGGTGCTTATACAGCTCTATGCATTTGTCAAAAAGCTCAGAACTGAATATCAGAAAGAGTAAAATTTACTGTATATAAATGAAAAATAAGTAACATAAATATTTTAAAAAAGCACAAGTGGAAGGAGGGGAATTTAGAGTTCATATTCGATGGCTTCACTTTTGTATAAAAGTTCTAGAAAGAGAGAAAGTAAATATAAGAGGAAAATAAGCTATTTATCTTAAGAACACATAATTTGTAACAATCCCTTCTCTCTTTACCTGGTTCATGCTTTCCAGGAAGGGCATATCCTATAGAGAGAATATGGCACTCATGTTTGAAGTTTTCTGCAATGAGCTCAGCTTCAAGGCTGAACCACCATTTTTTCAGCTTTAAAAAAGAATTCAGCGAAGCTAGGGTTAAAATCTCCATTTGAAATGTAGAGCATTTGTTAACCTTTAATTCATTAATGATAGAATAATTTTGATACTATCCTATAAGTTATTTGAGGCTAAGATTTAGTTCTTTGATTTTCTGTAAGTTCCTATACACAATCCCTTGCTAATACTGCAGACCCCCAATATATCTATACTGACTGAATACATCTGTCCAAAACATTCTCTCTTAGAAATGCAAATATCCTACAGATTTTGAAAATTTTCATTTTTTTCTCCCTCCTGTTTTATATTTCATATGTTCTCTACAATAAGCATGAATTACTTTTATAATTAGAAAAAAGCAATAAAAGTTATTTTGCAAATGCAAACCCATCTGGGAGGGTTGTTTCAACCTTATTGCTTTTCTTGAAACAATTGAGTTCAGTTGCAGAGAGGGAGGAAATTTCGATTTGCGAAGGGTTCAATAAGTCATTTGAGCACAAGGATTACTTCTAAGATGGGGCTTATAGCAGGTGGAGAGCTCCAGAGGTTTGATGAGATGTAAGACAGAGATGTAGAAAGGGAGGTGGAAGGAAGGGGTCCATAATGAACTTTTATGCTTTCAAAACATGTTTCGTGGCACCACCACATTAATAATAAATGGGAGGGAATAATTTTGCCTTTTTCTGCTCCCTCCAGACTGATTTGATTCTGTACCTTGGGAGTGGGGATCCCGGAAACCTAATATTTGCTCGAACCATGTTTTCCAGCCCAAAATCCAGAAGCTAAGGTCAGTTGGTGACAAAATTCTTCAGGTTAGCAGAGAAATAAGAAAAATAAGAAGAATGTAGATATTTTTTCATGGAACTGCTTACTCACTTTTTAAAAATTTTGGGGGGCTGGCCCAGTGGCGCAGGGGTTAAGTTCGCATGTTCCACTCCAGTGACCAGGGGCTTGCTGATTCGGATCCTGGATGTGGACCTATGCACCACTTGTCAAGCCATGCTGTGTTAGGCATCCCACATATAAAATAGAGGAAGGTGGGCACAGATGTTAGCTCAAGGCCAGTCTTCCTCAGCAAAAAAGAGGAGGATTGGTGGCAGATGTTAGTTCAGGGTTAATCTTCCTCAAAAAAAAAAAAAAAAAAGGAAAAAAAATTTTGATACGACCTGCTCTCTAATTTTGTTGTGGAAGTATTCTTTAGAATATAATGATAATGATAGATCTCAGTTAATCTTTGAAAACTTTTCTGGTCCTCAAAATTCAAAATCTGGGCTTTGCAGCATTTGACTATAAAGTCCATGATGGTAGGGAGCATGTCTTTGTCTTCATCCCCTCAGCCCTGCAACCCTGAGCCTACTACTGTGTCTGTCACATAAAAGGTTGCACGTAAGTATCTGTTGACTCTCTGACTATGGTAATTCAGCTATAGCAGGATTGTTTATATCTGTGAATTATATTGGGATTTAATCCCTTTGAATAACTCTTCAGGTAGTGCATTTCAAGTTGACAGAAAGTTCCTAAACAACATGTTCATATGTTGCAGACTTCAAATACAGTTCTTTTATGTCCCAGTTGGTATAATTCTGACACTGTATTTCTCAAAGATATATTTCTTAGTTTGTTAACTTATGCATTGTCTGACACCTTCCGACAAATGTAAGTTTCTCTGTGTCTGGTACAGAACCTGGCACATGGCAAATGTCTGAACACTTTTTGTTGAATGAAAGAATGTTCCGCTTCTCTGCCATCTGCACAGTGGCAATCTCTCAGTTGTATTACATCCTGTGGTGGCAGGCACATCTGGCATTGAGTAATCATATTTCTAGCCTTCTCTCTCATCATTCTCCATACATACCATTTGCTACTGTGACACAAAACCCTCAGAGATGATGTCTGGGCTGAGTGTTAAAAGATAAGTCAAAATTTTCCTGGTGTGAGTGTTGAGGGGTTGGAGGATGGAGTAGATCAAATAGAACAAAATAGAGTTCCAGGTTCTGTTTGCCAAATGGTTCTCTCTGTCTGGAAATAATTTCACTTTTCCAGGACACCCCCTAGAGAAAAATTACTGAGTGTGATTTCTCATTTTCTGTTGGTTTCTTCAATGCTCTAAAACTTTTAGAAGTCTCAGACCACCTCTTATGTACCTTTGGTTCTCTAGAATCTTGCTCGAGAAGCAGTCAATGAATATTAATTGAATAAAAGTTCGTATGTAAGGTTCTCTAATAATAACAGTAAAATATTTTGGTTGCACTTTACAGTTTGAAAACCCCGTTGTCAGATTCATGAAAACTGTGAGATAAGTAGCGGGAGTATTTATCCTCATTTTAGTGGTTAAAAAAAAACAACTCAAAACAACTGAGTGTTGTGGACTGAATGTTTGTGTCCCCTCACAAATTCACATTTTGAAGCCCTAACCCTCAATGTGATGGTATTAGGAGGTGAGGCCTTTGGAAGGTAATTAGGTTTAGATGAGGTCATGAGGGTGGAGCACACATAATGGAATTGGGGCCCTTATAAGAAGAGGAAGAGACTAGAGTTTCCTCCCTCCACCAGGTGTGGATACAATGAGAAGGCAGTCATCTACAAGCCAGGAAGAGGGCCCTCACCAAGAACTGCGTCTGCCAGTGCCTTGATCTTGGACATCCAGCCTCCAGAACTGTGAGAAATAACCATTTGTTGTTTAAAGCACATGGTCTATGGTATTTTGATATAGCAGCCTGAACTGACTAAGACACTGAGGTTCAAAGCATAAAGCATAGTCCAGGGTCATATTGTTGAAGTGTGGTTGAGTCAGCACTTGAATCTCGGTCTCCTGATCTCAAGCCCTGTGCTCTTGGTATCCACTCACTCAGTGATTAATTATTTTGTTCATTCCTTCAACAAGTATTTATTTAATGTCATATTCCTCTGACTTCTTAAATTTCCAAGCACCAGATAGAGTGCATCGAGACAGGTTAAGGAATGTAGTTCTCAGAAGAGGAGAGCAGTAATGGTGTTTGCGGAGACCTCGAGCTGGATGGAAAAGAACAGGCTGAAAAGAGAACATTGTTAACAGCATAATTCAAAGTTCATGAGTAGAGAAGATTTAGTCACAGGGAAGTCATTTCAGGGAAAGAACAAGGTAAAAACCAAGAGAAATAAATCCAATGCACAGTCTAGATACAATTCTCAAGGTGACTGCTGAGGCAGGGGCAGGGCTCAAGATAAGTGTCTGGAGCATCTGGGGGACAGAGCTGGTTGAGAGCTATGGGGATGAGAAGACATACTTTCTCAGAGGGCCAGAGATATTTTGAGAGCTGTTGCTGATGAAGTTCTGATAAAGCTTTCCCCTGGACATATTTAGATATGTCATTGATCTGGGATAAACTGTGTTTATTTTTACCCTAAGTCTGAGAAGTAAATCAATTTAGTTTGTGAAATTTCTTATCACTCTGCTTTCCCAGAATTACATACCAATAATGACAGACAAGATTTAGATTTGAGTCAGGTCAGTGGACCTAAATGCAGATTATTGAACAGCTCTGCCATATTGTAAATTCAACACGGATTCAGAGTACCCTACCCTGATGATCTTGTGCTAAGATAATTATTGTCATTTAGGACAATTATTCCCCTAATACATAATATATTCTACTCTAAGAGTTGGCTGTAAAATTCACTTTTTAGAACATATTAAATAAAAACTCTATTCTTGCTTTTGCTTGAGTTTGAGGGAAGAAACTAATAACCATGAGACAAATGCCAGCATTGTGAGACCAAATTAAGTTATATGTCACCAAAAGAGAAATCTCTTCTCTCTTTTCCTTTTTCTCTTCAGCTAAAATCTGTGCAAATCTGGTTTTGTAGCTTCCATTCCATTTGATGTCTGTAATTCTGTCATAAACCATTTGTCTGCTCTCAAACTTTACACTCCATTTTTCTTTACTTGGGAGTGGGGTCTGTTAATAACAGAATGGCTTACTGGGATCCCCAGACAATATGTAATCAAGATGCATGCTTGGACTTCCACAATTTTTACTGCTCTGTAAAGACACGTATTTCCTCTGATGAGTCAAAATCATGACCCAATAATTGAAGCCCGAGGGCAGAATGTAATTAATGCCTCAGTGTCAAGCCTGGGCAAAGAGTGATGTTACATGGTATAAGCATCCCATGACACATCAGAGAGGTGAGAAAGGACCAATTGCCATTAAAAAAATCTAATCTCCTCAGAACTACTCAAATTGCTATGATTAGAGATGTTTCCCTTTTCAAAGACTGCATAGAATCTGTGATGGAAAATGAACATTTTTAGAAGTCCCTAACTTTCTGGAAGGTAAAGATTGCTAAGTTCCAATCTGATACCTTTGTCATTTCCACCTTCTCCATATTCCTGTTCAAATGCATTTCCTTATTGATGGAAAGTCTTCTGCCCTTGCTTCTTAGTATTTGTTTGGTTGATGTGGGATTGAAATTTCCATGACGGTTATCTAACCCTGCGTAGATCCTTTACCCTTGTGTAAGAGAAACTTTTAAAGCAGCAACTCTCCAGGTTTACTCATCCTGTCAACCCCTGAGAATCCGTCCCAGTGAATATTAGTAACGGGAATGTATCATAATGATTAGGCTTGTTTAGGTAAGAAGAAGCAGTGAGAACCACACTGCTTCAAACATGAAGGAGGAAGCAGAGTTATGATGGGAGAATCCTGAGAAAGACTTGGTACAATGGGAGTCAGAAAAGCGAAACAAATGAAAGGAGACATTCAAGTCTTCGTGAAAGCCTGCTGAAAGCATACCCTTTGAAGAGACTGTAAATCACCAGTAGCAGGGGAGTTGGGCAGAATGGTAGAGAATGACTATGGGGCAAGATCAAGGTCTTTTTTGTCTTTTCAGTAATTATACAGCAGTTGGAATGAAGAAAGCAGGGAAGGGTCTCAGATCATGATGAGCTGTGTGGCTTGACCAGGTAAGCTCACCCGTCTAGTGCTCAGTTTCCTCCTCCATAAAGTGAGTGCAGCAGATGACATCTGAGGAACTAACACACTGAAGTTTTATTGCCTACCGTTCTGTGGGCACACTGGCTTTTCATACATGTAATTTTCTTTTTTGTTTCTGCTCCATTTGCTAAGGAAAATGGAAGTTAACCTCCAGGGAAAACTTGAATGGCTGTTTTAGAGCCTAAAGGACCATATGTTCAACGTGATTCAAAGGAATAAGCATTTATTGAGTGTCTACTATGCATTTAGATGGTAATATATTAAGAACTCCAATAGGATTCAGAAGAAAAAGCACAGCCCAATCTTTTTTTGATAAAGAACTAACAATCTAATTGTGATAAAAAAGAATAAACAAGAGTATTAGGGTCTAATAAGATTCTGAACTAAATGTAATCAAACTAAATTAGATTATTCAATAGAATATTTTTTTAGAGGTTTATTGGGCATAGGTTTGTAGTAAAGGAGTTTCTGGTCCACCATTTAGTAAGTCAAGAGTGCCAGAGTTTTAAATCACAGGTTGTAGGAAGTCATGCCAGGGGAGGGCAAGAATGGGTTTGCCACTGTGCGTTGAAATGCTTGTGAATACAGCAACAGAGCTTTATTTAATTGGTAAAATCCACTTTAACTTTCTCCTTTGATTTGTTCTCAACTCTGTGTCTGCCTCCTCCACCTCAGCCCCCAGTGAGGACATCTGTTAGAAGTTCTGCGTTGAAGACATACACCAGCAACTTGAGAACATAAGTTCCATCATTTGGCCTCAGAAATATTCATCCAATTAAGGGCTCAAATTGTTCACACTGTTGCTTACAGGTTATTTATAGGATTGGCATTATTTGCAGTATGCAGAGAAGAGAATGAGGTTGAATATTTAGAGATTGGCTTATTTTTCTTAGAATTGCTATTAAATTAGTGCTTTAATTAATGTCAGATATGCACCAGGTTTTCCTTGTGGAAAAAAAATAAGTGAGAATCTTTTTCAGAATGTAATTGGGGAAATCCTCAAGTCAGATGCTTAGACTAGAGCCTGGTTCTTTGAAAATAAACCAAAGAGAATATGAAATTCTCTTTCTTCCTAAGTTACAAAGAATTTATCAGGTATGCTTGTATGTGAGACGGGTGGTGAATGGGTGCTAGTAGGATGACCTGCTTTTGACACTGTCCTGAAAAGTAAGATTGCCCTATGTCATGCACTAAAAATACCAGTGGGTTTGCAGAACACTCAAGAATTAAGAAAGGCTTTGGGGACTGGTTATTCATGTGTCCCTTGAGAAGTAGACTATTCTGTGTTGAACTAGAAGAAGCCACAGAGAAGGATTTCATAGAGGAGCATTGTAGATAAGAGAGACAGTAACTTCATAAAGAGCAGTGTAACAGACACTGAAACTGTTCAAATAAAATAGAGACCAGGCTTGAAAATTCCCTAAGCAGACAAAACCCTTTAAGCCACATAAGCAAAACTAAATCAAGGTTATTCTATGAACATAAGCAAAACTTAGATTATTTCTTATAAATGTCTCTGATAATCATAAAAGGAACTTATGCCATCTTCCTAAAATGATATCAAATAATCACTTTTAACCAATCCCCTACCATCTGGAAACCCCCATCGTAATAACCAATCATGATAAATGTTAAACAACCTCCAGATTTTCACTTTATAAGCCATTCTGTAAGGTCATGCCTCTGAGCATCAGATCAGTTTTTGATCTGAAGACTCCCAGCTCACAAAGTATTCTCTAGTGGACAAGAAATTCTTACTAAATACTATTTTACTGGTGTGGTTTTAATTTTTACTCTTTCTGGATTTTTGACAACACACACCCACTTTCTTTCTCTTCAAATTTAGCTGCCCCTACCTGCCACCCTTAGCAGGGCAGTCCTACATAAATTTCTTTTCCACAGGAGATTTTTTTCAATTTATAGACATATGGAAGAAAATGTCTGTAAGTTGGACTAAGCCATTGCAATTTACTTTCTCCGAAATTTTGACTAAGAGACAAAGAAAAAGTAGTCAGTAATTCCTTGAATTGAAAGAAGAATTATAGTCAAGGCTGCAATCAGTACCCCTCCATGTGAGATATATGTCAGACTAAATTGTGAGGGAGCAGGGAATATGGAAGTAGATGATTTGTGTCTACCTAGAGGGGAGCCTCACAGGTCTTGAGGGGGACAAGAACTGGTCAATAACAAAGAGCAAGAGTAGAGATAGAAGGTGACACCCCTGACTCAGTTTCTAACTTTCTGGTCCCCAATTTCACGTTCCATCAAGTCTGGCTATGTTTAAATTTGGGGTGATACTGTCAATCATTATAATAAAGACTATTATAATCATTATTGATACCGACCCTGGTATCAGTTTCCCCACATTAAACCCAGCATATATGGGGTTAAAAGCAAAACACCCATTCCCTGCTTGCTCTCTGGCTTCCTGGCTCCAGAATCCACTATTCTCCATGGAGACAGACACCATCAAGGACAAGCACCTGGACTATCTCCTCCCGCAAAGAGATACGGGCTGGTGGGAAAGCTGCTGACCAGCAAGGTCATGAGCTCCCTCCTGTCTGCAAGTAGTCTCAAGGCCAAAGACAGGCTGGTGGGAAAGCTCCAACCAGCAAGGTCATATGCTCCCCCTCCCCTACCTAAAGCCCCAAATAAAAACCCTTCCTTTTAGCTTTTCGGGGAGTTTGGGATTTGAGTGTTAGCTGCCCTCTCTCCTTGCTCAGCGCTGTGCAAAAATAAAGTTCCTACTTTCTTCCACCACACCCAGTGTCAGAGATTGGCTTGCTGTGCAACGGGTGAGCGAACTCACTTCAGGTTCGGTAACATTATAATCTCATGACTTTGCCTTTGCTAGTTTGAGTGGTCCTAACAATCTGACCACATGCTTAGAGAAGGACACAATGAATTAAGAACAGAATTTGAACTTAAAACTTAATTAACCAAGGCCTGATATCCTCTAGGCCAATGTTTTACTCATTGAACATCATTGCCAATTGTCTATAGGCTAATTTCCTTTTATCCAAGATTTTTTGGTTGTTTTATAGCCGTTAGTAAGTTCACTTTTTCCATGAGAATTAAAAATCTCTAAAAGCTTTAATAGAAAAATCTCATAGGGGTATAAATGGTATATTAGAGGATAGAGTTCAGACACCCATTTCCTCAAACAATAAGCTAATTTTTAGAAGTTTAGTCTTCTTATGAACATTACTATATTCCCTTACTCTACTGGACTGCTTCACGCATTTTTTTTTTGTTTTGTTTTTTGTTTTTTGTTTTTTTTGGAGGAAGATTAGCCCTCAGCTAACTACTGCCAGCCCTCCTCTTTTTGCTGAGGAAGCCTGGCTCTGAGCTAACATCCGTGCCCATCTTCCTCTAGTTTATACATGGGACGCCTACCACAGCATGGCTGCCAAGCAGTGCCATGCCCGCACCCGGGATCCGAACCAGCGAACCCCGGGCCGCCGAGAAGCGGAACGTGCGAACTTAACTGCTGCGCCACCGGGCCGGCCCCGCTTCATGCATTTTTTATCTTCATAAAATTTATCTAAACCTCTTAAATTATGACATTCCTTTTTCTTTGGAAACTTACACTACTGAGTAAACAAAGCAGGTCACAAAGCAGTCTGTATAGTATGTTCCCAAATGTCTTTTATAATTACATAATTGCCTTTACTGGTGCTCTTGTTTTTGTGTGTGCATTCAAATTACTACCTAGAGGCACTTACTTTCAGCCTGAAAAACTTCCTTCAGTATTTCTTATAAGGCAGATCTGCTAGGAAATCTCTCAGTTTTTGTGGATCAGTGTATGCCTTTATTTCACCTTCATTTTTGAAGATAGTTTTGCTAGATATAAGATTCTTGGATGACAAGCGTTGTTTTTTATTATTATCTCAGCACTTAAGTTGTCATCCCACTGCCTCTGGCTACCATTGTTTCCAATAAGTCAGTTGCTAATGTTGTTGGGGATCCTTTGTCTATGACAAGTTGTTTTCCCTTGCTGCTTTCAAGATTTTCTTTTTGGCTTTTGACATTTTAACTATTACGTGTACAGCATGGATCTTTTCACATTTTATCTACTTGGAGTTGGTTGAGCTTTTCAATGTATAGATTAATGTTTTTCAGATGGGAAGTTTTTAGTCATTATTTCCTTGAGTATTTTTTCTGATCTTTTCTCTCTATCATTATCTGCTACTCCTTATACTTGTATGTTGGTGCACACAGTGGTGTCCCACATTTCTCTAAGGCTCTATTTCTTTCTTCATTGTTTTTTTTCCCTCTGTTCTTCAGATTGCATAATCTCTATCAATCTATCTTCAAGTTCTCTGATTCTTTCTTCTTCTAGTTCAAATCTACTGTTTCACCTTTAGTAACTATTTTCATTTAGTCAATGTACTTTCCATCTCCACAATTTCCACTTAGGTCTTTTTTAAATAATTCTTCTCTCTTTAGTGATTTTCTCTATTCAGTAAGAAACTGTCATCATTTATTTCTTTAAACAGTTTTCATTAAACATATTTGTTGCAGCTGCTTTGAAGTCTTTGCTAAATCCATCATCTGAGTCCATTTAAAGTCTGTTTCCATTGCCTGGCTTTTCTCTATATATGCATAACAGTTTTGTATTTCTCTTCATGTCTGGTAATTTTTGTCAAACATGCACATTTTAGGCAATATGTTGTAGCAACCTTAAGATCCCGATGCCTCCCACCTTGGGCTTTTTGTTTTTGTTTGCTTGTCTATTTGTTTAATGAACTGAATGGAGCATTTTAGTGAAGTCTATTTCCCCCACACACAGTGCGAAGCCTCTGATGTTGCTCTTCTGAGGACTCAGCCTTGGGGTTTCTCACAGTCACTCTGGGACAGTGGTTTTTAGCAGGACTGTCTTTGTCTCTTTCCCTCATATTTCTCTTAATCTATTTGTCTTGCTTGGTAAGACACACAGCTGTTAAGTTCCACCAATTTCTGACTGATCGCTCTATTGTTTTCAACAGTGTTCTGGGGCATAAATAGCTCCACAGTCTTATCCAGCTAAATTCAGGAAAGGTTTTTGAGACTAGTCTTTGAGATTTGTTTTGAACCCAGAAGGTCTCTTCTTAGTTGATTCTTTTTCTCTGATTCTCTTTGGTAAACTGGTCTATGGTTTAGATTGTTGCTCTCCTGAAGCTATCAACTTCTTAATTGCATACTACTGAATGTACTTTTTTTTTTTGAAAACACCCTTAAACTTGAACTTCCCATGCTCTTTTTCAAATAATGTCAGGCATTTTTTGGGAGGTATTCAAGTTTCTTTGTTCTTTTGGTCTTCTTCTCCCCGTAATCAAATTCTCTCAGTTACTCCTCAGATTGAGATTGGGATAATGGCCTGTTTCTTAAGACACCCATGCTTTAAAACAAGAGTGCTAGGGGGGTCAGTAGCTTCTAATATTTTTGGCTTACCTCTCTTGGATGAGCTAGGATGAAGGAAATTGGGACTTCAATATTCTTTGCTTTCTGCACCTGTGGTAAATGTTCTGCTCTGTGAATGGTGCATAGGTGGAAGAAGGAGCCCCTGACCTCTCAGACACATTGACCAGGAACTTAGCCTCTGAAACTTGGAACTAGAAAGAGAGTGGTGAGAAATGCTAACGACCTGCCTCTCCTGGTGAAATACTGTATCCCTTGACTGAGAGCTGAAGGATGACGAAGCCCTACCTTCTTGGTCACACTCGTTCAGTCATGCTGAGCTGATTGGGAAGAGAGAGTGGACTGTGGCACATGTGTCACAGACTCTAGCTATTCTTCGTTAGATTTCATAGATTTTTGTGAATAAATGTTCTTTTACTTGTTATGTTTATTTACAATTCACTTGTCCTAATTAAATTAGAACAACTTCAAGAGACTTTAAATGGTTGCTTTTTAAAATAATTTTCACCAGTTATGTTTGTTTTTCTAGAAAGTAGGGTCACAGAGCTCCTCACACTGCCATTCTAGAAGTGGAACTCAAATGAGTACATTCTTAATACTTCATAATTTTACAAAATTTTCTGTAATTTCTCTCATGACTGTGTATTACTTGCATTATCAGATACAGTAAAGAAAAACAGGACAAGTATTTAAAGAAAAAAGTTACATTTTTTTAAAAATAGGGGAAAGTATTGTTTAATATATTTTCAGAGGATATTTCTTTAATGACTAAAAAAAGAATCATTTATATTTGCAATTTCATGTAAACAGATGCTTCCAATCAGCTTGAAGACACTTGAAAAGAGTTGATTCTCTTATATATTCTAAATTTCCTTTTGTAGTCAATTCTTATACCAAGACTTTGTAGCTTTCAGACATGCCTCTGTCTAAAGTATAATTCTTCTCCCCATTATCTCTTGGCTGAGAATTCTTGAGGTCTCCATAGTATTATTGCTAATCTCTGGACTCCAGGGTATTCATGATTATTTACTTGAAATAAAATTAATTCAGAATAGGGGCTGGCCCCATGGCCGAGTGGTTAAGTTTGCACGCTCCGCTGCAGGCGGCCCAGTGTTTCGTTAGTTCGAATCCTGGGCGCGGACATGGCACTGCTCATCAGACCACGCTGAGGCAGCGTCCCACATGCCATAACTAGAAGAACCCACAACGAAGAATACACAACTATGTACCAGGGGGCTTTGGGGATAAAAAGGAAAAAATAAAATCTTTAAAAAAAAAAAAATTAATTCAGAATTGATGTGTGTCAAAAACTGTGAAACATCTGAGATTTTACCCTATTTATAAGCTAATAAGTTAGCATGAGACAGTTTCATGGATGCTGGCAGAAGATACAAGATTCTTGGGTGAAAGAGAAAGGACTATTTATTGCTGACAGCAATAGCCATAGCCACAGCCACATTATCACCATTTTGCTTTGGTTCCCTGAGCCCCAGTTCTAACAGAGCAATACCATAAAGGTCAAGGGACTTTTGCATACACAGTAGATTGCATTATAGGAGAGGAATTCCAAATTTAAGAAACCCAAATCTTTTATAATGGACAATAAACCTGCCTGAACTTTGCATCAGAGAGAGACATTATATTTATTATACTGAACAGTAAATAAACCTGCCTTTTGCTCCAGAGGGAAACGCTATTTTTATCTTCCAAGGTTGTTCGCTATATATTTATCCTTGAAAAGATAGGCCAGAACAAATCTAGCCAGTAGTGCTTGCACATGTAGCAAGTACGTAAACGTGAGAGACCCATGGAAAATTGTCTCCCAACAGTGTGAATCACTTAGATTCAAGATTTTTGCAATAAAAACCTAGTTGAAAAGCAATACCTGAAAATGGGAACTTCATTGGAAATGGAGTATTTCACATAGGTGACATTTTCAGATAACTGAAGCTTATTCTTGCAGGTACCAAAATTTGAAAGATATGTACTTGTGATGGAAACATTCTAAAAATATGTAACAAATTACTGTGTCATCTTAGATAGTAGAAACACTATGGACATTTATTAGTGTCCAGGTACAAAATAATAGTTATTATTTGTTCTATAAGAACAGGATCTATAAGAAATAGTTCTATTACTCTTATAAACTGTGATTTAGGGAGCTCTGACTGGTACTTGCATAAAAGGCTCCCCCAAAACAAATATGACAACTCTCTAGAGTAGGAATTGGCTACCCAACTAGTCAAACTCAGTTGGTTAAAACCTCAGAACTAATAGTTATTTAGAAACAATTATTTAAAAATTAAGCTCAAGACACTACTTCTAAGAGTGAAAGAATTCTAGAATCTTATACTCTGTCCATGGAGTGGTGAAAAATGCCTTTACAATATATTAGCCAATCTATATCTTAAATATCACTCATTTTAATTAATGAAAACCTGCTACTAACACCCATTAAGTAAAACCCACTAATTTCACCAATGAAAATCCATTTCTAACATTTGATATGCTAAATAACAAAACATCCAATGTGCATCAAAATAGTTTAAAATGCTTGTAGTGGCTGGAACTTTTCACATTAAATGCTGCACAGTGTATTCTTGATTAGGGCAAAAGACTGTCCTTAGAATGTAGAGTAACATTCACCAACCTATGAATACTCACTGTTGGCGCTGGCATACAGTGTAAGCTATAGGCCTTGTAATGGGAGTTACTGTTCATTCCATTTTACAGCTGAGGAAACGGAAGTACAGAGAGGTTATGGAACTTGCCCCAGGTCACAAATATAGGAAATGGCAGACCTAGTTCAGAGTCAGCATCCGCTTCTGGTCTGTGCTATCATTCACTCCTGGGTTCTACTGCACCTTTAACTTTTCCCCATATTCTGTTTCTACCAAAAGTCAATTTCCATTATTTACTTCTTTTATGGGTCTCTTTTTCCTGCTCCTACTAGTTAGCAAGTTAAAATTTTCTAGAAGCTGAAAATTCAGATATATGATGTCTTTGAGCTTTTTGCTTTTAAGTAGTAGTCAGTAGGACTGAATGAAAGAGCATGGCCTAGGTTTCTTACTGGGACCTTATGAAAGCTGCTTCCAGGATTCCTAAGGGCTGTGGAAATGTGTCCCCTCCATAAGTGGTTTGTGACTGTGTTTAATTTTAAGGTTAACAAAGAGGGGAATGGGAGCAGGTGATGACTGGGTTGCGCTTGATGACTCCAGCTCCATTCAGGGGCACGTTTCTGTGGTGACCGGCTGGTATTGTGTAAGGATGATTATTAATTCCAACTATCAGCAGGCCCTGAGCCAGATTAATCTCCATATGGCAGAGAGACACAAGAGATCCGAGTGTAACTGTCGATATACACAGGTCCCAACCTTATCTACATGCTGGCACAGAGCGTGTCAGTTTCTAATTCTTCTTTGGGAATATATCATTTGATTCATGTGTGAAAGATCAGTGAGGGAGGAGTATAAATCCTACTTTTGTTCAGCCTTCTGGGCAGTTTGAGCCTGCTAATTTCTGCAATATGCATGATGTATAATGGAACTGCAACCTCTCAGATTTACTATCTCTCCTTGGAGTCAAAATTAAGCAGGCGACCGTTTATTAACATTTCAAAGACTGAGACCCATGTTCTGGTTAGCACTACAAGTTTAGAGAATTTTGATGAGTGAAAAGCCCTTCTAAATCTCTTTACCCAATCTGTTCATTTACAAGCATGTGCAAGCTTAGTGAGTGATGGAGAGTGTGTTTTTAGTTTGTTCCCCTGGTATCCACATGGCTCACTTCTTCACTTCAGTCAGGTTCCTGGTCAAATGTCCTTTATCTTACGGGTATTCCCTAGCCAAACTATAACACAGGACCCCTCCCCATCCCATGCCACTCTGTCTCACTTCCTTCCTACCTTCTTTATGTACCTGCAGAGAATTTATCACCACCCAATACATAGTTATATTCTGGCTGTGTGACCCCCTCATTTAGAATTTAAGCTCACTGAGAGCAAGGACTTTATCTCACTCATGGTTATGTCCTTAGAACCTAGAATAGTGCCTGGCACACAGTAGGGATGCCACAGTAGGGATGCAATGAATGTTTGATAAAGGGAAATGAAATAAAATGTTTACAAGTTTCTTCTTCTCCTTCCAGTGGCAGTGGGGAAAATGTAGTTAATATCATTCAACAGTCAGAGTAAAGAACTTTAATTTGCACAATGCTCTTGGCATAGAATATTTTATTTAACTACCGTTGCCCTTGTCCTAGAATGACTCCATGCTGTTGAATTGAAAATATTTCTGCTTTCACTTGGAAAAAGCAGTGAAATTGTGTGGTAGCAACTAAATTTTTCTTCTTCTTTTTTTTTTAACATGCAATTTTCTATCTATAGAATAACTGGATTATCCTTAATGATAAGACACAAATAATAAGCGTTTTGATTAAGACAAGTTGGAGAAAGGCAAAAAGCTAATAAAAGTAAGGGGAAAGAAATAATGTGGCCTCATCAAATTAAGTAAATTGACTATATAATGAGAAAAAAGTTTAAATTAGTTAGCAGTGGCCCCCACATGAGGCATTAGTGATGTTTATTACCGGAAATCTGCAAAACCTAAATTTAAATTTTTTATTATTTTTCTTCAAAGCGTAATTGAGCCAGTAGCCATAAAGATACAGAAAAACTTTCAGGGAAGATGGTCATAATGAAAAATACAGGTAAGATTTGCACAATAACTCTTAGATATTGCTAATGTTACCAAACACTCATATTCTACAAAGTGCTATTTTCCAGAGACACCAACCTTTATGGAACAATTCCTTTTAAGTTTCCAGTAGAAAAGCAAATTTTTCACTTTGCCAAAATTTGTAGTTAAATTCTGAAATTCAGTAGGAGAAGGGCTCCCAGCATGTTCCACAGTTCGTTTTGCATCCATGTGGGCTGGAGTTCCAAGTGAGGCAAATATTTAGACTGTCCTCCAGCCACAGGAAAGCATACAAGTGTGCCACCCACACTTCCAGAGGCCACTTGTCAAAGGCTATTTCTGCATAGGATTCTCAGTTAGTCATATCTACCCACATTCCTTATGTTTTTCCTCTCACTGTTAAAGGTCTTCCCCACCCCTCATTTCCCTCTCAATCTTTACCCCACTGACAATCCCCACCCTACCTCTCATTTTTAAGGCCCAACTCAGTGTCACCTCTCTTGAGAGACCCTGTATTCCAGCTCATGAGTCTGAATGCTCACTGGCATATAAAACTATAGTGATGATGATGATAAATATTTATTGGGCTCTTACAATTGCCGGGACTGCAGTTTACTTATATTATCTCATTTAATCTCCTCAATATCCTGTAAGGTAGATACTACCATCATCTACATTTTTGTAAATGAAGATTGGAAGGATTAGTCAATGCCCGAGAGCATGTGCTCTGCGGAGGTGAGGTCTGTAGTCAAATGCAGGGAGTTTCTCTGACATAGAACTTAATTCCCTTCTGCCTTATAGTTATTGTTGTCTCACTTTTGCCTCCCAAACGAGGCAAGAGATTCACTTGATGCTTCTTTGGAACACTGCTTAAAGATTTTGATGATCACCAAGTGGACTTCAGTAAATAGTTGCTGATTGTTTGATACTGTGATCTAAGATTATTTCCTTTCAGAGTTCCAGAGAAGAGAGATGACTGTCACATCTGGTTTATTATTTCCCTGCTGTCCTGTACTTGAGCATCTCTCGAGGCAATTTCTTCACTCACAGAAACGAATTCTTTGATTCACCCAAACACAACATAAGGCAGTGCTTTCTCTGGGTAACTTAATGGCAAAGCTAGATAATGCCTGTTCCTTTATCTATTTTCATAGAAACTACTTAAGAGAACTTTGGCCTGCCATGAGACTCATCTATGACAGCCCATTCATTGCTCTGCAATCAATCATAGAATATTTGAGCTCAAAATGACAGAGAGAAAAATCCAACTCACTCTCCCCTTCTTACAGACAAGAAAATTGAGAGTAGTTGGCCAAAGCAGGCACCAGGCTTTCTAGTAATTGGTTCCTGCCTCCTTCCTCTGCACCGTTATTGAGCCACAGCAAAAGCCATGAAGGATACTGAGTGAAGGCTTGTCCACTGACCCCTGGATCTAGAGTCCTATGCAAATGAAATATCAACAAAGTAAGGTAATAGATAACAATCCTTTAAGAGTCCAGAGAGGGCAGAGGGTACTCAATGTGGACTTAGGACGGTCAGGAAAATCTTCTCAGAGGAAGATATAACTGAGTTGGGAATTAAGGGTTGTGAAAGATTTGAAAAGAGGAAAAGACGGGAAAGAGTTCTGGAGTGGAGCAGTATAGAAGTGGTAAAGACAAAGCCATGCTTGGGACCTATGAGGAGGTTTGACTGGAGGGAGGACTTCTTGAAAAAGTGAGAAGAAAATTCCCTCTGTCAGAGATCCGTGCATCTAGAGAACAAGCCTAAGTAATTTGGTAAATGGAGGTTATGAAGATTTTTGAGCAGGCAAGTCAGGATAGAGGTGTTTCATGAAAATTTATTTAATTGTGGTTTGCAAGAGGAACTTGAGTGGGAAGAAACTGGAAGCAGGCCGACCAATTTAGAGGCTACTTGAGATGCTTTAGAGCCTGATTACCTCAGAGTTCCCACACGTTATAATGAAATCAGTTATGATCTTATGACTCAGAGCAATTAGATTTAATTTTTGATACAAACCTTTCCTGGTAAATGGAAGAGGGCTTTTTATGGGGTACGTGTATTAGACAAAGAGATGTTCCACCTAGATTCCCCTTCCAGGAAAGACTTGATGCTCAACTGTGGGGAGTAAGGTCATCAGGTAGCCCCCAGCTCTCAGCTGTTAAGGATCTGTCTCAGTGGCTGGAAGCTGTTCAGGGCATGACTTCTTGTGACTAAAAAGGCAGAGTATAAGGTCTGGCCATTTCTGACTGGTCATTCTGATGAAGAATACTTGTTCCAGGGGTCCCAGATGGGTGAGTTGCAGCTTTGTAGGACCTGTTAACGTTCAACATTTCCCTCTCCCATTCAGCTTTTCCTCCCTCCCTTTTATAAATGTTGATCTCTAACAAATATCTTGCTTTGAAACTCCATCATGGAATTCATTTCCAGAGAACCCAAAGTGTGACAAGAGGGAAGGCAAGGACACAGATCAGGAGAAGGCAATCCATAACTGTGTGTCTGTGATACTGAAACATATGCTGATGACACTCTTGCTTTCTGCTTGGGAGACATTTAAGGTTAACGATCTGATTGAAAAGAGGGTTGGTGAATTTTTTGAATCTACTCTTGCATAGCCCTTATATACAATTAATAAAATAATAATTTCCACATCAAGGAAGTGGTAGTGGGTGACAGGTTATGCTGATGAGTCTATGGAAGTGTGTGTGTGTTGGGGAGGGGGGCAGGTATTGAAGCCTTCCCCAACCCCCAATCCATTTCTTGCTACTGTCAAGAACTTCTTTTCCATTCCTTTAAATGATGGCAGCTACTTTTGTTATTATTCCCTGTAGAATAAGGATGGACTGGATAATTATGCTCCACATCTTAGTCTCAATGACTAAAAATGATGGAGATTTAGTTCTCTCATGTAACACATGGTCGTAGCAGGTGTCCTGAGGACTCAGCTCTTGCTTTGCCCATGTTTTGGAACCCTGGATCTGGTTGGATAAACTTATAGTAGTATAGACCTCTTCACCCAATTATTCTCTTTGCTATATGTCATGCTGGTGGCCATGGCAGAGGGAAAAAGAGTTCTGGAAGGTCTCACATTCAAATTAAATGCTTTAGCCTGGAAATGGCACACATGACTTCTACTCACACTTATTAGCCAGAAGTAGTCACACGGATTCACCTAGCTGCTTAGGAAGTGCCAGCCTATCATGAGTCCATAAGAAGAGGGACCTAGAATATTTGGTGAAGACCACAAATAACGAAAATATTTTCATTTTCTCTTTCTTTTTCTTTAATATGCTATTTCTATTATTCTCTGCTTGGCTGCCTGAACTTGAAACCTGCCAGCACCCCCATAGACTCTACAGAGGGTCTTTAGGAATTTCCAGGAATTGAGAATCATTGAGATGAGACTTCCCCCTCTGCCTAAAATAGGGTTCTGTGTGTGTGTGACATTCTTTACAATACACAGTGGAGTTAAAGAAGACTATTTCCCTGTAGAATTAAGTTAAGTATTTGCATAGCAACACAAAATGTGGGGAGGGAGAGAGTTGGGCAGAGAGGAAGACATAAGGGAAATCCCATTTTGCTGTTCATTATAATGTCACTCCTACGGCAAAATTACCTTATATCCCTGACAAAGATTAAAGGTTTTACTCCTCCTGGTTATCAGCAACAACTCCTCTCATTAACTGTTCATCTCACCACTTACACAGCCATTTATCCAAATGCATATGTAAAATTAAAAATAAATAAAAGAACTAATCCATAAGGGCACACTAGCATAGGCAGGTAAGAGGATGGGAAAGGAGAAATGATAGGAAAAAATATTAAACCCATATTTCATAAGGCACACGAAAGAGATTTCTCATTAGCTCATCCATCTCACTATCTTCCCAGAAGACATTTCAATATTCCCTTTCACAAAGACAGTTGTTAAAGGTTCAATTTTTTCTTGCTTAAATGTAGGTTCAAATACCTAAAGAAAAATGTATGTTTTCTAGAAATGTTCTTCCTTACCTGTGATGTTGACTCAAGCTAGAGATTAGGAAAGTTTATCCTTCAAAAACCAGTGATCTAAATTCTTTCAACATTGCTGAAGGTAGAACAATACAGAAAATGCCTGAATTGCAATTAGAATGATGCAGGTCAGAGAAATGAAGGAATTTCTCAACTGAAAAGATTACCGCACACTAGAGTTTCTGATACCAATAAAACTACCATGTCTTGTGAGCCTCTGCTTACTGTATTCTAACAATAGGTTGAATAGTTATATACATTATTTCTAATTTTCACAGTGACACTATGATCTAGACGTATATTAATATCCCAACGTTCAATGAAAAAGGCTCAGAAAGTTTGAATAACTAGTCCAAGGCCACACAGAAAAAAAAAAAAAAAGAAAAGTAGCAGAAACAGGATGCAAACCCAGGTCTGAGAAAAACTCAAGTATTTGCTTAAATGGGTGGAATTTATTCTTTCAGTAGTGATGATGATGATGATAGCAATAATAATAACAACAATAGATAACAGGTTTTGAGCACTAACTACACACGAGCCTCTCCCATAAACACTATAGATATATTAACTCATTTAATATTCAAAAAATCCAAGGAACAGAGTGCTGATGTACCATTTCATAGATGAAGAAATTGATGTGAAACTAAGAGAGGTTAAGATATTAGTGGTGGTTGTTAAAAGATAATTTGGGCAGACTTTGATTAATCTTAACTATAGAGGACATAGAAGGAGGCAAACTCACAGAACTGTAGTTCTCTCTGCCCATTTGTCCTCCTTGCCATCCACTGCCAATACCATGACCCACAGCATGTTGTGAAGAGTGGTGGTTAAGCATATGAACTCTGGGGCCAGGCTGTCTCAGTTCTAATTATAGCTGAACGGCTTTGGGGGAAAGGCCCTGTCTTAGTCTGCTGGGGCTGCCATAATAAATACCACAACGTGGGGCGGGGCTTAAAACAACAGAAATTTGTCTCGTAGTTCAGGAGCCCACAAGTCTGAAATCAAGGTGTTGGCAGGACCATGCTCTCTCTGGAGGTGCAAGGGAAGATTTGTTCTAGGCTTCTGTCCCGGCTTCTGCTGGTTACCCACAATCTTTGGCGCTCCTGATCTTGTAGACACGTCACTCCAATCTCCACCTCTATCTTCACATGACGTTTTCTATGTGCCTCTGTTTCTAAATTTTTCTCTTTTAGTTAGGACACCAGTCATATTGGATTTAGGGCCCACCCTAATCAAGTGTGACCTCTTCTTAACTTGGTTCCATCTGTCAAGCCCCTATTTCCAAATACGGTCACATTCACAGGTTCTGGGGGGACATGAAGTTTGGACGGTACACTATTCAACCCAGTACTGTCCCTAAATCGTCTAAGTTATTTTCATGAGTAAAATGGGAATAAAAATTACACCTGTGTCCTAGGTTTATTGTGAGACTTAATATATGTAAAGGAAATTAAGAATAGAGCTCAGCACAGACAAGTGTTATTCAGGTGTTAACTGTTTTAGTTACATGACTAACTTCTACTTGAAAGTTAATAAGATCAGGAATTATGATAGGCCTAGTCCTGTTAAAAATAGGTAAGTGCTTTTTCCCCTGGCCCTTGTATTTTTCTGTAAATTAATAGAGCTGAAGGCTAAAACTGGTGCTTACAGAACTTGGTTTCATTGCGGCAAGGCAGGCTTCGATCCTAATCAATGAATGCAACAACAGAGTAAGATCAATATACAAGTCTTTCTTTACATAGTGACATAAAAACGGCTGGATTTCATTCTATACCTTTTTGGAAGGAGAGTGTTCCCCTTTCCTCTTCTTTAGTTTATTATTTTTCCTCTTTTCTCTGTCAAGGTTTTGCATCTAGCGAGATTTGCGTAGGATATCAAAAGGAACTCTCACTGCGGCCCAAGCATAGGAAATTATCAGACTCAGACAGCCAATAAGTGAATTCAGACAATTGCATCTGCTGCTATGAGTGAAATGAGATTTCACTTCGGGGCTTCCTAGTCACCAGGCCCTGAAACAAATTAAAATAAGATTACCTGACAGTGTAGAGGTTTTGTATGTTTTAAAAATAAATCTTGTGGCCAGCTGCTGATTCTGCTTAGCATTTCTCAATAAGCCCAATGAATGATCTCACTTGATTGAGTCAATGTTTATTTTAAAGCACAGCTCTTGGAACTGGAGAGTGCCTTAGAGTATGCAGGGCCACCCCCTCATTTTACTGTTAAAGGAATACTTATCTACTTGGGTTTGTAATGGGCTGTGGCATGTGGAATGCTTCCTTTCTGCCCTGGCCAACTCTCCCTCGACAACTCCATTCCATTCTTAAAGCTCCTGATTAGTGGCACTAGAACACGCAGAAGTGATTTTCAAAAGCAAAAGTTTGGTTCCAAAGAAAAAGGAAGAGTCACAGAAAACGAAAACAAAAAAACCTTCCCATTAGTTACTGTGGGTGGGAACCAGAGAGAGTGAAAGGAAGTCAAACACAGCAGCGCAGTACAGCTTCTGGGCGTTTAAGTAAAGCTAAATGTTGCTGAGCTGCAGTTCTTTTGGGCTCACGTCAATTAAAATTTTCAAGCTTAAAAAAATGGTAGTGCAAGTTCTCATTTTGCTCAAGTTGACTTTATTTTCAATATTACTTTTGGCAGCACTTCCACAAATAGTTATAAAGATTAATTTTGCTTTGCTGCATTTGAATTTTTAATGAATGTGTGTTTTTTGAGGATTCCCCTAAACCCTAGGCATACTTGATGGGGGTTTTGATTTGCTGCTGAAGTTCTCACTAACATTTACGTCTACACTAGCCATTCCTGGGGTAAATGAATGAGGCATTCCACTTGGGCTCTGTCTAAAAAGAATTTAGGATGTGGTCATGGCAAGTAGACTGACAGTAATAGAAAAGATAATAGAGGATAATAGGAAAGAGAGTAAATGAAATGTTCTGTCTCATTCCCCTTCTGAGAGCATGTGCTGTCTACCTCCAGATTAGAAAACTGTGCAGGCTGTGGCAAGAACACTAGCTTTGATTTGAGTTGCCATTTGAGTTGACTTCTGAGGTTACTGCTCGTTTTATCCTTGTCTGTCTTGGGCTCTGGGATATCATTTCCTCACCTGTAAAATGAGGAGCCTGAGCCCAGAGAATTTTCTTTCTTCTTGCTCTGAATTTCAGAGTCTATCCTTCTGTGATATAGATGGCCATCACCCAAACAGTGCGAGGCACCTTGTGAGTCTGCTTCTTTAACTGATCTAAAAACACAAACACTTAAAACAATCACACACAAGCAAGTACACCTTGATGAAGTGGCCCAGGCTGGTGAACCAGGTGTTGTTTGTCTCCCACTAGGGTTTAGTATAAGAAAGGGATTGCTTTGAACTTGGAATCAAAAGATTTGGTCCACCTCCTCACTTTGCTATTTCCTGGGAGAGTCTCCTATTCTCTTTAGGTTTCACTTCTCTTAACTATAAAATGAGAATAGCAATACCTTCTCTACTCACTGTTTAGAGTTTTTGTGATGAGCCAGTGAGATTTGTACTTGAAAATCATTTGCAAACCACAGTGTTCTAAGCTGTACCTTCTGCCCTAGAGATTTCTAGATCATGAAGAACACGTGTCCTTTTAGGAGAGAACATTAAATTTCACTTTGCTCCTTCACCCAAATCCTAGACACCCTAGTGTTCTATACAGCATTGCCCCCTACAAAATATCTTAGGAAACACTGAAAAGAACAGAAACGTCATGCATCTATATACCTAAAGTGCTTATGTCATTTCTGGTCACCTTTTCTTGAGTACCATTCTCAATCCTACACAGTCTCCGGGAAGAAATTCTGGATCTTTCTCTTCCTTTTCTTGGCCATAGAGTTCTGGCACTTCCCTCTGCAAATGCCCGTAGCTCAGAGATCTCCTCTAGCTTAGGAACTCTCTCTTAGCTCTTCACATGTCTTTAAGAGCATCTTTAAGTTATTCAATTTTTAATCCTTCATTTAATAAAATATTGAGTATTACTATGTACTTGGTACTCTTAATACTAAGAGTACAGCTTTGAACTTGACAAATCCTTAGTCCCCATGGGCCTCATAAATGCTAAAAGGCCTTATCTCAACTATCTCAGCTCTTTAGGACCTCTGGAGCCAATTCTTAGAGTATATAGAGAAATCCTTTTCTTTCTCATTCCTTAAACACACTGCTTCTTAAATCTCTCTTTCTATTGAAAAAATGGGGAAAATCTTCTGCATAAGGAATATTGTTCCCTGTCTTTCTTTTATTCTCTGGAAGGAACTTTCTCATAAAGACTCATGAAATAGGTATTTTTTTAGAGTTGTGCAGTTGGCATAGTGTGGAGACATTCTTTGCTTTATTTTCTTTGGAAATTATAAATTCTAATAGCCCTAGAAGTGGTTATCAAAATTAGAGGAGAAGCTGAGAAACAGAATCCCCTACATTCACCAGATCACATAGCTTTACCTCATTTTAATATATGAGCATGACTTCCCTCTCTGTAGACTGACCTTGTCCAAGAATCCTTTCTGGTGACCTTGTCTTGTCATTGATGTTCAGGTGGCATTGAAAATCTTCTCTGAAAGTCAGGAGTGGTGCCTATGGTAGAGCCCCATATCACAGCTGCAAATGAGATTAGACCTATCACAGCTTTGAAGAACAAAGTTGGGCGCCTGATGCAGTATAATTGCTAATCATCATCAATGTTGATTAGTCTATTGAAGGAGAGAGAATGAATCAGCATCTGTCACCCACTGTTACCCAACAGGTGAGAAGACTGTGTTGGCAGGAATGCTATGGATCCCATGTGTCTGGATGGAAGTGACTCAGAGCCCAAATTAAGAAAATATCGCAGTCCAACATAGCTGCGTTACCTCAGCTGGCTGGATTCTTGAGCCAGAACCAGGATACTCAGTGTCAGCTGACATGTGGATGAACATCTGTTGAATATCTCTCTCATACTCTCAGGCTCTCTTACTCTTTCACCCTCTCATTCTCTCTCACTAGCTTTATTAAAATATAATTTCCATGTCGCAAAATTCACCTGTTTTAAGTGTGAAATTCAATGATTCTTAGTAAATTTACAGACTTGTGCAACTATCAACTCAAACGAGTTTAGAGGATTTTCATTATCCCCAAAAGATCCCTCATGTTCATTTACAGTCAATACCCATTTCCACTCCTACTCTCAAACAGCCACTAATCTACATTCTGTCTCTATGGGTTTACTTTTCTGAACATTTCATGTAAATGGAATCATCCATCATGCATCTTAACAACGGGGATACGTTCTGAGAAACACATCATTATACATTTTGTTGTTGTGCAAATGTGATAGAGTATACTTACCCAAATCTAGATGGTATAGCTTACTACACACCTAGGCTATGTGGTACTAATCCTATAGGACCACTGTTGTATATGTGATCGCTCAGTGACCGAAATGTCATTATGTTGCACATGATTGTATTTAGCTTTTGTGTCTAACTTCTTTCACTTAGCATAATGTTTTTCAGATCCACCCATGATGTAGCATGTATCAGTATCTTGTTCCTTTTTATAAATGAATAATATTCCATTCTATGGACATATCACATTTTGTTTACCATTCACTCACTGATAGACATTTGAATTGTTTCTACTTTTTGGCTATTAAGCATAATATTTCTATGAATATTTGCATACGTATTTCTGGCCCTCCACACGCCAATTAGAGTCTTCCATAGTTGAGATTACTTTATGTGCTAGACATTTTTTCTTAGCTCTTTATGTTTAGAATTCTTGCAAATATTTGTGTGTATGTGCATTATACATACACGCATGAATCTACATAGACACTTATACACTACATACACTTACTGTGGTTCTCTGCTCTCTGAACTAATGAGGCATCACTCCAAGGTGCCCCTCACTTTCCTAGTGATGAAACAGAAAATTAAATGATCAAACTTCCAAGTGATGCTGAACCACTGAGGACAAATGGGTGGGGAAGAGCCCAGGGGAAGCAGTATTCTGGGTTATTCTACTTGCTCTTTATAAGGTGGCTAGTCTTACATGGAGGTGACTATGAGGAAGAGAGATGATGAGAGGAGGAAAGCAGGAGAGGAGTTAGGCATTTCCCATAAGGTGATGTAAAAGGAAAGAAAGGGAAAAGGTGTATCATATTAATTGTATATACACTAATTTTTAGATAACCTGTTAGTTTTTTTACATTTCTCATTACATTTAATCTTCACAACCACCTTAGGAGCAACCTGTATAATGTGTGAGAAAATTAGGGCAATAAGAGATTAACAAAGATGTCCAAGGATATATTGCTCATAATAAAGAGCAAATTCAAACCTAAGTATTTGTGATTATAAAACCCAGTCCTTGAATAGAAGCCTGTAATCGTCTCTCCATGCTGTGAGGTAACCGGACAGAAACGTGTCCTAAGTTCCCAGCCATCCTAGAAGATCCACAAAGATAGATTTGAACGCTAGAAAGTCAACTCCCTGATTTCCTTTCTTTTCTGTAACCAAGGAGAACACAAAATTCAGCTCCAAACTTGCTCTGAGCTTTCCTAAGAGGAACCAAGGATATTATTATAAACATGATGTGGTATCTGGCCCCAAAGTGTGTGTGTGTGTGTGTGTATAATTATATCTATTAAATCAGAAGAAGAACTGGGAATGTAAATCAGAGACTTGTTGCTGAACCTGTTAGGGAATTTTCTTTGTGGACTGCAACAATTATAATAATAGCTACAATTAAGACAATGCTGTATGTTAATTCATGTGTTAAATGTTTTATTACGTAAAAAGATTCATTCTCACAACAAACCTACGAGGTATTTGTATCAGACAGCAGAGGCAAGGTTATGCTGTGATAAGAAAACAAACAAAAAAGAGCCCCATAATCTCAGTGACTTACAAAGCAAAAAGTTTACTTCTTATCATGCTATATGTCCACTGCAGATAGGTAGGAGTGTTTGCAAATCATAGTCTCTCAGAAACCCAGGCTGACAGACTCCTTTTGACACAGGCCTCCGTAATTGCTGACAAGGAAAAGTGAACACGTGAATTGGGAACTGGCTATCAAAGCTTCTGCCTTGACACGTGATGAATGTCACCTTCATTCATATTTTATCAGCCAAAGTAAGTCACATTGGCTATACCTAATTTCATGGAGCATGGAAATGCAATCCTATCATGTGACCAGAAGTGGAGAAAGAACTAGAAATATTTGATAAATAGTCTTAATGATTACCATAATCCATCCTTATTATCACCGTATATTTGGCTTACTCTCCTTTCTCTATGGAAAATATTCTACTTTCTCTGTGGAAAAGCCCACAAAGAAAGAGACAGCTTAAAAGTCTCATCTAGTGATACCATCAAGTTCAGAGTCCAGGATTTTTCGATAATGTGCAAGGGTCTCTTCCCTGAGGATCATGGATGTGCAGTAGTCCCTCCATCAGATTCAGATATGGCTTACTTTGGGCCAGACAAGTCTGAACTAATGATATAATTTATCTTCCCTTGTATATAAAATAGAGTGGTAGAAGAAGGACAAGATAAGCACAATAAATATTTCTCTATGGGAGAAGAGAAGAAATACACATACATAGCAGTCACTTGTCTATAGCAATTTTAAATATTATGTACCAGTACCATAAGTTTCTGCCATCCTGGACCTGTAGAATATTCCTTGTTAGGTGCTGATTATGCCCCCTGAGGGCTCCCAGTCCATTGATTTGCATGGCCTCTGACTCAATTCTCTGAGTTTTCCCTTTTCCATTACCAGCTTGGGCACAACTGACTTGGGCATTGGAGAATGTGCCTACTTTGGGTTGAGCAGGCTCACCAGCTTACTTTCTGCATTGATAAGATTGGGACCAAAGGGTTGTTTTAAGTCTTGTGCAGCCACGGAGATATTTTGGCATTACCTACTCTCTTAAAAACTCACGCGGGAAAAAAGGCAAGCCTCCAGCAGCAGCGCTGAAGGTTTGAAATCTCCCTAAATCCTGTCAAGGAAAACAAGAGTACAATTAAGTTAACAAAACCAAGGACCCACAGCAAACTCTAGCTGACAAGGTACCACTATGTCGCTATATAAGTGGGTGGGGACAGAACACTGACAACCATACCTGTATGGTATCAGCAACTGTGCAGGAGGAGGCGGAGGGACATCAAAGGGGACTGTGCAGCTTTCAGAGAAGAAAACCCTCAAGTCACCAAACAAGTACTCATCTCCTTAAAAATGTCCCCAAATACTGTGAAGAGCTGCATGGGGAAACATGAGACTAGAATCAAAATTAGGAGCTGTTTTCAAATTTGTGAGCCAGTACAAATGGGCGGCAGTGCAAATTACTCAAACGCGAGTAAATTCAGATGGAGCTGGAGTAGTCTGGGCCTCATGAACTCTTTTTTTTCCGGCAGTTTTTTTTTCTTTCTTATTGTCTCTTCTGGTGAGGAAGATTGACCCTGAGCTGACATCCATGCCAATCTTCCTCAACTTTGTATGTAGGATGCTGTCACAGTATGGCTTGATGAGTAGTGTGTAGGTCCGTGCCCAGGATCTGAACCTGCGAACCTGGGCCACCGAAATAGAGAGTGTGAACTTAACCACTAAACCACCAGGCTGGACCCTTTTTAACAGTTTTACTGAGATATAATTCACAAACCACACAATTCACTCAAAGTGTCCAATTCCATGGTGTTTAATGTATTTGCAGGATTGTACAATCATCATCACAATCAATTTTAGAACATTGTCATCACTCCAAAAAGAAACCTCGCACCCATTATAGTCATTCCCCCTTTCTCCCCAATTCCTCCAGCCCCAGGAAACAAATAATCTCCTTTCCGTCCCTATAGATCTGCCTATTCTGGACATTGCATATAAATAGAATCATACAATATGTAGTCTTTGTGACTGGCTTCTTTCACTTAGCATGATGATTACAAGGGTCATTCAGGTTGTAGCATACGTTAGTATTTCATTCCTTTTATTGCTGAATAATATTTCATTATATAGATATGGCATACTTTATTCATCAGTTTATGGATATTTGCGTTGTCATCACTTTGGGCTGTTTTGAAAAATAATGCTACAAACATTCATGTACATGGTTTTTTTGAGGATGCATGTTTCATTTATCTTGGGTGTACCTGAGGAATGGAATTGCTGAGTCGCATGGTAATACTATGTTTAAAATTTTGAGGAACTGCCTGACTGTTTTCTGAAGTAGTTGCACCATTTTGCATTCCCACTATTAATATAAAGGATTCCAATTTCTCCACATCCTCATGAAAATTTGTCAATATCTATCTTTTTATTGAAGCCATTTTACTGAGTATGAAGTAGTATGTCATGCTTTAGAATTGCAGTTCCCTGATGGCTAATGATATTTATACTTATTGGCCATTTGTATATCTTCCTTGGAGAAATGCCTATTCAAATCCATTGCCTATTCTTAATAGAACTATTTGTCTTTTTATTATTGAGTTGTAAGAAGTCTTTATATATTCTAGATACAAGTCCTTTATCAAATATATGACTTGCAATTACTTTCTTCCATTCTGTGGGTTGTCCTTTCACTTTCTAGCACAAAGGTTTTTAAAATTTGTGAAATCCAGTTTATCTATTTTTCCTTTTGTTGCTTGTGCTTTTGGTGTTGTATCTAGCAAACCATTGCTTAACTCACGGTCATGAGGATTTATTCCTCCATTTTCTTCTAGGATTTTTATGGCTGTAGCTACTACATTAGGTCTATGATCTATTTTGAGTTAATTTTTGTGTGTGGTATGAGGTAGGGGGTCCAAATTTCCGAACTTGTTCTTTTGCATGTGGATATCTAAGTTGTACCAGCTCCAGTTTTTGAAGAGATTATTCTTTCTCCATTGAATGTCTTAGCATTGTTATCAAAAATGAATTTACCGTAAATGCAAGGATTTGTTTCTGAAATCTTAATTCTATTCCATTTAGCAATATGTCTGTCCTTTTGGAAGAACCACATTGTCTTGATTACTGAAGTTTTGTAGTAATGTTTGAAATTAGGAAGTGTGAGTTGTCCAACACGGTTCTACTTTTTCAAGTTTGCTTTGGCTATTCTGGGTGGTCCCTAATATTTCCATAAGCCATTTGAGAATCAACTTGTGAATTCCTGCAAAAAACTCAGCTGGGATTTTAGTAGAGATTCCATTGGATATGTAGATCTGTTTGGGGAGTTTTGCCATCTTAACAATATTTAGTCTCTGATACATGAATATGAATATTTCCATTTATTTGCATCTTCTTCAATTACATTCAGTGATATTTTGTAGTTTTCACAGTATGTTTTTCACTTTCTTTATTTCTAAGTATTTTATTCTACTGTATGTGGAATTGTTTTGTTAATTTCACGTTTGGATTGTTCATTGCTAGTGTATAGAAATACAATTGATTTTGTATTATGACATTGTACCCTACAACTTTCTAAAATCATTTATTAGTTCTAATAGTTTTGTAGTGAATTCCTTATAATTTTCTATATATAAGATCATGTAATGGCATGTTAATGGTAACAGTTTATTTCTTCCTTTCCAATCTGGATGCTTTTTCTTTCTTTCTGTCTTTTTTGTCCTTAATTTCCCTTGCTAGAACCAATACAAGGTTGAATAGAAGTACAGAGAGCAGAAATCTCTGCCTTGTTCCTTAGAAGGAAAGTATTCAATCTTTCACCATTAAGTATGATGCTAGCTGTGGATTTTTCACAGGTGCCCTTAATCAGGCTGAGAATGTGTTCTTCTACTCCTAGTTGTTGGGTGTTTTTATCATGAAAGTGTATTGGATTTTTCAAATGCTTTTTATGCATCTATTGAGATAATCACGTGATTTTTGTTTTTTATTCTATTGATATGATGTATTACATTAATTGATTTTCAGTTCTTAAACCAACCTTGCATTCCTGGTATAGTCTCTCTTGCTCATGCTGTATTATCATTTTTGTATGTTGCTGGATTCAGTTTGCTAGTATTTTGTTCAGAATTTTTGTTTCTATACTCATAAGAGATATTGGTTTAGAGTTTACTTTGTCTAGTTTTGGTATCAGGATAATACTAACCTCACAGAATGAGCTGTGAAGTGCTCTCTTTTCTTCTGTTTTTTTTTCTTTTTAAGTAATCTGTGAAGTTTTTTGGAAGAGTTGATACTAATTCTTCCCTAAATGTTTGATAGAATTCACCAGTAAAATCACGTGGGCCTGGGTTTTTCATTGTGGATAGTGATTTTGATTGCCCATTCAATCTCTTTACTTTTTGTAAGTCTTTTCAGATTTCGTATTTTTCCTTGAGATGGTTTTGGTACTTTTTGGGAGTTTGTCCATTTTATCTAAGTTATTTAATATTTTGGTATATAGTTCTTCATAGTATTCCCTTATGATCTAGTTTATTTCTGTAAAATTGGTAGTATTGTTCTATTTTTAGTTCCTAATTCTAATCCCTTGAGTCTTCTCTCTCTCTCTTTTTTTGTCTTGTTCAGTGTAGCTAAATATATGTCAGTTTTGTTGATATTTTCAGAAAACCAACTCTTGGTTTTAACGATTTTCTCTTCTCTATTTCATGAAGTTCTACTCTAATCTTTATCATTTTCTTCTTTCTTTTTGCTCTAGGGTTCATTCTTCATTTACAGTGCCTTAAAGGGAAGGGTTGTTGCTTTGAGACATTTTTCTTTTCTTTTTTTTTTTGCTGAGGAAGATTCACCCTGAGCTAAGACATGTTGCCAATCTTTCCTCTATTTTGTATGTGAGTCACTGCCACAGCATGGCCACTGACAGACGAGTGGTGTAGTTTCATGCCTGGGCACTGAACCCAGGCCGCCAAAGCAGAGTGTGCTGAACTTAACCTCTAGGCCACCAGGGCTGGCCCCTTATTTTTTAATATAAGTGTTTACGGCTGTAAATTTCTCTCTAAGCTTTAACTGCATCCCATAAGTTTTAGTATGCTGTGCCTTTATATTCATTGCTCAAAATATTTTCTACTTTTCCTTGTGATTTTTTTTCTCTGAACCATTGGTTATTTAATTTCCACGTATTTGTGAAATTCCCAAATCTCTTATATTTATATCTAACTTTTTTCCTTGTAGTCAAAGAACCTATCTTTTTAAAATAATTCTAATTCTTTTACACTTTAAATGTATTGGGGGTTGTATTATGGCCTAGCATATGGTCTATCCTGGTAAAAGTTCTTTATGCACTTGAGAAGAATTTGTATTCTGCTGTTGTTAGGGAGAGTATTCTTTTTTTTTTTTTTTTGAGGAAGATTAGCTCTGAGCTAACTTCTGTCACCAATTGTCTCTTTTTCCTGAGGAAGAGTGGCCCTGAGCTAACATCTGCGCCCATATTCCTCTATTTTATATGTGGGACCCCTGCCACAGCATGACTTGATAAGGAGTGCATATGTCCATGCCCGGGGTCCAAACTGGTGAACCGAGAGTAGCCGAAGTGGAGTGCATGAACTTAACTGCTACTCCACCAAGCCAGCCCCTGTTAGGGAGAGTATTTTACAGATGTCTGTTAGCCTAGTTGGTTTATATTATTGTTCAAGTCTTCTGTTTCCTTTTGTACCTTCAGCCTAGTTGTTCTATCAATTAGTGAATGTGACATATTGAAGTCTCCAACTATTATTGTTGAGTTGTCCAATTCTGCCTTTAGTTGTGTTGGTTTTTGCTTCAGGTAATTTAGGGCTTTGTGGTTAGTGCATATATGTTTATAATTGTTACATCTTTCTGATGGACTGACCCTTTTGTTATCATAAAGTTTTTCTCTTTATCTCTAATAATATTTTTTTAATTTTAATGTCTATTTTGTCTGATATTAGTATATCTGCTCCAGCTGTTTTCATGATATCATTTCCCTTTTTTTTTTTTTACTTTCAATCTATTTATACCTGAATCTAAAGTGTGTCTTCTGTAGACAGCATATAGCTGGATGCTGTGTTTTCCCCTCATTTAGACAATCTCTGCCTTTATTTTGGATTAGTTAATACATTCATATTTAATATTATTTATATAGTTGGCTTTTCACGTGACCTTTTATTTTTTGCTTTCCATAAATCTCATGTCTTTTTTTATCAGTTCCTCCTTACCTAATTTCACTTGCATTTTTTTACTTGTTATTTTCTTAGTGGTTGCTTCAAGGCTCACCATATATCTTAATCTATCATGATCTACTTCAGATTTATATCTTAATTCCAAGAGGTACAGACACATTATTTCTATATATCCACTATGTTCCTCTTTTTTGTGCTATTATTATTATACATATTACAGCTATATATGTTACAATCCCCAAAATACATTGTTATAATTATTGCTGAACCTAGTTTAATATCTTTAAAAAAAACATGACAGAAGAAAAGAGAGCAGTGTATATTTATAATGTTTGTTATGTTAAACCTCTAATTTACTTTCCTAGTTTTCTTATTTTCTCCTATGGATTCATGTTACAATTTTTTGTCATTTCCTTATTCCAATACAACTTTGTTTCTGTTCACCTCCTTTATGAGGTTTTGTCAAATGTGTTACATTTCTTTATGTTATATTAGTCTAACAATACAACTATTTTCATATCATTTTGTATAATTACTTTTTAAATCAGGTAAAGGAAGAAAGGAGTCTTTTATAATTACATAATTTCCTTTGTGGATAGTCCTTTTTGCATGTGGATTTGAATTATTGTCTGGGGTCACTTGCTTTCCGCCTGAAAAATTTCCTTCATTGTATCTCTTACAGGTAGACCTGCAGCAATAAGTTCCCTCAGTTTTTGTTTAACTAGGAAGGTGTTTGTGTCACCTTCATTTTCTTTGAAAGATACTATTGCTGGATATAAAATTCTTGCATGACATTTAATTTTTTGTTGTTCCTTTCAGGACTTTAAATATGTCATTCCACTGCCCTCTAGCTCCCATTGTTCCTTATGAGAAATTGGATGTTAATCTTATTAAGGTTCCTGTAATGTGATGAGTATTTTTCTCCTGGTGCTTATAAAATTTTGTCTTTGGCTTTCAGCATTTTTATTGTTATGTGTGGATGTGGATCTCTTTGCATTTATTTTACTTGGAATTTGTTGAACTTCATCATGTTTGGGAAGTTTTCTACCATTATATTTTTAAACACTTTTATGCTCCTGTATCTCTCATCTCTCTTTCTGGTACTGCCATTACATATGTTGGTATTTTTAATGATGTCCCATATTTCTCTAAGCCTGTTTAGTTTTTTTTCATTCTTTTTTCTCTTTGTTCTTCAGACTGCATTATCTCTCTAAATCTCCCTTCAAAATTGCTGAGTTTTTTCTTTTGCTGGTTCAAATAGTGTTGAACCCATCTAGGGAATTTTTCATTTTAATTATTGTACTTTCCAAATCCCAAATTCCATTTGTTCCTTTTTCATAATCTCTATCTTTTTATTGATATTTTTTCTCTATTTGTTGACACATTGTCATCTTATCTTCTTTTACTTCAAGTCTGGTTTCCTCTAGTTTTTTGAACATATTTATTATGACTACTTTGAAATCTTTGCCTGGTAAACCCACCATCTGGACCTTCTTAAAGGCCATTTCTATTGCCTGCTTTTATTCCTGTGTCTAGGTCACATTTTCCTGTTTCTTCCAGAATTGGTAACTACATGAGTATTTTTTCCTATTCTTTGCCCTCATTAAAGAAAAATACTTAAGTTTGTGAACATGATTTTAGTGCAAGTATGTGACAGGGCATAAAGCAGAAGGAGCCTGAAAGTCTTTGGCTTTTCTGTTCCAAAAAATTCAATTCCTGTGGTTAATTTAGAGGATTTTGAATAAAATGGTTGGCAGAAGCAGAAGAAAGTGGTGTTGCATGCTTACTCCCAACCATATTGGAAAAAGAATCATATGGGTAGAGAGGAAAAGAGGAGAGAAGGTAAGAGAATGATAAAAGAGGGACTGGGATCTGGGATGTGATTCACCAGCAGGATGCTCAGAGACTGGGTAGAAGGGACGGAAAAGCATCACTGAGAATAATGAATGTCTGTCTGATGGATCCAGGTGAACAGGGCCCTAGAGAGATATGCAGAGTTTCCTTTGTTCCAAGGCAGAGTAGACGCTTCAGAAAGATGTCTATGCCTCAGCCTGCCTGGTCCTAGCAGAGAGATGACAATAGACTTTAAAGAGCTTTATGGGTAGGAACATTGACGATCTCAAGAGTGACCTGTGTGTATCTATGGCTGAGAACAAAAAATAGGTAAATATAAGTCTTAAAGTATTCTTGCTTATATAGATGACTCAAGGACAGATGTACCACAATGCCTAGCCATATAAAAGCCCTTAAAATTTAGAAGCAACCAGAGCATTCCTGCCATGTGAGGAATTTGAATAAAAACTAATTTGTGATATAGAAAAAATAAAGGAAGAAACTGTTTTGCACACACATAGGAATAACCAGGGAAACTTAACAAAGAAGAATAATGAGAGGGGTATAATTCTACCATAAATTAAAATACATAGCCCTTATATTTAAAGCAGTGTGGTGTTGGCACAGGAATAAATGGAAACACAAATGGGATGGAAAAAAATAAAAAAAAGACTCAATTGCATATAGAAATCTGGTATCTAATATGGGTAACCCTTGAATCAATGAGTGAAATTATAGACTTTTTAATAAGTTGAGATAAGTGAATATTCATATTAAAGATATCAATTTGGATCCACTCCTCACATTGTGTACCAGGATAAATTCCAAATGGATTAGGTATTTAAATGTAAAAAAATTAAACCATTGAGTACCAGGAAAAAAGTATGGTGGAATGGATGAAATATTCTCTATCCAGAGAAAGGCAAAACTCTTTCCTAATCATGAAAAAAATTACTCGCTATGCAAAGTAAAAAGAAAAATGACAAGCTGAACACAGCATTTGCAACTTATAGTACAGACTGAAAATGAACATCCCTAATGTATAAAGAACTAAAATAAGAAACATACCAACAATTCCATTTTTTATGGACAAAAAATAGGCCACAAACAGATCACAGAAAATGCAATGAAAATTGCCCTTACATGTATAAAAATATAATCAATCTCTCTCATAGTAAGAAAAATACCAATTTAAAATTCAAGGATTTTAAGAAAATTATTTTAGGTAGGAATGGTGCCACAGTATCTCCCCATATTTTCAGCACATTCCTTTTATAGCCCTTAACACAATGTGATGTGTTATAGTTAGAGATGGAGATTTTAAGGAAATTACTCCCCTACACACACTCTTCATTTTACCAAGGGCAAGATTGTGTTTATCTTTTTTCTCTCTAGTTCTTAGTATTGTGTATTTACCTGATTTGTGCCTCTTACTGATTGAAACCCCTATTTAAATGTTTGGCAAAATGGTAAGTGCACACCAAGCAAACCAGCATCATCTAATCTATTCCATCCTGACTTTCTAGCGAGATGCAGCAAAGTGGGGTGGGCAAATACAGAGCTTTGGAGCAAGATTATTTAGGTTTAGTTCCTGGCTCTGCAACTTACAGCTGTGTGACTTTGGGCAAGATATTTATTCTCTCTGTGTTTGCATTTCTTTTAAATGATGATGTAAATGAAAATAGTAACCTACGAATCGTGTGATGGTGAGGATTAAGTGATTTATTATATGTAAAACTCTCACAACAGCCCTAGCTTCTATGTTGAAGTGCTATATAAACATTTTCCATTATTATTAATCAAGGACATAGCACTTATATTCAACCCAAAGATATTGGAGAAAAATCTTAGGAAAAGATGCTAAAAGGGAATATATTAGGCTCTGGTGGGTGAGCAGGGAATTCTGTCTTCTGTATTTCTCCTTGCCTTTCGTGATGATCTGTGAAAACAATTATCATTGCGTGTTGCAGCAGCCAATCTTGCACTTTTCTTCTTACCTAACGTTAGACAACACTGATTTCCCCACTGCATCCTTACTTACCTCATGCAGTTGGAATGACCAGTGAATGTTAAGTCAGGAGTTATTTTGAAAGACAAGCTTCCAGGCCTTCAAAAACTATACTAAATAAAGCAAAGAAATTGTTGAAGTGATTGGAATCATACATTACAGCTCAGCATTTTTCCTCTTGCTATAGAACAATAGCTGCTGAACACCATTCTTTGACTGCATTTTGGAAGAACAGGCATTGGTCCTTGTCATCTACTAAGGAGTGGCTAGGCAATAGGGCTTCAACCTCCCTAAAATTTCCATCCCCTCAAAAATGTTAATAATGGTAATGATAATAATAGCAATAATATTACCTGACATGAAAGACTAATATTTTCTTAGTCATACGCAAAGTGTGATTAGAGCCATAGTTAGAAAATTTTGTCATTTTTATTGCTCTTTGACATAAAATATAAGCAAATTTAATCCGCTTACTATGAAAACAATTTCAAGATGAGTCTCTTGCCCCCCTTCCATCACTAAGCCCCTTCTATCTAGAAAATCTGGAGCTACCTGCTGTCTGGATCCATTGATGAATGATGGCTGTAACAATTTGTAAGAAGAGGACGTGAAGAGTCTACTGAAGCCCTCTAGGAACCAGAATCAGTCTCTCCTCATATGTCTAATATTCTTGCTGTACGGTAACCTTTAGTTCAGAATTATAAATATCGACTTGTTCAAAGATAATGAGTTGGGAATCATTCATTTTATTTTTAACAACCCTGAGAGAAGACAAGAAGCCATGAAGTCTGGAGGAAATAGAATAGTCATGGTTGACATTTGGATCCACCTCAGAACAATTGGGCCATGAATGGATACAGTGCCCTTAAAATATTTGTTTTATTAAGTTACAATAGGGCAATCTGAATCTAAATTCAAGGATGTAGATTGTAGGGGCAGGGCCAGAAGCACATGCCAGGGAGGGGAGTCAGTCTGGACCAGGAAGGAGGAACTGGCTAAGCATAAGAACCAACATTTTGTGACAAGAAATCTTGTCCTTAGGAAAAGGGGCTCCAGGCAAAAATGTGTAGACTGATGATTAAGTCAGGAACCCAGTGACTGGGGAAGTAAGAACCAGTATCAGAGTGACACTGGCAATATGGAAAAGAAATTGAATCAATCCTTTTTCATAGGACATCTCCTTGAGAAAAGGCTGATTTAGTAATCATTTGCTAGATTACCAGAGGGTTCTTTGTATTTCCCTTTCTAGGGACAGAAAAGGTCCCAGAGCCTGGAATTGGGCCAGGCAATGAGAGGAGGAGATTAAAGGAAGCTTGTTTCTAAATTTAGAGACAGAAGCGAAGGAAGCTGGGCAAGCCTTTATAGAAAGTTACCTCCCTGAATGTCTGTTTTCCTCCCAGGTAGGGGGAAGTGCTTGGGCTCTGGAATGAGATACGCCTGGGTCCGCATCCTAGTTCCACCACTCACTTCTTTGTCCCATCTTGTCTAATTTCCTTAACCACTCTGAGTCACAGCATCATCATCTAGCCAATGCTAATGATAATAATCACTACAGAGGATTATCATGGGTTAGATCAGAAAATCTAAGTAGAAAGTCTGGCACAGAGTATGTTCTCAAAAATTAATCTCACTTATTTTGAACTCACTTGGAGGGAGCTCAAAACTCTTTTTAAAAATTTTACTCCTTTTTTGGTTCAAGCCACTCAAGAGAGTACAAATTTGCCCTCATAATTTGGCAATCAATATTTTATCTAAATTAAAAATGAATCTATTCATTTATCCAATAATTCAGCTTTCAAGATTTCCCCTCCCCGAGATATGAAAAATGTCTGTACAGCAGTATTCACTTATCTGGAAAAAGGTAGAACCAACCTAAACATCAATTAGTAGAGATAATGTTAAATAAATTCTTGTATATTCACACACTGAAATACCATGAAGTCTCTAAAATGAACAGAGTAGGTCTCTGTGGCTTGATTTTGAAATATGGCCAACATATATGTATAATATTGTTCCATTATATAAAAAAGGGCATTTGTATATATGTTTGCATGTGTATAACTATTTTATGGAAGAAGACAAAATACTTTTTTGTTTAAATGTAGTACATTTAGGGAGTGGTATAAATATATCAGGGGTTGAGAGTAAAGAAATTTAATTTTCATTTTATACTTTACCATAGTATTTGAATTATAATCCTAACCAGTTATCACTTCTATGATTTAGAAATAGTAGTTAAAAAGTGGCTAACTTGCTTTTTTAATTCACAGATTAAGAAAATGAAGAGAAATGTGGGTTGGCTTTGGACACTAATAATATTTTCTTTACGTGTTTTATTTTTTTCTTTATTTAAATAATCGAAATATTTCGGATATACAGAAAAAAATAACAATTGACATGTACAACCCCAGACCTAATATTTGCCATGACATTTGCCAACTTAGTTTCAAGGCCTCTTATTTATAATAAATAGATAAAACAAACAAGTAAGCCAGTACTGATATATTAGAGGCTCTGCTTTTACTTTCTCCCTGTGCTATTTCCATTTCTCCTCTCGAATCTGTATCCTGAAGTGATTTATTTCCTTCTCATCCATGTGTTTTTGCCATTTAATTTTTATAATAACTCTTTACAGTAGGTATTATTGTCAAGATGAGTTTAAATATAAGGAAATTGAGGGTTAAAAGAGTATACTAACTTGTAGTACTCACGAAGATAGTAAACAATGAAACTTAGATTTAAACACAGGGCAATCTAAGTCTTCAGGTATATTCTACTAAGAAGTCATTTTGTTTTCTTCTGAGTGAGTTTATCATATCCGAATTTTACTGTTGTGAGTTAATTGTGTCCTCTCAAAAGATATGTTTGAGTCTTAAACCCCAGTACCTATGAATAGGACTTTATTTGGAAGCAAGGTCTTTGCAGATGCAAGGTAAGATGACACCACACTTGATTAGGATGGGCTCTAATCCAGGATGACGTGTCCTTATAAAAGAGAAGAGACACAGACTAACACAGAGGGAAGAATGCCGCTTGAAGATGGAAGCAGAGATTGGAGAAATGCAGCTGTAAGCTAAGGGACACCAAGGAGTGACAGCCACCACCAGAAACTAACATAAAGACATGGAACAGAGTTTTCCCCAGATCTTTGAGAGAGAATTTGGTCCTGCTGACATCTTGATTTTTAGATTTCTAGCTTCCAGAACTGTGAGATAAAATAAAGTTCTGTTGTTTTAAGCAACCTCAATTTATGGTACTTTGTTACAGCAATCCTAGGGAAAGAATACACTTATTCATTTGACAAATATGTGTTGAACAATTCAGGAAAATGGTTAAGAATATGAATTCTTGAACCAACTTTCCTAGGTCCAGATCTTAGTTATCCTACTAATTGCAAGATTTGGGGCAAGTAATTAACCTCTCTCTGCTTCAGCCATTCAGATATTAAGAAGGATTATAGTCTTGGCCTCTAGCAGAAAAAAGTAAAACGAATAGGGGCCGGCTGGTGGTGCAGCGGTTAAGTTCTCATGTTCCGCTTTGGCGTCCAGGGTTCACTGGTTCAGATCCCGGATGCGGACATGGCACCTCTTGGCAAGTCATGCTGTGGTAGGCATCCCACATATAAAATAGAGGAAAATGGGCACGAATGTTAGCTCAGGGCTAATCTTCTTCAAAAAAGGAAAAAAAAAAGGTAAAAAGAATAATATAAAAATGAAAGCATATTTTAGCAATATATAAAACAAAGAGACTATAGAGATTATCAATAAAACTAAAAGGAGATGCTAACAATAGGTAAAGTTAGCAAGACTGAACAATAAAAACAGAGAAAAGACACAAACATATTAGAAATGAAAAGAGGAACAGTATAGATTTTTTAAATCTTAAGAGAATCTTATTAACAGTATTATGAAAGTAGATTTACAAATTTAAATAAGAAGGAATATTTTCTAAATATAGATGACTGATATTAACTAAAGACTAACATCAAAAATCTAAACACAACAGAAATGATTAAAGGCATTGTATTGACAACCAAATGACTTCTCTGAAAGACACTAGTTCCAGACATTTTTATAAACTCATTTGTCAATCCTCTGAAAAACAAGAATAATGATTTCATAAGCAGAGAATTTTCCAGGATTGCACTGATAACAAAACAATCCTGGACAATACATTCAAGATAATCATGTGCAATTTCAGTTTTGAGAAGTGATGCAAATATTTTAAATCAAATGCAAATTGAATTAAATAGTATATACAAATATTACCTAATTACTAAGAAGAGAATGTGCCAGAAAGGTGAGGATGGTTCAACATCAGAAACTGTAAAACATAATATTAGCAGTAATGGTTTTCTAGAGAAAATCTTATGAGTATCTTAATAAATAAAGATACAATAAAATTCTTAAAAATGGACTTTCATTATTATGGTATATCTATTAAAATCTGACTGAAAACATGCTTAGTGGTTAAACTTGATAATCTTTTCCATAAAGAATTTGCACATCTTTTTTTTTTTTTTTTTGATTTGATTTTTTCCTTTTTCTCCCCAAAGCCCCCTGGTACATAGTTGTGTATTCTTCGTTGTGGGTTCCTCTAGTTGTGGCATGTGGGACGCTGCCTCAGCGTGGTCTGACGAGCAGTGCCATGTCCGCGCCCAGGATTCAAACCAACGAAACACTGGGCCGCCTGCAGCGGAGCGTGAGAACTTAACCACTCAGCCACAGGGCCAGCCCCAAGAATTTGCACATCTTTTATGAGAGTTCTTACCTTATGTTTATTGCTACTCTATATGGAATCTTATATTTCTTTGCATTTTCTAATTATTTTATAGTATATACAAACTCTGTTGAATTTTATATGTAGATCTTTTATTCAGTAACCTTGTTGAATTATCTTAGTTTATCTATTGACTCTTTGATTGTCTGTATAGACAAATAAGAGAACTTTAGCTCCCTTTGTAATTATTATATCCTTAATTTCTTTTCTTGTCTTATTACATTAACTAGGACCATTATTATTGACAGAAATACTCACTCTCCTCACTTCTAGTCAGCAGTGTACTACTGACAATTCATAGGAGGTCCACTATGCATCACCAATGACCAAACAAAAGAACACTCCATCTCATTAACAATCAGAGTAAAACCACATTAAAACCACAAAGAGATGCCATTTAACTCGTAACAAATTGAAAACAATTGAAAAATCTGACAGTGCCAAGTGTTCATAAAGATTTAAAAAATCATAAAATGGCTGACAGAAGTGTAAATTTACACAATCACTTAGAGCAGTGGTTCTCCAAGTGTGGTCTCCAGACCAGTAGAGTCAGCATTGCCTGAGAAATTGTTAGAAAGGCATATTCTCAGACCTCATCCCAGACCCACTGAATCAGAACTCCAGGCTTGGGGACCAGCGATCTGCATTTGAACAAGCCCTCCTGGGATTCCAAAGCATGCTAAAAGTTCCTAACTTAGAGGAACAAGCTGGTGAGCTATTTGACACCATCTGGCAAAAATGAAGGTGTAATAGTTCTCCTTCTAAGTATAAACCCTAGAGAAATTCATTTGCATGGATTGTGGAAACATGAACCAAAAAGTTCATGGCTGCATTGTTCATAATAGTATAAAATTGTAAATTTATTTCAATACGCTTCAATAGGAGAATGGATAACCTAAAATACAGTCAAATAATGGACTTAAAATGAACTTGAATGAGCTAAAGTGAGTAAATCTGAAGAAATAATGCTGAGAGATAAAGCTATGCTATACAGTGCTACTTAAGAAACTGAAAACTTACTGAATATTTAATGGATACTAGGCACTGTTTGAAGTGCTTTATGTGTATTTCCTCATTCAAGATTCCCAGCAATCTTATGAAATGATAAATAGCATTAGATCCATATTTAAAAATGAGGAAGTTAAGCAATGTATCTAAGGTCACATAGCTTGCAGTGGCAGTCTGACTCCAATCTGGGCTCTAAGCAATACTGCCTGCTAGTATGGAGAATGCGTCATTAATACTAAGCTTATAAGAATGCAAAACAGGACCATACATTATTAAGGGATAAAAACCAAGATCAGAAAAGTAGCTACCTCTGAGGAAGCAAGGAAGAGAAGAGGTCCTGAGAAGGTCTCAGCTTGACTGGAAGTATTTTATTACTTTAAAACACTTTTGAAGCAAATAGAGCATGATGTTAACTTTTTAAAAATTTTTTGTGAGGAAGATTGACCCTGAGCTAACATCTATGCCAATCTTACTCTATTTTGTATGTGGGATGCTGCCACAGCATGGCTTGATAAGTAGTGTGTAGATCTATGCCCACAAACCCAGGGCCGCCAAAGTGGAGCACATGAACTTAACCAATACACCATCAGGCTGGCCTCTTTATTCTTTTAAGAAAACTAGCCATTCCATGCACAAACTTACTATTCATTTAGAATGTTAAAAATAATTAAGAATCTCTCTACTAAAACATATCACTTCTCATACCACAAAATCATTCTCATTTATTCTTTCAAAATTGGACTTTGAAACATCTTTTTCATTTATTTGAGAATCTGGGAAAACTCACTAAAAAACTTTTGAATCACCCACAGCTATGACCTGAGACAAAGCTAGTGAGAGAAATATCCATGAAGAACCAGGAATAATTTTGCGTGTGATCTCCTGAGCAAGGTTAAATTATTATTAAGCATTCTGGACATGGAGATAACTAGAAGATTTTACTTAAAAGGACAATGACATTCTAAATCTCTTTTACTCTTTGAAATTTAATTAAAAAAAATAAAAATTGTATGTTTGCAGTATCCAACAAAAGGGCAATATCTAGCTGACTTCTTAGAGATATAAACCATACTTAGAAAATTGTTCAGAGCAAGAGATGACTTACTTTGTGTATTCCTTGGACAGGCAGGAACAGATTTCAGAGCATCTACTATGATCGCTAACTAATAGAGGCCAAGCTACCCCCGCCTTCATAACATCAGATCTTAAGCAACGTGTGTCTTGCCATCAGTCATAGTCAGATGTAGACAGAGTAAGGTGAACATCATCCGATCTCCCTGTTGTGGTCATCCATCACTGCCTGGGGGAATTTCATAGAGCCTAAGGAGGAACTGTAAGTAGTGTGGAAAATGAACTCAGAATGAGAATTTAAGAGATATGTGTGCTTGTCCCAACTATGTTATAAAAATAATAGAATTTTAGAATGTTAGTGTTAAGGAGACCTCATAGATCATCGAGCTCAGTGCCATCACTTTAAAGATGAGATTCTGAGTGAGGAAGTGACTTGGGCAATGCCATATACAACCCATCATCAATTATTTATTGAGAAACAGGTGAACTGAAGTGAGAGGTATACTCACATACAGATCTTGGATTCAGAATCTCGGACATACTACAGAGCACAGTGACTGTGTCACAGGCTAATTAATAACCTCTGAGAGTGCTCTCGATTTCCAGCACATTAAACTGAGATACTATGAGCCCCTGGCCTGCCCTCAGGTTTGCTGTGGGAGTAGAACAAAATGGAGGCAGATCTCCACTTTTCTCGCTTTGCTTTTGGTTACACCTTCTGTCACTCTGTCTTTGTCCTTCTGTTTTATTAATTTCATGTCATAAAGAACTGTTGTCATCATCATCTCTTTAGAAGATCATAAGAGGCATTAAATCTAAATGTAGATGTCATCTAAAGATTAGAGTGTTATACAAACACAGAGGTAACTGGAGGTCTGTTCACCCATTGTTTGATGGACTGTTGCTTCCCCTACCCAGCCTTTGTGTCAGAATTGTGTGTGTGTGTGTGTGTGTGTGTGTATTGAGGGTGGATAAAGTAGAGGCAGAGGGGGGCAGGGGCAGATGCGTGAAGCATCCAGGGAGAGAATAGCAATTTGGAAAACAGCCTAACAAGGGGACAGTGGAGGGAGGCTGGAGTTGGAAAACAAACTTCAAATTTCATAATCTGAGCAAAAGCCAACTTTGACCAAATTACTCATAGAGATTACAAAAAAAATAGTACACAGATCAGGATGTTCCGGGCTCCCTCTTTTACCCAAACCTAACTCCATTTAACATCTTCATATACGATCCAGAAACAGCTCACAAGCATCCTTCCTATGTCATAATGGAACATTGTGGTTGTTGAAAACATGGCTGATGCAAGCCTTTAAGGATGCTGCATACCCATGTCTCTTCTCACTAATAGAACTGAGCTCCCAGTCAGCCTCTTCCACCTGACCCAGTGACCATGAGGCGTGACCACAGGTCTGCACTTCTCATTATGGGATCTTGCCCTTGGTGTTTAACTGGGGCCATAAGCCGCAGAATGAGTATTTGTGGATTGTCAATTTTAGCTGAAAATCTAAGGAAGGGAGATACTAACTTATTTAACAAAGAATTTAAATATTTTCATGTGAAATGGACATATGCTAGGGCAGACTGTAAAACCTGCATGCTTTTTGGACAAACAGTGACTAAAAGAAATTTCCCATAAGCGTATGCTTTGGTGATCCCGTAGGGCCTTGGGGCTGTGCCTTTGTTTCCTATGCTGTGAGGGAGAAGTGTCTGAATCCCCTCACCTCACCATGTACCAGGCATTGGATGAGAGTTGTCCTCTGGGAGGAGCTGTTACTCTGGGTAAGATAGAGATGGCTTTCTTGGGCTGAAGTCAAATACTATAGAGGAACCCAACTGAGAGCTGTCAGCCTCTGGCTGCAGCTGGAGCACTGAGTGCCTCAGTCGTGAAGGGGAATCTGGGTGTTGCCCCACGAGATCCACTACATCGTGTGTCTGGTAGCTGCTCCCCATACAGGTCTTTCCCTGCCCTATCTCACCATAAACTACTGGTGAGAATTACAGGACTCACCACGGGTCTATTATGCAAACACATGGCGCCTGAGAGAGCAGCTGTTTCAAAGGAGAACCCTCCATAGTCTTCAAGGGCTGGTGTGTGGATTAAAGTCAGAAGCAAGTAAACACAGGAAAAGCCTTTTCACAGACCACCAAATAAGCTTATTTTCCAAAATTACCATTCTCTCTGCCTCCCTTTCTGGCCCCCTCAAACAAATTATTTCCATTTCAGAGTGTCAGGATTTGCACTTAATGATTGGGATATTTGGGCGAAAAAAGCCTTTCCTCTCTTTATGTATGCATTCACCTGTGTAATATAATGGTCATAAAATTGATCCTGGTAGTTAGAATTCATCATAATATTCTTTACGGCTAAAAATATTCTGACCAACAAGTGTCATTTTCTTGCTTTTTTAGAAAAGGCTCTTTCATCAGTTTTCTTGCAAAGAAGGGAGGAAAATGTATTTTAAAATGCCTAAAAATGTTTTCTTTATGTAAAAGTCTAGTGTTTCAAGATTAAAAGAATTTGAGGATATGTCTTTATTTTTTAAATTTGGAAAGTTCAAAAACTTAGAATTTAAAAAAGCATAAAGGTCATTTAGGTATGTGCTCAGGTCAAACTCAACCACCTGATGCTGAGTACTGGTACCATGCTGTCTTCATGTAATCCTCTTTACTTTTACTCATCTTCATCCAACTCCAGGATTAATCCTTTCACTTCTCCCCTCCCATCTTAGAGGACTAGGGCAGGATAAGGAGGGATAAGCTTAGAGATATGTGACAAAGCAAACCCAAATATGAAATTATTAAGCAAAATAAAAAGAGGTCCTGAGATTAAAAAGAAAAGGATAATGTTCCATGAACTAAGGGACAGAGAAAGAACAAGCCTTTTAATAATAACACAAAGAAAAGAAAGTCATTACATTTATTTGGATTTGGTGTTATTCATGGTTTCCAACAGATGCAGAAAGTAATCATTTTCACAGAGGCAATAGGAGAGAACAAATTTTGGAGGAAACATATATAAAAATTTAAAAATTCTTGAAAGGAAGCTATTGCATGAATCTTGGTTTACTTTTACCTAATTTTTTAATTTGTACTCCTAGCGATTCCTTATAATTTTTAAATTTTAAAATCATCTTTATGAACTAATTTTATTCAATAACCTCAGCTCTTTGTTTCTAAGTTCCAGAGAGAACTAATTAATACTACTTCTGGGATCTCCTTATGTATTATTCTTTGAGGCCCAAGCAGAGACCAAGCCTTTGAGAGCCTGCATCAGTTAGCAATTGCCTTGAGAAAACAAAACAAACAAAAAACTTAGAGTCTGTGGTGGTGAGTTGATTGTGTGTCAGCTTAGGTAAGCTTGGACCACATTTCCCAGATCAGCCTTTGTCACATAGTTCTAGGTCTATTTGGGCTGTAGGAGACATTTTGCTCAAGAGGAGAAGGTGGAAGTGAAGCCTCTTCCTTCGTGTGCTCAGAAAGTTGGTGCGGAGCGTGTGGTGCTGTACCAGCGCACCTGCGTTGCTGCACCAGCGCACCTGCGTTGCTGCTTATGTCCTGGATCACCTTGTTGGCACCAGCAGCAACTGGGCCACAGCTCCTCCAGCTCACACTGGATCTCCTCCTCCAGCTGTCCTGACTCCGGGCCACATGAGTGTTCAGCTCTTCCTGCAGGTTCACCTCTACCATCTAAGTTGGAAACTTGGAGGGACAAGCAGCTGATGCAAATTCCAGTCCGTCCCTCTGCTTACTCTTGCAAATTCAAGTTTCTCTTTGTTTCCCCTGCTTTGTGTCCATCTTCTTTTCCCAGGTGCCTGCTCTCTGGACATCAGAACCAGACATGGAAACGAGTCTTCATGCAGAGTATGTAACCAGCTTTCACAATTGCTCAAGGGCAAATCCCTAAAATTCCCTTTGTTCTTTCCTTCCATTCTACCTTTCATCTACTAGAATTTTTGTTTGTCTGGCTGAATCTTTACAGGTACGGAATTTGGAACCAGAAGTAATTCTAGATGAACGCTGGTGACAAGAAAGTCTGGGGAAGAGGTATTTGAGTAGACCTCAGTAAATGGGCAGAAAACATATATAAATTTGTTTCCAAGACAAGCGCTCACCAAAGAGCAAGGAGGATCTTCATAATCAAGTGGATAAAATGACAGGTCCTGTGGACGTTAGTCACCCCATTCTTCTTCCCATGGGCTCATGGAAAAAGTGGCTAGGATATTAGAGATGGTCGTTCTTTGGCTCAACAAGTTTTTTCTACTTACCAAGGCCAATTGGCTACATTCACTGCTAAGTATCTGATCTTCCAATAACAAATATCAACACTGAGTCCTAGTTAGGGTAACATTCTCTAAGTGGATAAACCAGACGCCTGGTAGAAACTTGGTTATAGAGGACCATTTCCATCATGGAAGGGGCAGCAGTTTGCTTTCATTGGAATATGGATTTCCTGTCTCTGCTCATAATGCTTCTGCTAAAATCAACATCCCAGGACTTATGGAATATTTTGTTCACTGTCATGGTATTTCATACACCCTTGATTCTAATCAAGTCATTCATTTAAAGCCAGTGAAGTATGGTAGTGTGCCCATGCTCATGGAATTCACTGATCTTACCATGTTCCCCAGAACCCTGAAGCAGCTTGTCTTATAGATTGGTGGAATGGCTTTTGAAGTCTCAGAAACAGTGCTAGCTGGGTGACAACACCTAGCAGGACTAGGAAATGTCATGCAGGATGTTACATGCTCTAAATCGGTGACCAATATATAGTGCTTTTTCTATTATAGACAAGATCCATAGAGTTTGTTATAAGAAATGTCCACAGAAGTGAATCTTCTATGACCACAAGTGCTAGGTTAGAAAAATTTTTGCTTCCCCTCCCTGCAACTTTGGGCTCTGCTGGTCTAGAAGGTAGTTCTCAAGTAAAGACGGTTTTACCAGAAGACACAACAATAGCTCAATCAAATAATTAAAATGGAAGTTGAGTCTCTTTTCTGGACACTTTGGGCTTTAATATCAGTAATAAATAGGCAAAGAACAGGGTTACGTGTACTGGCTGCAATAATTGATTCTGATTATCAAAGGGGAATTAGGTTGCTACTTCACAGTGGGGGTAAGCAAGACTCTGGAATGCGAACGGTTCCTCTGGGATGCCTCTTAGTAGTCTCATGCCCTATGATTAAAGCCAATGGGAAACCAAGCAACCCAATGCAGTCAAGATTGCTAATGGTGTAGACTCTTTAGGAGCAAAGATTTGGGTCACTTCTCTAGGCAAGGAACCACTGTCAACTAAGGTGCTTGCTTAAGGCCATAGGAATAAAGAACAAATAGTGGAATAAAGCAGTAAAAAATATCAGCTGCGACTGTGGGATTAATTTCAGAAATGTGAGACATTTTTGCAAATCGTGACCAGGCTTGATTTTTCTCAGATAGGCTTGTTCATGCATCTGTGATCAGCTGGCAGTTTGGTTAGGACATGAGGCTCTGCTCCATATGGACGTTCATCCTCCAGCAGCCTATTTCACCTTGTTATCCTAGCAATAGCAGGATTCCAAGTTGAACAAGAGAGAGACTAGAAGAGTGTAGGGCCACATTATGATTTTAGCTGGTGTAGACTCAGAGCAGGTAGGGACTACCAAGTTTTAAGACAAAAGGTGTAAATACAAGGGGGCCCTTCATTGTGCCTGTTAATGCATTTAGTCTACCATGGAACTCTTATAGCATGTGGAGGACACTAGGATGCTGATAAATGTGTCATCCTAGCAGAAAGTCTGAAAAAATTTGTTAAATCCTTAGCTCCTGACACCACACTTTACCTGCTTAGAACTTGCGTCTTATTTCTTTCTTTGTTACTAAGAATTCAACCAAATTTTTCCAGTGTCACCTTTGCAACTCCAATTGTATTACTTTATGGTGTCTGCTTTTGACTGCATTTTACTTATTACCCCGGTAGTGACAACAGGAAGTCTGGGAATATTTGGGGTATCCCATAAACTGTATCAGCCTCCTCAAAGCCACTTCAAATAAACATACAATCTAAATAAATTTTGTGTAGATTCTATCCAAATGCATCCTCAAAGTCAATCTCTAACCCTTTTTCCGTTTATCAGATTTGAACCATGTGAACTTGCCAACTTTCAACCTTTTTTGACCTGCAAAAGTGGTGATGTCGGATAGTCGAACTAACAGATTACTGAAAATTTTGGTTTTCCCCCTTTGTCACAGTGTCTTCAAGACATCTCTTGGCATTTAACACCACCTTGGACCACCCATCTTTACATACTCCTTTCAGAAACAGTTCTCCTCATACCTGGCCTACTTAGTGGGACAGCTCAGACATTTAGGAGATTGAAACATTCCCATTGAAATCAAAATGCAACAAGAGGAAGCTAGTAAGCGAAGAAGGGGCTAAAGTGTCATTCTTTCTCTTGCAAAAATGTCAATGTCCCCTGGAGGTATACGTTCATTTTATTCTTTTATTGTGTTTGAACTATACTGGGGTAGTAGTGGTCTGATATTTAAGGCAGTTTAGGATGAAAATCTTTCTGTTGAATAGTTTCCATGTGTTAGCATCTTATAAAAATTTTTATTATTTTTGAATTGCATTTATAATTGTAATTTGCCTAGTACTTGGGAAGTGAAATAGGTGAATGGGGATATGTGTGGAGGTAAATCCCAGGAATGGGATGGGAATAATAAGAACGGCGAGTTTGCGTTTTCTCTTTTTGCCTCTCTCTCTCTTTTTAAAAAGATTTCTCTATGCTTTTTAGTTTATAGAGACTGAGATCTGGGATGCTATATTTCTTTTGATGTGTACAAACCAGTAGTATATATTAATAATTCATCATAAAAATAGACATTGAATCATAGCATGTTTGAACTAGGGAGGAATCTTAACAGTGCAGCAGGTTGACTGCCCAAGTCTGCTGGAATCTCCTTTCACCATCTTTTCCAAGATGTACAATCACTTAGCTGATGCTTGATTCCTCCCAGGAGGCTCCCACAACGTAAAGCAGTCCATTCTATTTGAGGCATTCTGATAATTGAAGTTTTCCTAAATGAAGCAAAATCTGCATCGCTGGAATTTTCATCCATTGATCCTACTTTTTTTCCTATTTGAAAGCTATTCAGAAAAAAAATTCAGCGTCAGTTGCATAGGGCAGAGTTAGGAATTGTGGTTTCATGTGAGAGCTATAAACTGGAAAGGATTATATACAGATATAGGCTGTTATTATTATTTCATGTGGAAAAATCAAGTATTTGAAATCAAAATTAGGTCAAAGAACTGAATAATTTATCCAAAAATGACCTACGCTTCTACCTGTAATTCAATTCCTAAATTAGAGAAATATCATCCAAATACTAGTCATTCATACTTAATTGAAAGTAGTATTTTTAGAAGCTTTTTCTAGAAATTTTTGACAGTCTATTGTGCTTCAACTTTATTATACAAATAAATCCCTTGAGGATTCCGTCAAAATGCAAATTCTTATTCTTTAAATCTGTGATGGAGCTCAAGATTCTGAATTTTGAGCATCTTCTAAGCTGATGCCCTTGCTGCTTGTCCAAGGACCACACTGTGAATAGTAAAACACAGAAGATTGAGGAAGAGAAGAATATAAAAGAAGTTATTGGGAGGGATATTTGGGTTCAAAGTAAGGGAATTTTCTAGTAGTAAGATCAGCATAACAATAGGGTGGACATGTGTGGTGTGGTGAATGAATGAGTTCATTCTCCCCGGAGTCAAATGGGTATGGATATATTTGGGACAATGTAGACTCAGGTAACAATTAGAATAAGTTAGAATTTTCTCAAAGTGATACGTAGGGTTCTATGTTTCTGTTTAGGTCCTTAAGGACATCCACATGAGGAAAACCTGCTAAAATGTCTCTAATTTTATACATTTTACCTATTGAAATAATCTCAGTAGGTAAAATCTCTGCACGAGTTTTTATTTTTCTGAAACAAGTTGAGTCGTTTAGAATACACACTCATAACACAACACTGTACCAGAAGATTTTCTCTGATTCTATGAGCCCTGATCAGGGGACCACGGTCAAATGTTAAAGGAAAGATTCCCCAATGTACAGCTTTTCAATTTGATGTATAGAGGTGACTCTCCAACCTCCGGATCCTTGATAACACTGCAGTGGAAACTCACGATCTACCAACAGTGCCCAACTGCAAAATAGCTCAAAACCCCAGTGAGTAAGCAAACTGACTCACAAAATCCATGGGCCGTATGTTTCTGTGCTTTGTTCGCAGGAGAGCCCCTCAGGCCTGCCTTCATTCTGAGGCCTGTTTCTTTTTATTTTACAGACAACTCTAAGAGACAACATGGCATCATGGAAGGAGCAATAAGGTGGAGTCCAGAGATATGGCTGAGATTCAGCTCTGCCAGGAGTAACTCCCATGGTTTTGGTCATGTCTCTTGCCCTCTCTGGGCCTCAGTTTCCTGATGAGAGGGTTCTAGTATATCAAGCGTTGGCAAGCTTTTTCTACAAAGGGCCAGAGTGTAAATATTTTAGTCTTTGTGGGCCGTACAACCTGTGTCGCAGCTATTCAACCCTGGCACAGGCAATATGTAAACAAAAGAGTATAGCTGTGTTCCAATCAGACTTTCTTTCTTTCTAATAGCAGGTGATGGGCTAGATTTGGTCTGTGGACCATCCCTTGCTCCCTAATGCCTATTCTGCAGAATCACTATGCACCTGCCCAATTCAGAAAATTTGTGGTTTAAAATAAGACAGTTTTGGTGAATTTTCACTAAGATGTTAATAGGTTATACTGGCTTGAAATGCATTTGTTTTTGAACAGGGAACAGTATTTTGACTCAAAGGGAGACAATTCCACAGAAGATGATTTTCAGGCAGCGGATCAAGCAGCAGGCAGTAGCAGATATTTTTGATCCCAGGGTCTTCAGAGGGCCCTGAAATCACACCACATTAGGAGTTGCTTGCCCTGTCTATATGTAAGGTCAATCTGGTTACTCAGAGAGTCATTAGCATTTGGGGGTCCTCGCTGAAGCCTTTCTGGGACTGCTTACTCGCCAGGACAGCTGAGAATCCACAATGGGAACAATGAGCTCTGTTGTTGGAACTGTAAATACTGAACTGACTGCAGCAGTTCTGCTCCATAGGACCCGGTACTGACTGCTATTCAGTTGTAAATATCCCCTTCCTGCTGATCTACTGGAGGACAGAGAGAGAGCCATTGATGTATATTATGCTAAACATCCCCTGGAATCCAACTGCAGGAAGAGAGGACAATGCAGGTGCAAAACCAACCCATTAACTTGCTGTACATCTGTTTCAGCCTCCCCTTAACTCAAGGTGCTAGGAGAGCCCACACCTTCCCTTTGAGACAGAGGGATATTTTTATAGGTATGGAATGAATATATGAGTATTTGAAAGTATTGCTGTTTTATGCCTTCAGTGGCGCCTACCTGGAGATGAAAGAGAATGACTTACGCCATTTATTTTCCCTGCAGTGTTTTTCCTCTTTTGCTAGGTGATTTTCTGCTGTAGCTAATGGAGAGCCTTTCCCTGGGAAATGATTAAATGGCTGGGGACATATTTTAGAGATGCTTACATTAATATTCATTTCACCTCTAGTGCCCATTGCTGTCATCAAGACCCTGGCTTGGGTTCCTGACCAATTATTGCATTAACTCTTTTCCTCGAGGTGATCCCTTCATTTGCTGGTTTCCTAGACTGATCCCTGCCTCACTCCTGCTTTTTGGAAGTTTGAGATTCCAAACTCTGTACTATGGTTTTGCCCTCTGGATCCTGCCTGTTTCTGCCTGCATTCTCTGAACTTGATCTCCAGGCTTTAATCCCGACTAAGCTTTGGAAACGTCCTTGCTTGCCATTAGATAGAGCAGGAGAGTGGTAAGTTTACAGAGCTTCAGAACTCAAAGGGACCTTAGAAATCATTAGTGATAGCCCTCTATTTTAACATGAAAGCTGTGAGGCCCAGAGATGTTGTTTGATGGGCCAAAGTCATCCAGATTCCACCCAGATGTCAGCCTCCCTCCCACTCCCCATCATCCTCCTCCCTGGGCAGGCACTCTCCTTCTAGTATACTTGGGGAGATTGTGTGTCTTTCCTCTCATCCTCTCATGACTGTTCCAGCCTTAGGTTATGAAACACGTGGCTCTCAGAAATGCTGGGGTCTTCTGGGGCTTTGTTAATATCATGTCCCCCACTCTTTACAGTGCCATCAATTTAATGACATGTTTGTAGCACACCTCTCCCAAATGTTCAGGTAGGATACAAGAGGCAATTTCTCTGCACAGCATGACATAACTTAAAAATGGAACACAGCGGTAGACATCCACATTGTTAAAAAGCCTTTAGTCCTTCTGTCCTCGAAACGTTTTTCATTATCTTCTTTTTCAACAAGCCCCAGCCTGCAGACATGTTGCTCAGATATCTCCTAGTTGTGTTACCAAGAGTCCCTCTAACTCACCCCTTCTAAGGCTTCTTTCAAATGCCCTTCATCCCCAGCGATTTAGCTCTCCCTTTTTTTTTTTTATACCATATACTCATTGGCCAAAGTCCAGATTCCACACAGATGTCATTTCTCTCCTGCCCCCATCATCAATCCTCTGTGGGCAGTCCGTTCCATTTCTAGTAAGTTTGGGGAAAGGATTTGTGTTTCCTCTTGTCCTGGATTTTGTTCCCATAGTAGCTTTAGCAAACCATCCTGATAAACCAGGCCAACTGATAAAGAGGGGACTTTGACCATTTCCTGATTAAGGAGGGGACTGTCAGTTTAAGCAGCATTATTTTTCTCCTCACTCTCTCATGCCTAGAAATAGGCAGAGAATTTAGACTAGACTCAAGGTTCAAACTTCCTCCATTTTTAAGTCAATGTTTTGAAGAGTTTAAATAAATATAAGCATTGGCTTTGAGGGAAAGAAGGAAACGAATCTTTATCTTAGTTCCACATAGTGAGAGTATAAACTATGTTATATGATATGGACTTAAGCTTTCTTATGTTTTCTTCTCCTTAAGTGCTTCTCCAACTTTTCTCACCAAAACCAAGTTAGGCAGAGGGCTCGTGAGTCAGCTCAACCCATGTTCACTTGCAGTTGTAGCAAAATGCCCTCTCCGGAGGCGCTGTGTTGTGGAGGGAGAGTTTAGTTGGGAGTCTCTATTCTTGGATCCCAGACCTTACTCTGCAGGTAATTTAGCTGCATGACTTTCATTAAATCATTTTACCTATTTGGAATTCAGTTTCCTGAAGGAATACTTTCGGTGCAAGAAACAGAAAAATGAAGCAACAGTAGTTTTATCTCATAGAAGGTTGTTCTGTCCTTCTGAACTTTGGCAGCCTCTGCTGTTGTTTCAGCAGCTTACTAGTGTTAGAGCCATCATCTCTGCAGTTCCCCTGGCCTCGCCTTATTGTCTCAACAAGTTGTAGCTCCAGGCATTAGGTCTGCATTTAGGGCAGGAAGGAGAAGGGGAGGGAAGCAGCCCTCTTCTCCTGTTCTTTTCATCAGCCAAAGGAAAAGCCATCTCAGAAGCTCCCAGTGGACTTTCACTCAGTTGGCAGAATCACATGAATACCCCAGCTGCAAGGGAGGCTGAGAAATTAAGTACTCGCCGTTCCAGTCTCTGTGGTAGAGAAAGGCAGAAGAAAGCGATTGTGATTATGTGTTGTTAGCCAACCCACAGTGTCTACCAGACCTTCCTACCAGTAGATAAAAGGCAGAGGTAGTGCTAGAAATGATCTCTAAGACCTTTCTCAGCTCCAACTGTTTGTGAGTCTCTGAATAGAGAGGAAGAACTCAGGATGTAGCATCACCTTTACGTGTATAGAAGCTCCTGGTTATATGCAAGTCCTCCCCGAGAAAGGCATCTTCTAATGTTCGATGTATGGGTTAGGGGAGAAGTTGCAGAAAAAGTTTGGAGGAAAATATGATGCTGCACCTTTCTGGGTTTTTCTATACAGTAATATAATTATCATATGGTAGCACAGTGTCATCCCCAGAAGAAAACAAAGGAGGCCAGTATTTACAAGAAAATGCTGTTTTGACACTTCTAGGAAAGGAAACAAACATCTATTCAGACAGACATATTCCTAAGAGAGGTAACACACATATCGGAAATACAAAATATTTTTCAATTAAACTTGTATTAATGATTTTAGATTTTAGCAAATTTAGAAAACCAAGAGAAAAGCATTTTTATTTAAAAAATTCCCTTTCGGTCTTCACTGACGTATCTAATTTTGCATGGTTACAATCTTACGTGAGTAACATTTTGTGCCCTGATTTTTCCACTCAACATAATCAGATTATTATTACTATTTTATAGAAAGTGGAGTAAGAAGAAATAGAAGGATAGGAATGACTGAAGGAAATTGTCATAGAAGGGTGGAGAGAGGGACAGGAGAAACAGGCATCCTGATGAGAATTTGGCTCCTTCACCAATGTGTCCAGGCTCTTTGTGTGATTACAAAGATCGGGACGCAAGAAAGCAAAGTGAGCTCTGGCCACATGGACAGTGGGATTCTCTTCAGGAATCCAAAACAGGTCCTTAAAGTCCAAGGACCTCTTGGCTCTTCTTAACCACTTTATGTAGCCGATAACTTTGACCTACGGAGCTCACTTCCCCTTGGAGTCAACAATTGCTTTTATGAGGAAAGCTGCTTCATAATATTTCTTTGGAAGGGCATGTTTACTTTTTGTATGCCTTAAGCACAACCCAGGAAAAGAAGTGCTCCCTGAGAAGCAATGGGTCCTCTAGTACCCGGATCACGCACACAAAAGCCTATAGGAGCCAGGCAGAAAACAAAATGTCTGATTTCCTCAGTGAGAGATAGACTAGTGTTAACTGGAGAGTCCCTGCGCCTTCTCCTCAAATCCTCCTGGTTACCACTGTATGAACTCCTGGGCGTTTGGGGCTCTCTTCAAGTACATAAAGCTTGGGAACTTTGATTCTGAGTGGTTGTTCACAAGCCATTGTGTTAGACACATACAATATTGACAACTCTGGTCTTTTCTCTGCTTCTGGACATAGAGTTGTGGAAGTAGTAGAAACGGTAAATTAAGTATTTCAGGAATCATTAATGTAGTCTGCCAATGACCTTCAGTTTTCCTCCCTTTCAAGTACACAGTAGGACTGCATTTCTTGGCTTCTTTGTGCTTGATTGGGGCAATGTAAGTAGTTTTTTTCAAATGGATTATGAGCCCAAGTGATGAGCACTTCCATGCTAAAAGCATTTAGTTATATGTTTTGTACATGACAACCTTGAGAGCTTTCTTTTTCTCTGGCACAAGCACTAACAATGTTCCACGTTGTTGCTTCTCCATTAATCTGTTCATGAGTAGCTACAAAGAACCGAACCCTTGGGGAAACTCTGATTGATAACAGAGTGAGGAATATAACTTTCTTATTAGGGCATTCAGGTTTGGGGGCTATTTACTACCATTCCAAAATTTTGTCCTGACTGTAAAGTGACCTTCTGACCAGGAAAGAATTTGAGATCTTTTACCTCAGGCCATAAAGAAAAAGTGAAACTTTTTCTAAGATAGGCAAGATAACGACATGCTTTTGCTTTTATTTATTCAGTTTCCAAGATAATGAATTGGTTCCCTGTCATCTTCAGAGGTGCCCAATTAAGTTGAATTTGAGTTCATTGCAATTCTTACTGTTGTTAAAGCTCAAATAATCCCGTGTGGAAGTCTCTTTGGATTGGCTTCTGTGTCCTTTTGGCATCACCCTAGTAATCTCTGATACATTCCATGCCCTCTTTTATGTCAAGATATTCTAGGCCCAAACCAGGAATCTGTCATTTCTCCAAAAAGCTTTAGTTTTATTTAATGGAAAAAAGAATTTTGAAGATCAGAATCTGTACTTGCTATTGATACTAGTTTAATCCCATTTTTCTAAACTTTCATTGGACAGAAGTAAGGGAAAAATGTATATATATGAGATGTTGGGAGTTCATGCTGATATTTCCAATTCGAATTCAGGACTAGAAGACTTTTACTGATTCTATGTGACTGTTGGGAAGCAATTTTCCATGGATTCCTTGTGTTTCTGAAAATGTTGAGAGCAGCAATACTGACCGTCTTGGTTCTAGACTGTCTTCTGAAGGGTATTTGTATGGCAAATAGCCCTGAAAGATAAAGATAATGTCTCCCTCTGGAACAAAGGGTGGATTTTTTTTGTGTCTAGTATAATAAAGATAGTTTCTCCCTCCAGGACAAAGGCTAGTGTGTCAGTCAGGGTTCTTCAGAGAAACAGAACCAAAAATATAGACATTAAGAAAATTTCTTGAAGGAACTAGCTGATGTAATTGTAGGGGCTGGCAAGTCCAAAATCGATACTGCAGGCCGGCAGCAGGCTAGAAACTCAAGCAGGAGTTGATTTTGCAATTTTAAGGAAGAATTTTTTGTTCTTCAGTTTTTAACTCTTAAGGCCTTCAACTGATTGAGTGAGGCCCACCCACATTATCGCTTCAGGTCAATTGATTATAGATGTTAACCATATCTACAAAATACCTTCACAGCAGCACCTAGATTAGCGTTTGATTAAACCACTGACTACTGTTATCTAGTCAAGTTTGATACAGAAGACTAACCATCACAAGCAGATTTGCTTGCAGACTATCATAAAAGATTCAGTTTCCCTAAACTTCAGGTTACTCGCTGTGATGCAAATTTGCTACATGTGTAGCATTGACCTAGGCTCCTCCATGTCACCAGTGTGGGTTTTGGGGGACAAAGAGAGCTGATGCAAACATACTGCTCATGCTTCTTGCTGTGTGTAATAAAGTAATGAGTAATAAATTCCTATGTCTCGGACCCAAAGTCTTGTGTGTTCTGTGAGCATCCATGAAACTGTGGTAGGCTCACCTGTTTCCAAGGAGGGTGAAACCTCAGACCCTTCCCAGAGCTTGACAGTTACATCCGTATCTGTTTTTTTTCATCTTGAGGATTTTGGTTCTCAAGAACACAGTGGAAAATAGAATTAGCACGACCCATAATTATTCATTTGCTTTACCCCGCCTTAGACACAGCACAGTCTCAGAATAACAATACTAATGATACCACCACTAATTATGATTATTGAGAATAGTTACAGTTTTTTTTGCAAATCTTATCCCTAGTCTCCTCTTATTTTCTTAAGGTTGTACTATGTCTACACTGTCAGATCATGTGGTTATTACATTCTCCCTTTTAACTCTCATTTAGTATTAGTTTTACAAGTGGCTGTTACAGGTTCATGTAATATTTACTCCCAGTCCTTGTGCTGGTGTTCTCTAGTAATTTTGGTTGTCTGAAGTTTGTTCTCTGGTAAAGTCCTTAGGAAGGTCTTCTGGAGACAACATGACAATGTTACATGGACACTTGCATGCTATTAACAGTCTGTGTCTTTTATACTGAAGGTCAGTTTTGTTTGTTATAAAATCCTTGTCCTACATTTTCTTTTTTTGTTTGTTTTTTTTTTTTTTTTGAGGAAGATTAGCCCTGAACTAACTGCTGCCAATCCTCTTCTTTATCTGAGGAAGACTGGCCCTGAGCTAACATCCGTGCCCATCTTCCTCTACTTTATATGTGGGACGCCTGCCACAGCATGGCTTGCCAAGCAGTGCCATGCCCGCACCCGGGATCCGAACCGGCAAACCCTGGGCCGCCGAAGTGGAACATGTGCACTTAACCGCTGCACCACCGGCTGGCCCCTTGTCCTACATTTTCTTTCCTCATATGTCTAAAATAAATTATTCAGTATTCTTCTGGCATAAACCATCTGTTGAAATATCTGAAGATAATTTGATTTCTTTCCCTTATTAGTCACAAGGCCTTTTTGCCTAGGTGACTAAAGGTTTATTTTTTCTTTAAAATTCAGGAATTTTATTAGGCTATGCTTCATGATAGTTGGTAGTCTTAGGTATAGAGTGTGCTCTTTCAATATTTTGTCTTTTTTTCCATAAAATTTTTCATGTGCTAAAGTGTTCAGTATTTGTTAATTTTTTTTCTCTAGAAAATGTTATTTATATGTTGGCTCTTTAATAATTGTCCATCTCTCAAATTGTTAATATCTCTTTCTTTTTTATTTCTGAAATATTCTTTCTTTTCACCTTCTGTGCCTCTTAAGGCATTATTTGTTGTGATCATTCTCTTGTTTTTCTTCTAGTTTAGTCTTCTATAATATGTTTTTCTTTTATTTTTTTTATAATTTATTTATTTATTTTAAATATCGGCACCTGAGCTAACAACTGTTGCCAATCTCCTTTGGTTTTTTTCCTGCTTTTTCTCCCTAAATCCCCGCCAGTACATAGTTGCATATTTTACTTGTGGGCCCTTCTAGCTGTGGCATGTAGGATGCAGCCTCAGCATGGCCTGACGAGTGGTGCCTTGTCTGCGCCCAGGATCCGAACCAGTGAAACCCTGGGCTGCCAAAGGGGAGCACTCGAGCTTAACCACTCAGCCACGGGGCCGGCCCCCTTTTATTTTCAATTTTTGAGTTTATACCTTGTTTTTGAATTTTTGACTTCTGATTTATGTTCTTTATTTTCTTAGCATTTTTATATGTATTTTAGTTAATTTTGACAGGTCTTTTTTCTTTTTCTTTTTTTTTTTTTTACAGTTTTAACACACCCTCCTCCTTTGTTTGCTCATATTTTGATGATTCCTTACATTGTTTACAGGGCTATTATTTTGTTCCTTCTCTCTCTCTGTCTTTTGTTTTCATAGTAACTTTGTATGGAATTTGATCTCAAGTTTTTCTGATGCTCAAATTAATGAATTGTAGTTTTCCTGAAATTTTAGAAGTACATTCAAATCAGATAGCTTTTCTTCACAAAGATCCTATCCTGTTGCTTTTGTTGGCAGTTCAAAAATATGCTGGCTTACATTCTGAGACATCCTGATTCTACGTCCCCCTACTTTTATTTTGACACACTCCTTTCTTTCTCTGCATTGCCCCAATCCTGCCCAATCTTCGTTCCTCTAGCTGCAGGTTGTCCTCAGTGTGGGGCAAGTCAGTTTCATGAGTTCATCAGGACTAGACTGCCCCATCCCTCAGTTCTTTCCAGGGGCCTCTCTCGTACTCACAACTGTTGGAGTCCTTCCGTTTACCCACCACTCTTTTGAGAGGAGCCCTGTTTCCTGTTTTGGAGTTTCCCTGTTCTCCGGTTCATCGCAGAACCTGTGGGTTCCTTCTGCTTTTTCCCACACAGATGCCAATACCACAGCGGTCTTGTGCTCTCAGTCTTTTGTCCCTACATGGGTTCATGTGGATATCCTGTTACCCAGGTTTGTTGAAAACGTTGTACGTACGTTTTTTTGTTTTTCTCTCCAGTTTCTCTATTTTTCTGTGGCATTCAGGGAGACCAGAGGCTATGTGGCCACCAAAACTGTCATCTTTCTAGAATTCCCCCTTCTATTTCTTTTTCATGCAAAAAGAAGTTATTTAGCAACAACTGTTACATAAATGCCGGAGATAGAAGAGGGAATTAGATGGTGCCCCTACCTTGAGGAAGTAGTGTAAGATTGAGAGAAAGCTTTCAATGCTGTGGCATTTTTCCCTTCAATTTTTTAATTTAAATTATTTTTGAAGTATAATATGCCTATAGAAAAGTGCACATCTCTTAAGTGTACAGCCCAGGGAATTCTCACAAGTTGAACAAACCCATATAACCAATGTGTACATTCGGAAACAGAATATTGTCATTACTCCATCAGCTTTCCTCTTGGCCCTTTCCTTTCCATACCCTCTGACTTACAACAGCATAGGATTAACCACTCTCCTGACTTCTGGCAGTGTAGATTAGCTTTGCATTTTTTCTCTTCTTTTTTGTGAGGAAGATTGATCCTGAGCTAGCATCTGTTGCCAATCTTCCACTTTTTGCTTAAGGAAGATTGTTGCTGAGCTAACATCTGTGCCAATCTTCCACTGTTTTATGTGGGATGCTGCCACAGTGTGGCTTGATGAGCAGTGCTAGGTCCATGCCCAGGAACCTGTGAACTGTGAGCCACCAAAGTGGAACGTGTGAACTTAAACACTACACCACCAGGCTGACCCCAGCTTTGCTTTTTGATGGAATGATACAATATCTGCTATTTTGGTCTATCATCTTTTCCTCAACATTATGCTTCTTATGATCATCATTATTGCTGTATATAGTTATATTTTGTTCTCATTTCTGTGTGAATATACCACATTTTATTTATCCATTCTACTGATTATAAGCCTTTGCATATCCTGGTTTGGGACTACTATAAATAGAGGGGTTATGAACATTCTAGTACATGTCTTTTAACAATTTAATATATACATCTTTATTGGCTATATACTCAACTAGGGATGGAATTGCTGAATCAAAAGTTAAGCGTATATTCAGCTTCAATAGATACTTTCAAACTTTTTCAACGAGCTTATACTGCCAATGGAGTTTTCATTCAGTGCTATGGGTATGATCTGGGTAGGGCAAAGCTATGACCAAAACTGACTTTTAGACAAATAGCTCCAGACGTTCTTTGTAAGAGTAGATTGAAGAGGGAGACAACAGAAATGAAGAGACTAGTTTAACTGTTATAGAAGACAATAAGGGATTAGTATAAATTAATGGAATAAAGGGATAGGTTGGATATGAGTGACTGTTTACTGGTATAATCTGCTAAACACATATGAGGGAGAAAAAGTAATGACAGTTTGCATAGAAGCTTGAGTGGGATGAGGATGGTGAGCTCAGGTAAGATATGTCAGTGCAGAAAGACCTCAAGACCTGCTTATATGCAACTCTATCCCTCTCTTTTATTTCCCATTCTTACCAGTCCTGAACTGATCCCATGGGCTTTCTGGAACTATGTAAATTAACAAGTAAAAAACCATATATTTTTTACACTTAACTAGTAATGCAGTGATTTAAATAACACAGGGTCCCAATAACAAAACAGCCGTTGAGAAGAATCTGCAATTACTGTGTTCCACTTCACACTACTGTATCATTTTTATTTTATGTCACACACAAAAGTTCTTTAAAAGAGCTAATCGAGATTGACAGCGCCTGGGCTGCAGCTCTTCCTTCTGAGGCAAACAAGTGAACACCCACTTCTTTATGCCTAGGTAGTGCCACATCCACCCAGATTCCTGTACTAAAAGCCAAAACCTTAAATTGCAATGGCATGGTGGCTGTGCTTTTCCCCAGCCCACCCTCCTTTATGACTAGGAAGGAAAATGTTCCCTGATGGCCTGAGGAAGGACATACGCATGACACCAGCAAACTCTCCACATCATGCACAAGTCTCATTCTTGGGCAGAGCCATCCTAGGTATGACAGTTTTCTTCAGTCTTCGAGTACTAATGAGATTTGCATGTGAACAGACTCTTTGCCTCTTATGGGCCCATCTGCACCTGCTATTAATTTCTTACCTGGAGCCCTAATTATAGGAGTCCAGGAAGAAATGCCTCGGATGGCACTGTCAGGACATCAGGACTTCAGGTGGGAAATAAGGTGCTGGAGCAGATGGACATTATCTGAGCAAAGATCTTGATGTTCTGTAAATATCCACTGCATAAGAATGAGAGGGAAAGGAAATATTGACAACGGAAGCAAGAAAATAACTCCTAACTACGCTACTCGTTTGTTTTTCCTGTTCTAACTTACCATACGGCACCAGGTGTGTAGTGTCATGATTTGTAGGTAATAGAATTACACTTTTGGTAAGCCTGGCTTCCTTAGGGTCCTGCATAATGAAGTAGATACCCATTGGCTTACAGGTTAACAGGAGACTTTGGATCTCATGACAACAGCATCCCGGGAGTAGCCAATGCAACATCTGGAAGACCACTCATAGGAGGAAGCTGCTGTGAAGTTTATATAGTCCAAATCTTTCTCCACATTATAAGCAGATTCATAATTCTTCCAGATTCAGCCCTATTCCCATCTCATGATAACTCATAGGACCATTGTTACAGAAGGCAAGAGGGGAAAATCTTCTCTAGTGGGTCTATGTGATATGGAGCTTCAGCCAATCAGCTGTCTAGGAAATTACCTGAAATATGTGCTCCTGAAATGTATGTGCTAGGAATACACAAAGTTCTTCACCAAAGATGAAACACATAGCTCACAAATATAGAGAAAAGGAAAAGGATACAGGATGAGATACCAACTTCTAACCATTACAGGAGGGAGCCTAGTCTAAACTAGGCTCCAAACAGTAAAATACTCAACTCCTAGTTAAATCCCTCCCCTACCCTTTTTAAAAAATGTTTTCCCTGGTGCCGGCCCTGTGGCCAAGTGGTTAAGTTCATGTACTCTGGTTCAGTGGCCCAGGGTTTCACCAGTTCAGATCCTGGGCATGAACATGTCACCACTCATCAGGTCATGCTGAGGCGGCATCCCACATAGCAGAACTAGAAGGTCCTACAACTAGAATATACAACAATGTACTGGGGGGGGGGGGGCTTTGGGGAGAAGAAGAAGAAGAAACAAAAGAAGATTGGCAACAGATGTTAGCTCAGGGGCCAATCTTTAAAAAAAGAAAAGTTTTTCCCAACAAAATCTTTCTTTTATGACTGTTCCATTGACTCCATCAGTTCATAAGCCTTTACTTGGTAGAGTAGGTCAGTTTAGGCCAGAAATAGCAAACTTGGGACCTCTAACTAATTGAAAGGGCCTTGTTTTAGTCTGATTAAGGATCACCCTTCCACTTGCAAGGCTAAAATCATAAGCAGAGTTTTTCTTTCTTTTTTCACTAGTTGAGTGGAACTTGACACAGTCAACTAGCCTCACAAAACATGTGTATGTACAGGCTAAATTTATTACCACCTCTTTCCCTCCAGAAATCCAGTGAGGGAGACAAAAATAAGGATCCCTTGTCCAAGAGGAGTTATCCTTTTTCACCCCTCCAGGCAGGGTTTGGTGCTTCCTCTGATGGCAGAAATGGACTAACAAATATATCCAAATAACCTACAAGTCTTCAAGGAAGCTGGGTATTATCTTGACCATCAAAGGAGAAATAGGCAATTGTCAGTGGATCTCCACAAGTGAAAGTGAATCAGCACTGACCAAGTGAGTGAATGTTGCCTTTAGGTGTCCTGAAGGCTGGCTCTTAGGTCCTTCCTCTTATGGGATCAGCTGGGTATAGATCTGCCTCTTATTAGGGATGGTCAAGCTCAGGGCAAGATTGCCTGTTGTGCCCAGAGTGACTAGTCATGTGAGGGCTTCTTCCTTCTCTCCTGAGCAGAAATATCCTTTTGAGATATTTGAAATTCCTAAGCACATGCTCCCCTTTCAAATATAACATTGGAGTCTAAATTCAACTATTGTAATATTATCGAGGTGCATCAAGTATCTTTATGTTTAAGGACTACTGGTTTCCACTATTTATGGGGATATCTCATGACCAAAAATAAAACCTTTTGTTGTAAAATTGCATTTTTTTGGGTAGTGCTGAGACCCCCAGCAGGAGGGGCTTATCCCAGGGATGTCTTACCAAGACAAGCCTAGAAATAATGTGGATCTACCTGGACAGACAGATATCGGCAAACACAGGGAAGGAGTCTTGAGCATAGAAACACAGAAGGGAAGACCATCTTCAGGAAAGAGATGAGATAGGTTTTTTTCATGGTGGCAATGCCATTCCTTCATAAGAGCCCTCGGCTGGCAGATAGCGGATAAAATCCTGAGAGTGTAGTCTAGAATCATATTCACACAAAATAGGAGGAAGACAGAAAATGAAATCCAGGAAACTGGCTGATTTCAAGTTTTTAGCACAAAGCCAGAGGGTAAAAAATTGACAAAGCGTGAGTAAATAGATACATACACGTGAGACTCATTATCCACTGCCAATCTTGGAAGAACTGGATTTTCTTGTCAGTAGGTTCCCTTAGATCACCTAAAAATAAGTCCACACCAAAGACAGATCATGGTTCTAATGTGATCATCCTCCTCTCTTGATCTTATGCCCTCTCCAAGGTGTTGGAATAAAATGGTTGACATTTCAGGCTGAGAGTCAGACAGAGAAGGCTAGTCTGGTTGAACATAGACTGGTCTGAGACTTCCATTTGGCCAAGACTGCTTCTCAAAAAATCAGTGTACTGGTCTCGCTGTCTTGATTTGGAAGCCTTGTCTTAAAAGCAACACCTCTGATTTCTTTCATATATACTAGAGCAGGGGTTGGCAGACTACAACCCATTGGCTCACTCAGCTGGCTGCCTGCTTTTGTAAAGTTTATTGGCACACAACCATGCCCATTTTTTTTTTCTCATTATTGTCTATGGCTGCTTTCATGCTACAAAGGCAGAGTTGAGTATTTGGCACGGAGACGTTATGTCCTGCCAAACGAGGGGAAATATCTCCAGTTTCTGTCTTTAGAGTCTTGGTGAACTTTACTACAAAGTCCCAGTAGGGAGCTCAAAAGTTTACAACCATCTTTGAATTTTTCTCTGTAATAAGGTTGAAAGACTAGGAGTTTGAGGTCAAAAGATCAGAGTTCAAGCCTCAGTTCCATCAATTATTTTTATGATCTTTTTCAAGTTTCAGAACTTCTCCTGTAAAATGGGTTTGAAAATACTTGTTCCACAGGATTGTTGTGAGAACTAAAGAGCCTGACAAATACCGGGCACTTTACATAAATTATCCTAAGATCCTGTCCCACGTTGTCCATCCCAATCCTATCTCACCTTTCACCCTACTCCACCTGATTTGAAATTTTGGTGGAGATTGCGTTCTTGCTGTTGTGTTATTTAATTCCTTGGTGAGGAGGTTGGAACAAATTCATTTGAAAACAAATTTGCTCACCTTTGTTATGGAGAGATCCTGGGGATTTAAGCAGACAGTTCATGTCTCTCACAAAGGATTGGCCCCAGTCATCATGTGCTAGATGCTGTCATGATTCTTTCCCCAAATAACAAATTAACCTTGTTCCTCTCCATCAGGAAAAAAAAAAAAAAAAAAAATCCTGGCTCCAGCCTTTCTGCTGATTGAAAAGAAGTCAGCACTGTTTTGACAATGCCTTCTAACAAAATATTCTTTTACCTTGTTGGCAGGCATTTGAGTAGAAATCGACAGAGAGAAAAGTATTTCTCTTGGATATCAGCATAACGATCCCAACCTAATGAATCGGCCTCAGTAATTTTGTATTTTGTAAATAAATGAGGATGTTCTAGAAACAGCGACAAGGCTTTGTTCATTTCATCCTTTCTGATGATCTTCAGACATGTGCTGTGAGTGCTTCAGGTTTCTTTTTGCAGAATAGAAGGCAGGGGCACAGCATTGCTCTACCAGCAAAGCTAATTTCATCCTGACTGGAGTGTTCCTGACTCCCTAAGGGCTCTAAGACAACTTGCTTATTCTCTCTGAATTGTATCTTCCATTTTCTATATGATTCTCTAATTGGCTATTTATACCTCTTTCAGGCATTTTCATACTGCCATAGGATAAATAAATTCTAAAATGGTAACACGTGTAGTCCACAATTAATGAAGGAGTTTCATTTGTCTTGTCTTGAAGTTGGTTGTTAGGAATTCAAACTTTATTTTCCCATAGAAAAGTATGATAAAGCATTGACAGTTTATTAATTGAGATGACCATATTTTATTTCCTCATCGGATGTAGATAAATATTAAAATATATTTAAGACCCTGTTTTCTCATTCATGATGCTACCATTAAAATACATTTAAGACCCTATTTTCTCATTCATGATTCTATTCCTCTGTAGAACCCATTTAAATTTTCTAGTTTCACGTATCGTGAGCATACCTGTTCCCAGCATAATTCCTCCCCTTTGCACTAGGTCAGAGTAGGGGGTGAGCACCAGCTGAGTAGTGACTGAAGTGGGGAAAGGAGGAGAGAAAGTGCCCATGGCAACCACAGATCAGTTGAGAGGGCTCAATCCCTAAGCCTTAGTATCTTTTGTTTCGTGGGTGAAAGATTGAGAATTCTGAGTGTTCCCAGTGAGAACAAGAAGAGTTAAGACAACTCTAACAGTCTCTTTGTTGAGATAAGGCTATAGGAGGGTGGCAAGTATTTGTATGAAAGGATCATTTGTAACGGAGCATCATTAGTCCTCTGATGATGTCCAAGTTCTGTGTCTTATTAGTTGTTTATCTACAGCTCCCATCACAATGCCAAGAAAATTGTAGACTTTTAATAAATATGGAATTGTTCTGGGAGATTATCCTTAGAAGGTTAAAAATAAGTCACTTTGGTTAGGATCTAGCTGAAATAATCCTGCTTGAATTTATATTTCACTCTCTAGCAGGTTGTAAGCTAATAAATGTTTGTAAACCTTTACATCCAGTGGTATACAAACAGCAGGGGTACGGACTGTTGAAGGAATAGAATTATGACTAGAAGTTCACTGATAATAGACTCGAGTAGAAGCTCTGCTGCTCCAGCACCCCAATGACTCCAAACCGCCATCCAAGAAACAAGAGCAGAGGGGACACAGAGCGCACCTCTTAGCGTCAAACAGAACTTGATTTGAATTACGGTTCTGTGTGACATGGCCAAGCTTCTGTTTTCTCAAAATCTCCATTTATTGATGTGTAAAAAGGGAAATATTTTTAGAAAAATTTACTGCCACCTTGGATGGTGGTGAAGATTAAATGAGATAAAGGATGTACGGTACCTGGTGCGTAGTAAGAACTTAATAAGTGCTAGCTTACAATATTTCTACACTCAGGAAACGTTAGGTGAAGATGAAATGAAAGCCTTACTATAGACCTTGAGGTCTACAGACCCAGAGATGCACCTGGGCCGGGAATCAATTTCAAAGCTCTTCTGCTGTGTCTGAACTCCCTTGAATGCTGATCACAGCCATTTCAGCTAATGAGAGTGAGAGAGAGAGAGGCATGAAGAGTGATAATCACGTGTTCCCCTGCGGGTTTGCGTGGCCACCACGACTTCCACAGCCATTGTGTTTGTGCTCCAGGCTGCTCTATTATTAGTTTCGGCTCGGCTGCTGTTTCTCCTCCAGCTGCGTGTCCATCAGGGTCCATTGCAGAATACCAATCTGTCCTCACATGGCACAAAAGCACTGCGACTATCTAAAAATAGCCCCAGAACCCTAGGCTTCTGATTGTCTCGACCCTCAGCGGCCTTGCCGCTTGGAAGACATTGTTCTGAAAGTTTCCAAGGTCTCCTTTGTTATCTGCCTCTATCAGCTGTACCTGCAGCTTGTTACTGTGAGCTGCCTCGCCCCACAGCTAAACCTTTGACAAAACATTGTGTCTTTTGATGATGTTATCTGTTCCCTTAGCAAAGAGAAGTCAAGGCTGGGTATCTTTGATTTCGAGAGATTATAGTTTCATACATCCTGGAAATACATACACAGGTTATCTATCATCGCCTGCCTTCAAGTCATGGTCCCCGAGTCAATATGTCGTTGCCTCACCTGTCACTTATACCATGACCTTTTTATTAACTGTGTGGTTACAATGTCATGACATGAACCTGCCCCATTCTGGCGTCAGATTTCTCTTCCCACATCTCTGAATTTCCTTTTCATTAATCCATATCTCTTACTTTTTGTGTCTATCTTGCCATCTTAGACCCATCTTCTCCCACCCTTGGAGTTCTTACCTGAGTTCTAATCCTAGTTCGTCCATTAACTAATTATGAAACCTCGAGAAAGTTACTTCACTCCTCTGTGTCTCAGATTCCTCATTTACAAAAAGGGGATAATATTTCCTACTTTGTACAATTTTCCTAAGAATTTAATGTGTTAATGCTTATAAACTATGTAGAACAGATCCCAGTATATAATAAGCATTCATTAAGAATTAGTTATGATTCCAATTACTTATGCATTAACATTTGTATTCTCTCCTTCAGAGCCTGTTCATGCCCATGGTATATTTCCACCAAGGACAATGCAGCCTGATTGTGGACAGTCACACCTCTTTGTCTAGGCAAAGACCCCTAAAGGTCACTGCCAGCTGCCCTCCTAGTGACTTCCAGAGAGCAGGGCACTCTTTGCACACTCCTCTTGTGCGTCAGTAATGCCAGTAGCTTCTCACACTCTGCAGTTGCAGATTCTGGCATATGTTTCAAGAGCATTTCAACCTTTTGCATATTATTACCATAAACTATTAAATCTCTTCTGTTACTAGAAGCAAATTGGGAGCTAATTAAATGTAATCTTTCTGGAGAAAATCCTGTTTGGGCTTTTCAGAATGGGACAGACTGTATTTTATAATTCCTTTCTGAGAATTCCCCCCTCCCCATCTAGAACTCTTTCATTTATTTATTAGCTCAAGGAAAAGACCCATGAAAGATCCCCTGGGCAGATGAACATAGAGTGAATAAAGTACATTTTATTTTTAGAAGCCGTATCAATTCTGGTGCTCACCAGGCTATAAACTTCAGAGGAAGTGAAGGATTCAGCCCATCTCTGAATTCCTGTGGCTCCTTGAATCATTAACAAATTGTTCAGCCATTCTTGATATCTAATTGCTCATGAGTTAAAATATCTAATTCTTAATCTTAAACTCATTGGATTTACAGATCATGCTATATGTTCTTCCTTATCATACCTGGCAATTACTAGACTCATCATACCTGACAAGCACAAGATTTCCCCTTTAACCCTATCTCATGAAAGCAACTCAGTTACCATTGTTCTAAAGACTCATATACTTGACATGATGCCACCAGGATGGCCAACTGCTACTTCTTCATTCTCATCACACATGTTCTCCACTTATATGAGCCTCCTCTGACTATCTCGAAAGTACCGGGAAAAGTCCTTCTAGCACAGGGCCTTTGCACAGACTATTCCTTCTATCTCAATGTTCTCCCTCTCTCCTTGCTCCTCTCATTATCACCATTTCTCCTGTCTAGTTAATGTTTATTCATCCTTTAGATACTTCCTTGACCCCTCACACCCTCCCCAACTAACTTTCTTTACCACCCTTCTCACCTAAGTACAGTTCTTTGATCTTAGCATTCAGAGAATTATTTTCATTTCATTGAAGATACTTCTCAATATTTGTAATTAAACTTTTATCAATATAATTATTTGATGAATGCCATTCTCCTGCCTAAACTAGAAACTCCATTAGAGGAGGAACTGGTTTTGATCATCATTGCATCTTCAGCATCTAACGCAGTATTCAGCACACAGGAGGGCTGCAGTCAATGCTTCTGAGTTAATTAATGCTCAACAAGTGTTTGTTTTTATATGACTAAAGCCTGCATTGTTATTAGATTAGTAGACTCAATAAAGTCTCCTAGAACAAGGATTGAGCATAAGGTTTCATGTACTAGTTTCAAGTAGTTCTAGGCTGAAAATGTGCTACAGATGGAGATGTTTGGTTTGCAGTAAACAGGTATGTAAAGGATGAGAGTCAAACTAGACGTCAGTGCCTGGTAGGTCTTTCTGGTCTAGTAAGCACATGGTCTAGTGAGCAGCAATATCAGGACAAAGCTGCCATGAATTGGGATAGTAAACTAGAAGTAGGATTATAGATTACCCAGAGGTTGAGCAGAGAAGAAATCCAGATGATAGGCAAGAGATTTGGGATCTTCTTTAATGAACTTATTTATTTATTGCAGAAGTATGATGTGCCAGACAGTATACTAAACACTGGAGATCTATAGACAAATCATTCTGTTCCTTCTCTAGAGTCCTGGGGGGTCGGGTTGTGGGGAGCATAATTGATTTAATGTGTTGTGGAAAATCCCATGATTTCACTAACTGTGGGCTTTACAGAAGGCTTCTTAGAGGAGACAACACCTGAGCTGATCATTGAAGATGAGTGGGTATTAGTAGTAGGCATGAAGGGAGATAGTCTAAGTAATGAGCAGCAAGTGGGAAGGTCAGGAGACTGAAGAGTGCCCAGAGTGTTTGAGGAACTAGAAACCTCTTAGGAATGACTAGATTGTGAAGGCAAAGTGGGGGTGGAGGGTTTAGTAAGCCATAAGGCTGAAGCAAAGGACACGAACTAGATTGCAGCAGGATTTGAGAAACCATTGGAGAATGATCAGGCATATCTGTGATCCAACCTGTGCTTAGAAAGTGGCTTTGCCATTAGAGTGGGAAATAGATGAAAGAGGGGCTGGACTGACATTGGGGGGATCATTTAGGAGATGTGAGTTTATAAAAGTGACACATAGCCATGATATAACCTGCAAAAGTGGCATTTGAATTTCAGGAGAGGAGAGAGACTTTGGGGAGTATTGAAAGACAGGGCCAATAGAGTTTGGCAATGCTAAATGTAGGAGGTAAAGAAGGAGGAGGTTTCTGACTTGGGAAGTTTGGTAAATGATGGTGCCACTTATCAAGAGAAGAAACTTAAGAGGGAAAACAGCTTTTGTTGTTTGGAGCTAGATAATTTTTAAATATGTTGAGGGATAATGAGACTGCTTGCTGACCCCAAATATCCATTTTCTCCCTTTTCTTAAGAAATAAATGCCCATGTTTTAGCCAGGCCTTTCCCAGCTTGCTTGCAGCAGGGTGTGACCATGTGATTAAGTTCTGGCCAGTGGGATGTAAGCGTACATGTTGGTTGCCTCTGTCAGCTGGTGTTCTTCCTCTTCCTCGTGTCCTTAGTCCCACTGTTGGGAATGTGGACATGTTGGCTGGAGTTCTTACAGCCATCTTAGACCAGGAGCTAGAAGCTGCATTTTGAGAATGGTGGAGCAATGAGATAAAGTATCTTGAGAGTCTGATGATAATAGAGCCACCTTTTCTGGCATGGCTGCCAATATGTCATTCTGTGGATCAGTCAGCCTCTTGCTCCAGCCACCTCTCTCATGGCCTGGTGGGCTTATGAATAAAGTGGCCATAATGGCAGAGATGGAGGTTATACATGGGCTTAGCAATATGGACTTCTACTCACCAAAATTGATCTGGCTATGGCCACTGCCGAGTGCCCAGTCTGTTAGCAGCAGAGATCAACCCTGAGTTCCCAATATGGCACCATTCCCTGGGGTGATCATCCAGCTACATGGTAACAGGTTTCTTACCTTGGACTGCTTCCATCATGGAAGGGGTGGTGGTGTGTTCTTACTGGAATAGACACTTACTCTGGACATGGATTTCCCTTCCCTGTACACAATGCTTCTACCAAAACTTGTATCTGTGGATTTACAGAATGACTTATCCACCATCATAGTATTCCACATAGCATTGCTTCTGATCAAGTTGCTCACTTCACAGCAAAAGTGTGGCAATGGGCTTTGCTCATGGAATTCACTGGTCTTACCATGTTCCCTGCCATCCTGAACCAGCTGGTTTGCTAGAGTTGTGGAATGGCCTTTTGAAAACTCAGAATGGATAGGATATAGTATATGTATCTTCTCTCTCTCTTCTTCTAGCTATATCTACACCTATCCATCTATCTATCTAGGGCAAGATATTTTGAGAAGGGAGGGAGGAAGAGGGAGAGAGAAAGAGAAGGAAAAAGAGAGAAGATATATATATATATTAGTTTGTTTGTTTTCCCCCTATATTATACTGGCTCTGTTTCTGTGTAGAATACTGACTAATACTGTGGAGAAATAAGATGAAGTATCTTGAGATTCTGATGATTGTAGAGCTGCTTTACTATCCTTGGCTGCAAGTGAGACAGAAAAATAAACACTGATCTCATTTATGTCTCTGATATTGTTAAATTCAGTCACTTACCGCTGAATTTAAATCCTCAATAATACATTTCATCTGAGATGTCCATGATGCGTGGCCACATGAAGATGGAGAAAGAAACCTGGAGCTTGTAGCAAAGGTCTAAACTAGTAATGAAAGTTTGCAGTCATCAGCACAGTACTGTCAGGGAGGTGAGCCCTCATAAGGAGAATGTGTAGTGTAAGAAGCATGAGATTTTAATCAATGAAAAGAGGAAGAAGAACCTGAAAAGAAGATTGAAAGAGAACTACAAAAATGTTAGAAGGAAAGCCAAGACAGGGAGTTAAAAGAGAGGTAAAACCAAGTTGTCAAATGCTGTTGAGATGTTGAACAAGTAAGCCAAGAAGTTAAAAGTGGCCTTACGATTTATCAACCAGGAGATCGTTTGTGCCCCTGGGCACAACAGTGTAACTGGAGAGACCATGGTGGAAGACAATTGCATGGATTGAGGAGTGGATGAGGACAATGAAATGAAGACAGCAAGCTTAAAACAACACCTATGAAAAACTTGTTTTTAAGAGAAGGAAATAGTGTAGTAACTTAATGGCAGTTTAATGTCAAATGGATGTTATTTACTCTTGCTTCTTTGCTTCCTTCCTTCCTTTTCCTTCCTTTTAATGGAAGATGCTTGAGCTTGTGCTTATGTGGAGGTAGAACAAATTTAGGTGGTCTTACAGTAACCTGCCTTTCTGTAAGTCTCATTGTGACTGTCTATCTTGAATGCAGTGTTGGGGCCCAGGGCAGGCTACCCCCAAATATGCCACAATGGCATATTGATTATTTTAAATTAAAGTTGCTTGATAAATAGCCAATGCAAAAAGGGCATTTTGACTCTCTTTTCTCTGTTTTCTCTGAAAGCAGGAAATCTCCCATGTGAAAGGTACCCTCCCCACACCGAGAGATAGAGAGACATTCTCATCACCAGAGCTAGGGAATTCAGGGCTGAGAAGTCTGTATAAACAAACCTTGGTATTTTTTTATGAATTTACTGCTCCAAACCGAAACTCTCCTTAAATTACTTACTAATTAAGCATCCACACCTAAATTTCTTTGTCCTGTCAAATCTTCACAAATTTATTATTTCTTTGTATAAAAAGATGTAAAATCTGCCTGCTTTGGTCATTTCTCTGAGCATCATTTTTATGCTCTCCTAAGTTAAACTGGTTTTTCTACTGTTAATCTGTCTTGAGTCTTTTTTTTTCTTTTTTTATTAGTCCAACTGGAAGAACTCAAGAGGGGTAAGAGTAAATTTCCCCTTCCCCAATAGCAGCAGTAAGACCCTGGCCTTTCACCTACTCTGGGTCTTATACTCAATTTCTAGTGACAGAGTGAGTGACTTGTGCCCTCCCATTCCACTCCACTCACGCCACCACACCCCATGTTGGAGTCTTCCAAGTGCTTTCCCTCATCCAAGCCATCCAACCTGATTTCTATTGACACCTCTTAATTTCCAGGTAGGACAATTTTCCACAAAGTGTCTTTGACATTGTCCTTTTATTCACTCATTGAACCTATCATAGAGTCTTGCTGGGGCAGGGGGGGAAAGGAGACTGCGGCATTGTGTTACTCTTTTGGATTCCCTTCAAGGCTTTTCCTTACCTCATCACTTGAGACATAACTTCCCGGTACCCGTGGTAGGGCAGGGGTGGGCAGAGGCAGTCTATTGGTTAATGACTCATCATCTAGAGCTGTGATTCCCAAACTTTGGTGGGTTCCAGATTCCCGTATGTCTTTGAGAGGTACAAGGGAGCCTTGAATCTGTAGACTCAACAAGGGTGGTTAGAGTATGAATAAATGAAGACTTACTCATATCAATATAACTGTTCTCCAGAAGTACGATTATGTTGTCACTGATACAATATAAAGCCATTTAAAAAATGCTCCTGAAGGTAGGTTTTACATTATGTATTTTTTCTCTGTATTCATGGAAGTAGTATAACATATAAGCTTCAGATCCCAAGCTTTGGAATCTGAGAGATGTGCTGTATCTTGACCTGTGTAACTTTAGGAAAATTATTTAACCTCTCTAAGCACTCAGTTTCTTAATTTATAAAATGAGGACTGAAATACGTTCATCACAAGGCTGTTTAAAGGAGAAAATGTATGTGAAGTGCTTCATATAGTGCTTGGTACACAGTAAGGTTATAGTAAATGATGAAGATTATTGTTCTTGAAGTCAAACTACTGTCACATGAGGGTACAAATTTTTTCATCATTAAAAGGTTTGTACCCCAAAATGAAGTATTTCCATTGATCTCCAGAATTTTTCTCCAGGACATGCCATCAATACTGTGTATCCTTTGTTCAATACCTGCAGTGTGAAACTAATGTGTCTAACTCATCTGTGCTAACGATTTAATTTGTCTCCCCTCCCTAATAACCTTTGCGTTGTAACAGGGGAACTTGCCGTACCTTAATGAAAATAAGTGACTAATGTGAGAATTGCAGGGCGGGAGAATGAGATGCGTCTGGGAAGGGACCCCTTTCTCAGGGACTTTTGCATCATAGAGTGCAGGAGCTGGAGGCTGCTCAGGCTGCCTCTGGATAGGGCTGGTCTTGTTCTACAGAAGAATAAATCTGTGTGAAATCAATACCAGCTCCTATTGTTTTCAAGTTTTACTCCTTGCCTTTAGGGTGCAGACACACAATGGACACTCAGTAAATATTTGTTGAATGCGTAGATTGAAGAGGAAGTTGGGGCAGATGTGGGGGGATTGAAAGGCTCATCTCAGGAGGCCAAGAAAATGTCTGAGAAAAGATCACTTGAGCTCAAAGACGGAGCAAGTAGCCGATTCAACATGATTTCCTTTAATTTCCTCTCATTTTGTCATTGACTTGCTCCTATGCAGTTGACTTTTTCCTTTTCTTAGTCTGTGACAAAGAACACAATAACTCCAACTAACCTTGGAAGTCCAGAGTAAAAGCAAAGACAGTTGATCAATTAGCAGTGCTGGTATAACATAGTAGTGCCTGCTACTCTGCCGATAGAGTACTTAGTCATAATATTAAAAATACAGTGTTATAAAAAGAATGCTAGTATGTAAATTGAAATGGCTCACTGCTATCATCTAATTCAGAGGGTTGTTTTTGTTTTTTTTTTTACTTTTTATAAATAAAATACATCCTCAGAGAATCTGGAAATTGGACTTAACCAGGAAAACACACAGAGAAAATGCCATAAATGGTTTCAAGGGACATTGTTTTTCTGAATCACATTTACAAGCCTCTTAGAAGACCACAGATTCCAGGTTAAGAACTTTTGATGGAGTCCGACCACTTTATTTTATGGAAAAAGGAACTGAGACTCAGAGAAGTTAAAGTCCCAAGTCCAAACCAACACAGTACTTGTAAGTCCTAGACTAGAACCCGGGGCTAGAGACTTCTATTATGCCAAGTTCTTGATAAGTTCTAGTGAAGCTTAGCATCTTATTAAGCTAAAGGAAGTCTCTATTCCAGATAGAATTCTATGAGGCAAGATAACACAACATCTTCCTAATCACTCAGGCAGAGAGTGTACAAACAAACAGGCAAAAAACAGTTCCTGTTGTTTTCATGTTACAACCCCTGTCTTTGAAGAACCCTAGATTTCTTCATCTCAAAGTATGCTTTTAAACTCAATTTACTCATCATTGTGCCCTCAAGTGGGGTTCCAGCTCACCTCCCTATCTCTTTTAAAAGAAGTTAATCTCTTCATCAATAGCATCAGAGAGGAAGGTTGTAGAAGGCTCCTTTGATGTCTCATTTTAGGGTCCAATAACCTTCAATATTAGAAATTTATTACTACACTCCCAGAGGCACGTTTTACGTACAGGTGGAGCCTGACAGCCCAACATGCTCTGCAGTTGGTACGTAACATTGTTCTTCTCAAGCTCATTTTGGATGCTTAAAACTTAGAACAAGATTTTGTTTTCTTGTTTTGTTTATAAGGTTTCCCAAGTTATAAGGACCGGCAAAGGTTGTACATCATCCAATACAGTTCTTAAATGATTTTAGTTACTGCTTATTCAGGTGTTTAGTTACTTTTTATTCATTATATTTGCAACATCTGAAAATTATAGCAAACATTAAGTTTTCCAAGTGTATCACGTGATTCGCAAGATGTAACTTTCATTCTTCAATTTTATATGGTCATGTTTGATTTGCTTGAACTAGTTTATTTACACTATTGAATTCATGTTTTTCTTCTCTATGATAATTGATTTGCAGAGAATTTTAACCTAGTTTCATACTCAGAAAGTATTTACTATGTATGCCTACTATGTGCATAGCCGTGTGCTACACAAAGTTTTGTTTCCGAAACTATGAATGTGTATTATTTACGTGCAGACTGGCTTTTAAATAGTACAGATATAAATATGCCAAAAAAAATGTGGTGGAGCTAATAGTTCTTGAGGTAATCTTTGGTCAACAAAGGGAAAATAGCCACTGCCATGGTGAGACAAGATTTATATCTCTTAGGTTCCTAGAAGCCATTATTATATTGAGAGGAAACTATCTATCTACCCTTGCCCACCACAAACACACACACACACACACATCCATGGCTGCTAAATCCTCAACTTCATGGCATAGAAAACAATGTCACCTTGGAGAACAGATTATGTTTGAAGGAAATCCAACAGATACAGGAGGAATTACGAGTCATGCAAAGATAACGTATCAAGGTCCCCATCAGTCTAGCTGACCAATAGCTACTAAGGAGACATGTTGAGAAGTGGAGGGATAGACAGCAAGTTTTAGCTCTGGATTGTGAGGAGGGTGGGCTGTGAGAAAAATGAAGGATGTCTAGTTTGTAGTGTGCTTACTATGTGCCAGGCGGGAATGGATTCAGAATTTGTGGTGCATGAAACTTACGTGACTTGGGAGTTTCAAAGAAAAATAATACAGAACTGTAAACAGAAAATTAAGTACAAGAATATTTATTTCGAATGAGAAAAGAAATTACAATAAACTATGAACATATAAAAGAACAAATATCACAAAGAAAACTTCAGAAAAATAGCAATAATTTAGTTTTTATTCATTTATTAACTTCCAGAAACACATTTACAATCCTTTTTTCAATCTATATTTTTTTGGCTACATACTTTTCTATCACATCTTCATTTGAAATTATTTTGCAATATCATTTTCTTTTTTTTTCTGATGAGGGAGATTGGCCCTGAGACAACATCTGTGCCAAAACTCCTCTATTTTGTATGTGGGACACCTTGACAGCACAGCCTGACTAGTGGTGCACGGGTCCACACCCAGGATCCGAACCCATGAATCCCAGGCCACTGAAGCGGAGTGTGTGAACCCAACCACTATGCAACCAGGCCGGCCAGCCCTGCAATATCATTTTCTATAAAGAGACAATTCAGTCTTTCCTCAAGAATTTCTTTTCCTCTAAAATTTGTTTCTCATTTTTTTCCCAGTTTTATATCTTGTTAGGAATTTAGAATTGTTGCCAAATTTGGGAAAACCTCCATCATGTTTCTTTTAGAAATGAGCTATTACAGATGTGCTCAGTATTTGCAATACTGCTACAGGTTTGTACAACCACAGGAACTCTGATAAATTCTATTTATCCCAATTCCCATCAAAAAGAAAAAAAATGACTAAGGTGTTTATAATTATATGCACTTTACATCTTCTAAAATATTTTTGACAAGAGAGAACTTCTGTTTTGACTTGGTATCCAAGAGAATTAAATGTTCCAGTCACAATATTACACATGTGATGATTGGAAGAATATTGCAGAAAAGCTTTGGTCTCATACATTTCAAACTTTGTTTTTCCTCCATTATTCATGTGCATATGGTGCTGGGAGCTATAAGACGCTATAGCCTTTAGCCCCGTAGCTTGGTGTCATGACCCCAGCTGAGTTGGCACCATGGAAGTTAGGACTCCTCCTGGGAGCCATTCCCAGACTGTGACAGGTAGCAAATGCTTAATTATATATGGAAATAAGTGTGAACCATATTAATAAATCCAATAAACTTGAACTAAATATATCCCCAATTTGGCCTTCTCTTAGAGGTTCCAAAAAATGGATTCTCTGTCACAAGGGAAAACTTGATGCGAGGGAGAGAGGTTGCAGTGGAAAGAGACAGTGGTGTTAATTAAGATGTGATTAGAACACCTTAACTGTTTCAGGCTGGCCTGGTGGTGTAGTGGTTAAGTTTGCATGCTCTCCTTCAGGGGGCTGGGGTTCACAGGTTCGGATCCTGGGCACAGACCTGCACACCACTCATCAAGCCTTGGCATCCCACATGCAAAACAGAGGAAGATTGCCACAGATGTTAGCTCAGCAACAATCTTCCTCAAGCAAAAAGAAGATTGGCAATACATGTTAGCTCAGGGGCAGTCTTCCTCACCAGAAAAAACAAAAACAAAAAAAACAAAAAGAACAAATTTTGAAAATTTCACAAAACCATAGATCAATGTGAATATATTACTGGGCCTTTGGAAGAGTCCGGAAGCTTAAGCCACACCAGCTTCATGACTAAGCTGCCTCTGACGACAATAGTTCTAAAGTACCAAGTCTTACAGCATCCCTATGCCCTAGAGTTCAGACCTTAAGCCTATTTTTCTTTCTTTCCTTTTTTTTTTTTTTTTGAGGAAGATTAGCCCTAAGCTAACATATGCTGCCAATCCTCCTCATTTTGCTGAGGAAGACTGGCCCTGAGCTAACATCCGTGCCCATTTTCCTCTACTTTATATGTGGGATGCCTACCACAGCATGGCTTGACAAGTGATGCATGGATCTGTACCAGGGATCCGAACTGGCAAACCCTGGGCCACCAAAGTGGAATGTGTGAGCTTAACCACTGGCCCCCTTTCTTTCTTTTTTTTCTTTGAAGTTTTTGTCATATTTATTCCCTCCCTTGATGATCTCAAATAGCCTCCAGGCTTTAAATGCAATCTGTATTCAGACAATGCCTAATTTCTTTCTCTACTCCCTGGAGCTTTAGAATCATATATCTAAGTGTCTTCATGTTACTGAGCAAGGTCTCACTGCCTGCTGCAAATAGAAGCCAATACTATGGTACCAGCTTTTGAGAAAAGAAAAACTTTATTGCAAAGTCAACCAGAAAGGAGACAGGAGGCAAGTCTCTCAAATCTGTCACCCCAATCCAGAGTTTGTGGGGAAATTTAAGGAGTTAGGGGAAGAAGCTGATTGACTAGTCTCTAATCAGTCCATTTATGATAATCAAGCTGTTTGGGCTGCTGGAAGCCAGGTTTTCCTTACTGAAGGACTATTCACTTTGTAAAGGGCTCCACTGGCAAAATTTCTGAAGATTCTTGCTTCTGGGGTCATTCTGGGACTATGGTTTCCTGTCTGGCACGTGTACTGTGCCGTCTTTGTTATTGAGCAAAGTTTGATTAAAATGACCTGTTTTAAGGAAGCAAAACTACTTTATGCTGGTCAATATTTTGTGGGCTGTTTCAATGCCTCCCTTTTCTTTGCACGTTCATTAATCTTGAAGGAAATAGGGCAGTGACTGCTCTAGCGACTTCCTGGAACAGGCCTTCTATCTCAAATTCCTTTAGACAGTCAGGGGGAAGGTCAAAGTTTCTTTCTCAGTCTTTTGTTTTTTAAAATAATTAAGACAAAGGACACATTTTGGGGTGGCTAATTCTGATACCCCACATTCCCACCTTTGAAACTTCAAGAGGTTTCATGATCTAGAAACAGTTGGTGAATTGTTCCCTCTCACTGAACACCACCCAGTCTCTTAGTCCTGACAATCAGTCAATCTAGTTAAATTCATTTCAGGAGTCAGTGATGCAGGTGGGCTTTCAAAGTTAGGCCTATATTATACAAGAAAACAATCAGGTATTTAATAAGAAGGATTTATATGGAAACAAACAAATAAAAAAAAAAAAAAACCACAGTTAATGGTTGGAGAGAATTATAAACCAATTCTGAGCCCAGGGGACAGCCAGTCAAGAAGATTTCTAGATGTCAGGGTTGAAGCATCTTTAGCAGTTTGAAATGTCTCTGATAATGTCGTCAGGTGTTCTTTTTGAGTGGTTTATACAGCAACAGGCATGAAGATTGCCTAAACGTGGGCTATTGTGGTGATCTCTCTTAAGTTTATATCAAGCTGTCCAGCTTCAGTTTGTAGAGCTATCAGGAAAAAAGGGTGTTTTCAGGTCTGAATGATTCCAAATGAAAAGTACGGAGAAAAGTTGAAAACATTGGTTTGGAGATTTGTAGCCAGATATTTCAGGAAACTAGAAGAATTCAGGATCTAGTCCAGTTTACAGGCAGAAAACAAAACCTAAAAGACAATAGAACTAGAATGTGTATTATAGTTTCTACACTATAATACACTGCAGTGTATTATAGAAGCATAGCTTTTCTCTCTAAAACCACCCTCATTTTACAAAAGATGATCAGATTAAGATTGATTGGTTTACAAAGTAAGTCTAGTTTCAATAAACTTGGCCCAATTATTTACATAAGTCAATTGATCATATAGATTCTTTTAAATCTGCTTTGCTGGAATTTTTCATAAGGAATCTCAGGTTGAACTTTAAAGGCTTCTCAAGGCCAGGAAAGCCAAGTCAAGGACTTGTCATCAGACTCTGCCTGCAATATCTATAGGTTTGGGGAAATTCAGTTCCCCAAAATACCCTGAAGTTCTTGCACCTGCCAGGAAGTGACCTTTGATCACCTGGTAAGGTTGCTGGAAACCATGTAAGCAAGGAACCAGGCCAATATTTCCAAGTGGGGTCATTTTCCCCATAAAGTCAACCTTTGTTCGTTAAAGACTTCTGGTCATTTCCAAGTCTATGTATGTCTCTCTCAAATATGACATTCCAATCAAAGCATTGGTAATATAACCAATATTTCCAATTGTGTCCTGTTATAAGGAGGGTAGATTCTTATTGAAATTACGCAAATAAGTATATAGTCATGAAAATAAGAATATTCACTCGTTCTAAAGTCTGGAGGGATCAGGTAGGGAGAAAAAGATAAATCTTTTAATTTTGAAAAGAGAAAAGTTTTCCTTAAGTCTGGAAAACGAAAACATTTTAAAAATCAGCAATATTTCAAACAAAAAGTCATAAAGTTATAATCATTCTCATCAGTTCACTCAGTCCTGTGTAATCAATTCCTGATCTTGATGTTTTGTTAACTGTTTTATGAAACCATCAGTTTCTCCATTAGCCTTCTGTAATTTCTTACCTAGCTCAGTTTTATGATCTGAAAAGTTTATCAGAAACCTGTATTCTAGAGCATTTGTCAGAGTCCTTTCCATTAGTCTCTTGGAAGATGAAACATGTTTGCGAAAGCACTAGAGTAAAATAGTAATTGTCAATAATTTAGAAAAGACTTAAAAATGGCAATTGACAAAGAAATTTGGTTATTTCTATGACATATAAAATTTAATTTAGGAATGCTATACAATTTTTAAACCACTTACATTAATAACATTTACCCACATAACCTATATTTACCCATATAAACTAACAAGGTTTATCATCATTTATTTGATAATGCTTCCCAGGCAATTTAACATACTAAATAAGCCTAATTAATTTAATATCTCCCTCTTTATAGGAAGAGAGAAGAAATTATTGGAGAAATCCCAGGGATCTGTTGGAAATCTCAAAGTTACTTTCAGGACTTTATTTAGGATTTGAATTTTGAGGAAGTTTGTCAAAAATATCAAAATGTTTAAAACACTTGGTCAAACAGGATCATAGGTCACTGTGAAACAATGCTTAGTTATCCACTTAAACAAAGTGACAATAGAAGATGTCAAAGGCAAACATAAAGAGTTATTAAATAGTTACTAAAAACCTTACAAAATATAATTTCTGCCTTTTAGGTAGACTTACTTAAAAATAAAGAAAAATTCTTTATCTCTTTATGAAGAGCAGACAAAGTTCAAGAAAATTACCCTTTTAAGAGAGACAATACCAAATTCTAGTTTTGCATCAGCTTACTTTTGATATTTAAGCTTATTTACTTAATTAAATTCATTTTGATCCACGCACAAAACTTTTTCCTCAGGGTTCCTCTTCTGAAAACCCTTCTATAACTTTCTTTTTACACTCAGACTTTGTACCATGTCTTCCCTCCTTCCTAGTACTTTAGGACAAGTTTATCTTTCTTTAAAGAAACAAACAAACAAATCTCCATTCTTTTTCCTTCTTTGCTGAAAACATACATCTTACTTTCCTTGAATACAAAGATGTTTTCTGTATTAACATTTAGTAGCTTTAATGTCCACAAACACTTCATGAGACATTTGACAAAGTTAGCTATCATTCTAAGTTATTATTTTTGCCAACAAATTTTATAACAGAGATAACATGAGCTTATTTGACTAATAAACCCAAGTAGAATAAAGACCGCATGTCTACATCGTATCCAATGTTAATAACCCACATGCCTATTTCAATCAAACCAACAAACTTAAATAAGCTTTAAATACAGCTCTTAATTTTGTACATACCATCCAGAGGTAGAAAAATACCACATTTTTACACCATATACATATAGACATACATGAACATACAGATACACACAAACAGGAATCTTATAGTTTCTGTTAAATTTTTGCTAGATTTTGGACAAGAGTGCTTTTATAGCTGTTTTTCTCTCCTTTTACAGAACAGGTCTAATTGCAAGATGGCATCATGGTTCAAAGACCCATTCACAGGCTGTAACTAACCTGACCCCAATGAGTACTGGGGCCAGGGTATATTACAAAAGAAAATAATTTCCTCTTTCTTTGTGGGCTCCTAATTGAACATTGCCCAATTTTGAAGAATGCATCTCAATGGGCTGCTATTTGGTATACCATTTACATTTCCTATTTTAAAGGACTTTTTCAAGGTGGCCACATCAAGGTCTTTCTAGGGGTGGTGTTTAGGATCTGACAGTGTGATGCTTGTGGGAACAGCTCCCCCAAGAATGATCAAGGGGTCAGTTGTTTCATGATGTACATATTTTGACATCAACAAAGTTCAGGCGAGTAAGCGCTGGGTGAGCTGCCACTGCCGACTGCTTTGTTGTGAACAGTAAAGGTTTAGTAAGGTATGTTCTTCAGGTGGGGTCGGGGGGTCCCTATGAGGCCTTTGCATGTCATGGGCAGATGCCTTGACACTTCCAAAAAATCCCCTGTCACCTGGGAACATCCCAAAGGACCAGAGGGAACTATGCTTCATTTCTTTGTGGTCAGAAGACCTTCAAAAATTTAGTTTGTTATGGTCACCGAGAAACTCAGTCCCCAAACAGATAATTCATTTTAGACAAACAACATTACTACATAACTTGCAAGTGAACCTTTTATCCTGTCTCTAATTATCCTGGATCCAGGCCCAAGATTCAGGACTCAGCCCACCAGGATTCCCCAGAATACAAGTCCTACTTAGGTTTCCAGTGGATCAAACCAGAAAGATGAGGTAAGGGACAGTTACTTTATTAATGTTGCTCACCTGAATCCCAGAGATGTCTCAATGCAGAAGCGGTTTCTTTTCACGAACATGAAAGAAGAAACCAATGGTCTTAGAGTACTGCAGCAGGAAACAGGACTGCAATCAGCCAAGCCTCTAGACAAAGTGGTCTACGTGGCCACTTAAGGTTGATGAGAACAGCTCATACCCTGCCAGGGGCTGCAGAGCCTCAGTCCAGTGGTCATGGGACCATGATCCCTTCATGGTCACCAGGAATTGTAACCAAGCAAGGGCTTGCTGCCTGATGCACTTAGAAACCAATATCATGGCGCTGGCTTTTGAGAAAAGAAAAACTTTATTGCAAGGTTGATTGGCGTGGGGACAGGAGGCAAGCATCTCAAATCTGTCTTCCTAATCCAGGGTTTGGGGGGAAATTTAAAGGGTTACAGGAAAAAGCTGATTGGCTAGTCTCTAATCAATCCATATATGGTAATCAAGCTATTTGGACTGCTGGAAGCTGGATTTTCCTTATTGAAGGACTTCTTGCTTCGTAATGGGCACCAGTGGCAACATTTCTGAAGATTCTTGGTTCTGGGGTCATCCTGGGGCATTGTTTACTGCCTGGCACACACACAGTGTCATCTCTGTTATTGAACAAGGTTTGATTAAAATGACCTGTTTTAAAGAAGCAAAACTAGTTTAAGCTGGTCAATGTTTTATGTGCTGTTTTGTTTTCAATATCTCCATTTGGATGTCTAAGAGACCACTCAAAGTCAACATCACTACAACTAAACTCTGGATCTTGCTCCCTAAAGCTTTTCCACCCAAAATTTCTCAGTGGCAACTTTATCCTTTAAATTGTTCACAGCAAAAAAATTAGAATTTTCATCAAAAATATCTGGAATACAAGAATTTAGTTAGGAAAGCTTCACTGCTCATACAATTTGCAACCTGGGGAGAGGTGGCCTTTGGCAGCAAACCAAAAGTACACTCCAGGAGAACAAAGAAAGGTAGCTGCCCTTACAGAAAAAGTTCCTGCCTAGTTCCCACTCAGGTCTGCTTATGCAAATGAGGAATGCAAGCCAGGTTAGTCCTGATTGGTTGGCTCAGGTCACAGTTTTATTGGTTAGGTCCAGGTGGCTATTAGAGGCTTTTGTAAAATCAGGAACTTCGCAGAGTCCAAGCTTAACAGTGCATTCTGTGGTTTTTCCCAGAACAGAGTATGTGACTGTATCCTGGTCCCAACAAGCAGCCATGTTGAACCAATCCATCTGGTTCTCAGGGATCTTTTTGATTTCATTTTATTCCACAGAGTCATCCTGTCTATCAGGAAATCTAATACTTTCAAAATGTATAGAGAACTTGATCGATTCTTACGCACTCTACATCTACTACCTTGGACGTGGCTGTCACCATCCTTCACCTAGATTGCAGCAGAAGTCATCTGGAAGGCCTCTCTGCTGCTGCTTTGTCCCCCTGTGGTGGTTCTCAACACAGCAGCCTTTAAAATGCAAATCTGGCCTCGTCATTCCTGTGTTCAAACCCAATTCACTTCAAGAAGCCAAAAGCCATTGAATGGTGAAAAGGCTCCAGTAATCTGGTCTCACATGGTCAGACCTCTTATACCCTCTCCTCCTCCTCCTCCCAGTTCGGCAGCCACACTGGCTTCCTGAAGCTTGCTGAACACACCAAATGCAGGCCTCAGGGTCTTTATCTCAGGTTAACTCCATTCCCCCCTTCAAGTATTTCCTTACATCTTACCTCCTCAGTGAGCCTGCCCTGGCCACCCTATTTAATGCTACATTTACCACCCTACCCACCCATCATTCTCCATCCCTTTTACCCAGCTCTACTTCTTCTGCATTATCATAGGATTGATCACATGCTAGCAATCATATATTTACATATTAATCATGTTGATTGTTTACTGTCTTGCCTCCCTACTAGAACGTAAATACCACAAGGACAGAGATCTTTGTGTTTTTTAATAGTTTGTCCCATGAGCCTAGAAACTCATCTAATTCTTAGAAAAGAAACCTGTGAGATAGGCGCTACCATTTTTGTAGATTGAAAAAAAAAAGAAATCTGAACTAGAGAAAAGTTAAGTAGCTCACCAAGATCACAAAAATAGTAGGAATGGAATTCAAACCCAGATGGCTTCCAGAGCCTGCATCCTTAACCAGGGTGCAATATCCCCTCCTACTGTGCGAAGGGGAAAAGCGGACAATAGAGATAGGCACTGTTACGCCCCTGGAGACTGATTGCTGGCTGCTTCTGCATGCTCACACTAGCTTGTTAACCTCTGAGTTAAACCCTAATCTCATAGATAAATGTTCTTTTTTATCTGTCTCATAGATAAAACTTCTTTTTCAAAAAAGTAAGCCACTTACATCTATGAAGTATAGTTATGACTTAATAATTGTTTTCCCAAGGAAATAGAGATATCCCCCTCCCTTTGTTGAGTTATATTGTATATTCTATTTGGCCACATTACATGGCTCAGTTAACTTCACCAGAAGAAATGTGATACATTGGTCTATAATTCTACGCTAATAAGAGACATGAAAACCACAACAGTATTCCCAAACACATTATTATAACAACACATTGTTTTGGAGGTCAAAGTGATTTGCATAATGTAAGACTCACCTGAAATCAGGTGGAAAAACGACTGCTGAGGGAAGTCAGTACAAGTAGAGAGATAGCTTATACAATCTGGGCATTGGAAGCTCTTTGTATATGTGGCTCTCATCTTTGTTTGGGCAGTAAATTAAAATTTATAAAGGTTACGGCGATTATTTACCATGCTTTCATCGTCTCTGATGTGGATCAATGGGGAAGAATTTTGCAGGTGTGCAGCAGGGCTGGGATGAGCCATTTTTGAGCCTATCCTTCTGATAACCCACATACCATTACACATGAAGACATACACACACACACACGGGTGTGTTTCTGGGCTCTTGCAAAAAAGCCTCTTATCTAGTCTCTTTGCCTTCAGCTTTCCTTCACCCAGGTGCACTAGTACACTGCCTGTGAAATTACCTTTCAAGAACCTAGACTGGAGCTTCTCAATTTTCTACTTAAAATCCTTTCATGTACCCTTTACCTACTATAGGAAGCAGATACTTTTCCATGTGGCAACCAAAGTCATTCAGTGTGGGCAGCCTCACTCTTTCCTCTGCCTACTTCTGTTACTTTCTACTCCCTAATCACAGTGCATTCCTCAAATATTCTATGCCTTGCCACATCTCTGTGCTTTTGGCTCCTGGGGAAACTCCCTTCCTCCTCCGGCTCTGTCTAACCAAATTACACCCAACTTTTGAGAACAAGCTCAAATGTTACCATTTCTGGGAAGCCTTCGTGGTCAAATCTCGCCCCCCACCAATCCCTGCAAATAAGCAAACACACGCACACATGCCCCTGCACTGCAGAAATAATAGTTTTCTTTTCTGACCTTCATTCATATTCAGGGACATTGATCCTGCTTGTATTTTGGTGATTTCCTCTGTTCTACCATGATTTGGAGAGTCTCCAAAAGTCTCTAAGAACTGAAAAATCTCCTTTGGTTTTGGCGGAGGTGAGCTAACATTTAAGTTAGCAAGTATCTGTGTGTCTAAACTGCTCATGATGCAGATTGTTATCTGAAAACTGAATTGGAGGAACATGGATCTAGTGTCAGAAAATGTAAGTGGAAAGCTCTCTAGAGTCCATTTGTCTGCTCATTCACTCACTTACTCAATTCAACAAACACTTCTGGAGCCCAGTTTCTTCCAAGCACTGTGTTGGGCACTAGGGCCAGCATGCTAAGCACCTGGGCTCTGGCACCTGCCTTTCTGGCGCTCAGTGCACAGGTATCAATTGTGCTACAGTGTGGTGTGTGCTAATCACAGCCATGTGGGGGCTATATGGCTAGTTTTAAGCTACAAGAAGCAAGGGTTTGTGTTTTATTCACTTTTGTGTCTCCTACATTGACTTTAATCAACTGTCATTATAATGGGAAAGACTCTTTTGCATATGGAGGTGTTCCATAAATAGCTGATGAAAGAAGGAAGGAGGAAAGGAGAGAGAGAGGGAGAGAGGACTAGGGAAAAAGGGAGGTCTCTAGGTTATTAAGCCAAGCTAAAGCTTCTGATCCTAACTGTGAAAATAAACCATGATCTTCTTCACATATGCTCTTCAAAAAGATGTTACTGAAAACCCTAGGAACACTGGCCCAAAACCAGCAGTAAGAAAATAAAATAAGTGAAAACAAAACAAAATAAATGAAAATCTCTGGCAAATAGCCCAAGCATGCTTGGACCATTAGTGAGGAGCGGTCCCTGATGGTGTAACCCCTCAACCTGTCTCCTCCATGTAAGCCTTTATCTTAAGTGACTTCCAGAACACAGTCTCTTGGGGTTTGCATGCCTAGGAGGCTTTGCAGATTAGATAGAGAGAAGCAGAATGCATTTAACAGGACCATAATTATCTTTCTTTCCTTTTATTTTCATTCCTGTGGGGCTCTAGAAATGTCATTGCCCTTATTTAATGCAACACAGGGCACGTGAGGTAAAGTCTGACTTGTACCCTGAAAATCCCCCAGCAGTTTGCAGCATTGAGGGATGGAGGATGGAAAGGAAGATTGAAAGAAGCTTGCAGTATTGATTGAGACAACAATGGCTACAGCAAAACCCTCGAGTCTCTCCCAACAAGCGCCAAGGGGGCAGAGCAGCAAGGTGGGAGTGATTGGAAGGATTAGAGCAATGCGGGATGCTGGGTGCTTTGCTCCCCTCATTACAAACTGAATCACCAGGCTCTCAATGGGGGAAGCTCATCCCTCAGCCTCCTGCATCCACTGCAGTATCGAAAAGAGCATCTCCTTACTCTTGCATTTCTTTACCTGTCAGCTAAGAACTGGGGCAAGGGGTAGACTATTGAAGATTGGGGGAATTGTTTTCCACATTCTTTATTATCCTGTTCTGTCTCAATCATCTCAACATTCAAAAAGTAGATTTACAGGAAGTTTAGCCTAAAGAAAAGAACAGCCAAGCTGCTGAGGGCTGTTGAATTTTTAATCCCCTACCGCTTTTCTCCCCATTCTCTATTTATTATCTGTTTTCAAAGCCCCAGAGTAAAGGGATTGTCTAAACCCCATTCATTGGCAGCCATTCAAAAAGCTTCATCTTGTAGCATGACTAGGGGAAAACCAGGAGCGAGTTCTTAGAAAAATTTTTAGGAGTCAGTAGTGATATTAAAAACTAAATGTTTAGTAGTGAGGTGAGAAATACCAGTAATAGAAATGATGGCTGAGTGATTACAGCATCAACAGCTCTCTGTCCACGAGTCCTGGGGCTCTTCATCCCTGTGAGCCTGTCCTAGCTCCTTGGTGGAGGATCCCTGAAGATTTGGGCCCAGGACACACACCTGCATCTCTCCAGGGTAGTACGTATCTGTTTCCTTCCCCTGCCTCAGTGAGTCTTCACCTTGCCCCCAGGTGACAGCCCTTCCTCCAGTGGCTTAAGGCTTTTCTTCCATAGGAAGGAGGGTCCAGGAGGGGCCCTGCATCTTGCTCACTCACAGTGACTGTTCCCTCCTCTCTGACTGTTGCTCCACGAGCCTTCTCCCTCCTTCCCTACTGCCCTAGTCTTTCTCCTGAATGCTCTAACGTAGGCAGAAAAGAAACCTGCCAGTGGGTACAAATTCTCCTTGCGCTTGCTGCTCCTAAGGTTTTACATTCTCATATTACCCTACATTCAGCCTTTAGAGATTTGTTTAAAATTTTAGCTGATTTCTCCTTGCCAGCACGCACAGTGTCCAGCGGCAGCTATTCCAGGTGAGCATGTGTTTGTTTCCGACTCTCCTTAGAGGGTCCCGTCTTCCCTTACATTTTGGGGCAGTTGGTTGCTCTGCAATCACAACTCTTTGATAGAATCAAGACAGTTGTCAATCTGCAGATTGTGTGTATGTGTGTGTGTGTGTGTTTGTGTGTTTTGTTGTTGGTGTTGGTAGATAGGACCTTTGCTCTTTTCAGCTTTCTACATCTTAAGTGGAAGACAGAAATCAACTGATGTGTTTATTGAACTCAGTTTGAAAGGTTATACTTTAAAGGGATACTTTCAAATTGCAATTTATCCAGAGAACAGAGAATAGGGTGTTCCTTGACCGGAAGCCATGGGAAAGGGAACTAGAAACGTCTAAACTGAAGACAAAAGGTCTAAGGGGCAAACTCTTCAAGTATTCTCAGGGCAGCCATTTGGGAGCAAGATTACATTTAGTTAGTGTTCCTCTAGAGGCCAGAGGAAATGGGTGCAGATTACAGGGAAGCAGTTCCTGCTCAATAGAGGGGAAAACATCCTATTAAAGAGAGCTGTTGAAAGGTAGGTAGAGTGTTTTTTGTGGTCATGATCTCCCCCTCTGACCACGGAAATGGTAGGGTTGAGCTTGCATGAAAATTTGTCCGGATATTTTTAAAGGTGGCTTTAGCATTTAGTTAGAGTTTGGAATAGATGAACTCTGACATGTTTTCAACTCATAATTACAAGGAACACACTCTTTCTTTTCAGCCTCTCTTTTAAGTTCATTCTCAACTTTAAGGTAAGACCTCACTGATTTTCTGCTTCTTCCTTATGTGGTTAAGTGAAATTGTGGCTTCTTAAGAGAAAGTATATACACGAGAGTTTTGAGCCCTTAGCTATTAAACAGGTTCTTTTATGACTTGGTCCAAAAGGAGTATCACAAATGATGGATAGTTAGCATTAGCGGTGTTTTCTGCTTGGACTGGAATCTTTATCAAAACACTCAGAAGTAAACCTTAAAATTGAAGTCTGGGGCCTGGTTCCGCTTCTTGGTGGCCCTGGGTTCGCAGGTTCGGATCCTGGGTGTGGATGTGGCACCGCTTGGCATGCCATGCTGTGGTAGGCATCCCACGTATAAAGTAGAGGAAGATTGGCACAGATGTTAGCTCAGGGCCAGTCTTCCTCAGCATAAAGAGGAGGATTGGCAGCAGTTAGCTCAGGGCTAATCTTCCTCAAAAAAAAGAAAAAATTGAAATCAAAGTAATGATGATTTACTCCAGCGAAAGTAACGTAGACTTGTGCAAGAGTGACTTTAGTGATTTCTTATTTTTAGGGCCCAAATTAAGAGATCCCCAAATGTCAGAATTATTTGATTTTGAGGAGAGAAAAAAGACAGCAATTATATTAGCTGACGTGGGTCACATGTGAATGCATGTATAGTGTGGAGGGAAATACAGGTGAAACATGGTTACTTAAAGAAGAAGGGAAGCATACTTTATCCCACAATGTCACAGTAAATTGGTGGCTTCGGTACCAATAAGAACCTGGAAAATCCAGCTGGGGACAGGAGGCCATTTGGAGACAAGCCTCCAGGGAGCAGGACTCCAGTTGGTAACAGAAGAGGGGTGAGGGACATGTCTTTGGTTGTCTAAGTGGTTGTGTTGTATATGGACTCATGATTTCCTTGCAAAGAATGGAGCTCATTTGCCAGTATCCCTGGTTCTTCTCCATGGAAACAATAGTGCCAGAAGCACAAATAGCTTCTGTGATAGCACATCTATTCTTTGCCTCAGATGTGTTCTAGATTGAAATATGAAATAACAAAATACCTCTCCTTTAAATTGTCATGAAGAGGACACTTTGTCAATCTATCGACAAAGGAATCTGTGAGGCCGTGTGAGGCAGGCAACACTGAGCTCCAGGTCCTCTCATGTCCCCTTTCTGCACTCTCTCCTCTTCTGCATATTCTCCCCTTGCTCTCCTCTCCGTCAGAAAGCCAACCCAGGTTCTTAGATGGCTCCTGGCTGCTCCTTGTTTACCCTTTGGGAGTAATGTTGGGCTTACGAACACAGCTTGATTTTGGCAGATATATTCGAGCTAGAGAGAGATAAGTGACAGATCTTCTAGTACGAAAGATTGTACCTCTTCTAAACGTAAGATTGATTCTGCTCAAAACCAATGACTTTAAAATCTCTGTGTTACTCTTGTTTTAAGGCATAAAAACCAGCAGTGTGGTTAGCTAATGTGTACACTGTCTAGGCCCCTTTTTCCTCTTCCTGCTTCTCTTATTTCCTGCATTTTGAGTATTTCTCTGCTCTCTATAATTCCTCAAGAAGGACCCCCAGAGAGTCCCCAAAATGAAACTGGGGAAAGAAAATGGAAATTGATCTAGTTTGCTAATTTTAGATCCTCTGGTTAGAATTTTGATAGGGAAAGAATTTGAAATTGTCAACCAAAATCAGGTTAGTGCAGTATAAGTAACTTATCAGTAGATTATGTTTCTCATTTCTACAACTTTCTTAAAAGTCAGAGTTGATTCTTATGCCTGTATTTTTAATAAAAAATAATATTTTTAAATTATTTGAACTCATTCTAGCTTTGGATTTTAATTATGTTTATTTCATCATTAATTCATTTAACAAACATTTGTTGATTGCCTGCTATGTGCCAGGTATTGCATTAAGTTCTGAGATGCATAGAAAAAAAGTAAAACTTGAGGCCGGCCCTGTGACCAAGTGATTAAATTCACACGCTCTGCTTTGGTGGCCCTGGGTTTCCCCGGTTTGCATCCTGGGCGCGGACATGGCACTGTTTTTCAGGCCATGCTGAGGTAGCATCCCACATAGCACAATCAGAGGCACTCACAACTAGAAAATACAACTATGTATGGAGGCTTTGTAGAGAAGAAAAAGAAAAAAAAAAAAGAAGATTGGCAATAGTTGTTAGCTCAGGTGCCAATCTTTTAAAACAACAAAAAAAGTAAGACTCAATCTAATTCTCATTTGGGCTCCACTGTGCTAGGCACCACAGGGATAGAGAGATGACTAAACATATGGTTCCAAGCTTCAAGAGGATGTATGGACTAGGAGAGAAAGGGAATATATTCATCAGAGAACATAAGGAAACACTGGCTAAGTGCTGGCAATTATATGACATCTCAGGAGTCCAGAAGATTAAGAAGGAGACTATGTATAAGATGAGAGAACGTCGGCAGGAGGAGAAAGAGGGTGAAGATTATTCAAGTACAGTTGATGAGGCAGTGGATTTGACACAAATTTTTATTGGATGCTGTGAACACACAAATGGAGGAAAATAAGCTAGTATTGAGTGCCTGTTATGTGATCAGCACAAATCCAAAAGGTAAAGGGCACACATGAGTGGTATAAGGTATAGTCATTTTCATCAAGAGCTTACAGCTTTGTTGGGGTGCCAAGAATAATGTACATGAAACAATTAGGAAACAATTACATAATAGCAAGTGATTAGCTGCTAAATAGTGTGGCTAATTCTAATGTGTTGTACGTATTTCTGGGAGATGGAGACCAAGAAGGCTGGAGAAATCATGGATGCCTTTATAGAAGTGGTAGGACTTTATAAGACATAGAAACTTTGGATGGGGATGGTGAAAGCATGGAAAAAAAGGACATTTTTTTTTTGTAAAGTCAAGAGTATCAAAGGTTTTCTATAATAAAGAGCGGTGTAAAATGATGCTGGGCCATTAGGCTGGGGATAGCCAATAGATAGCTTTGTATGCCAGAAAGAGATTTGATGATACTGGAAACATAGAACCTTTGGAAAGTATTTATGGGTGTGATTAATAGGGTGAAAGGGAAATTTTAGAATAACTCCTCCCTATAGTACGACCATAGGAAAACCAGATTCATGGAGTTAATGCTTCAAGGTCCTGGAGTTACAAGAATTACAAGGGTAGAATGACAAGCAGAAGAGAAATATTTGTGTTCTAAAAGGAGAGCAGTAGAAGTCCTGTGGTGTCTTATTCAGGGCTATTTATGTCACTAACCATGTGAGTCAGTCATTGCCTGATTGTGCTAAGATCAATTCTCCTCTCTTCCCTTACTACTCCATTTAACAGACCCCCTTCCTGACTAGTTTCCAGGTAGATTCAGCCAACGACAAGCGCAGGTAGAGAACTGGCAGCAGTGGGTAGGGAACAGTGTGTCTCTCTCCCAGCAATTCCTTGGGGGAAGGAGATTGGATTTTTCAGCAGTGTCCCTCTTTCCTTCAGGCTCCCACCTCCGAGCTCCCAGCTACACTGTGGTTCACCATCCTGCCAGATGGCTCTGGCTTCTGTGTTCTGGCAACACCACTTCTTCCATGTGTCTCTCCAGCCTTTGGGTGATAGCAGCCTTTTGTTGTGGCTAATCCCTTGGTTAATTAATTATCTCCTGTTTGGCTTCTCAGCCTTTTAATCATCAGTGTAATCAATTCTATATATGAAATTCTTGTTGTTTAAAACACATAGAAATATTCCTATTTTCTAGCTGAACTTTGACTGATATACTGTGTAACCATGAGTAAATCTTTCTGGCCCTGGTTTTCATATCTTTAAAACTCAAAGTATGTAGTAATTGATTTGTAATGAATGCTTTTACAAATAATTGGTAAACTCAGAATATCAGATATGTAAGAAACTATACTCTATGAGCTTATCATTTTGTAATTCTTTTATCTGTATAAAATCTTTCCAGATGGTAAGTGGTGCTCTTTTGATCATTTACTAAATTGAGGTTTTGAAGGAATTGTCTAGTGATTGTAGAACTTTAAAATGGGGGGATTAACCCAACACAGGTCAGCCTTTTTAAGGATCAAGACAAATAATCTGTTTGGAGATGCGTGGAGAATAGAGGAGAGCATAGAAGGAAGATTTCTCAGGGGAAAATTCCAAAAAGATGCCAAGAAATGTAAATGCATTTAGCCCCAGAGACTGAGCATTTGGAGCAAAAAGGTCAACAAGCACAGAAAAAGAGAGGCATCCATTTTCTTAGCATTTCTGACACCTGCAGTGTCACATCCTTCATCTGAATTTCCATCTCTTCAGTGACCAAGACCACCCTGTTGCCTTATAAGTGTCTACTTCAATCACATGGCAGGCAATTTAGAATTTTTGTAATTATCTAAGGATTAGCAGTGGAGTAGGCCTTGTTAGTTCCCAATTGAATGCTCAATTTTACAACCATAATTGGAAAGATTTCCAGTAATTTGTGGTAGTTGTATTTAATAAAAGGAATGGAGGTAATTTTTGTTACTTTATTCCTTTGTTAGGTATTTATAATCCCCATTAGGGCAGAGGTGTGAGATGATTGCTGGCAGTACGCATCTTGGACGAGATTTTTGTTTGTGACACAACTGCAGAGGAGGTTGAAAGTATTCTCCTATCAGGCTACTTGTTTATCCTCTGTGGGAATTATCAGTCATCACTACTCTTCATACTATAAAATAGAGCCATTTTTGTGTCAGTGATGAATCAGTGAATGTAAGTCTTGCTCACAATTTACAAGTCCATATTTTTTTTTAGTCTGTGGTTGAGTTATCAAATTGTTGATGATTGGGTCAGTGCTAAATCATCAAAAATAATGTGTATTAAATGATTAATTGTGTCAGTCGTCTGATGTCCCTTGTAAGGACGCCTGCAAAGGCACAGATTTTGCTTTCCTTGGTTAAGATCAGAGCCAGACACCCTGACTCCCACATGCAGAACAAAATGAGACAGAATCCTCAAATTCTATTGGATGGTACTAACAAAGCATTGATACTAAAACGCACATATGTGGATATGTATCTATTTGCATAGATGTGTGTATGATACAAATGACCATCACTATTCTATGTTAATTCCATGAAAAATTAATCTAGTTTAACACATTTGTAGATCAACTCTGATGTGACCAATATTCTGGGCTCTTTGGGGATACAAGGAAAAAAGAAGTGATATTTCTCCAGCTTTCACTAAGTTTGCAGACTAATTATAGATACACTAATAACAGAAATAAAACTTTTTGTTTAAACTCATAGCAGTTTTAGAAGTAAACCATTGAATTTTGAACAGAATAAAAAAACAAAGGTACAATCTAGTAATTTTCTATAGGACACTGGTTTTGTAAATAAATGGCACTAGAATCAGGAGGCCTGAATTTTGGTTTTGGTTCTGCTATTATATAATATTAACCTGCCTTCTGTTTGTATATCTACAAAATATGGCGGTTGGACTAGAGTGATGAGTCTCCTAGTATGTCAAGTTACTAAAATCCTTCAGAGGTATGCTGCTAGATTGTGATGAGTATGTGCATTTTACTTTAATACAGCTGATGGAAATTTGAGCATGGTAGGACTTTTCACATGGCATAAAGTGGAGAATAATTTACTGTGAGTGAAAGACATGGCCCTTTGGAAAGCCATAGTCCAAGGTAGAATTTGTGTTTACTAGCACATGTCACTCCTTTGGCTCTTCAATATTTAAAAGTGACTGCTTAAAGGGTAAACAGTTTAATATAGTAAATAGCTAACCAGGGATAAAAAGTGACCACTAAATAGCACAATAACCATCAAAAATTTGTTTTATTTCATTAGTTTTTGCTAAGCTTGATTTTGAAAAATCTTGTTCATTACTTAATTCTTTCAAGCATGTTTTAACAAATTGTAGAATTCCACCAACATAAAATGCCTGACAGCCACTGTCACAGAAGGTTTTTTTTTTCCACCCCAAAACCCCCCAGTGCACAGCTGTATATCCTAGTTGTAGATTCTTCTAGCTCCTCTATGTGAGATGCCACCTCAGCATGGCTTGATGAGCGGTGCTGGGTCCACGACCAGGATCCGAACTGGCGAACCCTGGACCACCTAAGTGGAGTACATGAACTTAACCACGGAGCTGGCCCCTATCATGGAGGATTTTTAAGGTATCTTTAAAGCTCTTAAATTTGATGAAACTATTGGGATCTAATACAGACCAAAAATTCCACTTTAGTTCAGGATATCCTTCAACATTGAAGGCAAAATAAAGATATTTTCAGACAAATAAAATTTAAGAGACTTCATTGCCAGCATACCAGCAGTAAAAGAAGTATTTAAAAAGGAAGTCCTTGAGGGAGAAAGAGTATGATACCAGATGGAAATCTGAATCTACACAAAGAAATAAAGAGCACAGAAAATGGTAGCTATGTGGATAAATATGTAGTTTTTGTTTTTAATCTTTTAAAAAGTTAATTGAGTATTTAAACCAAAAACCTAACATGTATTGTGTCATTTATAATATATGCCTAAGTAAAATGTATGTATTCAATAGCACAAAATATAAAAGTATACCATTACAATATTTGAAGTAGTATAGTATTAATTGAAGGTATATTTTAATAAGTTATAAATGAATTTTGTAAACCCTAGAACCAGCACTAAAAGAACTATTATTCCAGTAATAGAGTCATAAAATAATACCCTCAATTAAAGCAAAAGTAGTGAGGAAAAGAAGAAAAGAGGGGGCAGATAGGACAAAGAGAAAACAACTAGCAAGATTGAAAATTTAAATCCAAACATATCAATAATTACATAAATGTAAATAGCCAAAACCCCAAATAAAAGACAAAGATTGTCAGGTTAGATAGAAATGCAAAACAATTCTCTACAATTTAAAAAAAAATGCACTTTAAATATAAAGACATAATTAAGTTAAAAGTAAAAGGATAGAAAAGATATACTTTGCAAAGCAAAATAAAGTGGAAGTCTATTAATATCACACAAAGTAGGCTTCAGAATAATATTATTAGGGATAAAGAGGAACAATATATAATGATAAAATATCAATGCATCATATCTAAATATGTATGCACCTCAAAGAAAATGCTTTAGAATACTTCCAAATACATAAAGGAAAAAAAACCTGGAAGAAGAAATAAATCCATATATTGGAGACTTCAACACTACTTTCTCAGTAGCTGATGGAACAAACAGAAAGAAAATCATCAAGTGTAACAGACCTGAACAATACTGTCAAATGACTTTGATAAATGAACTTTATATGATACTCCCATGACAATGGAAGAATATACTTCTTTTCAAATGCACATAGAACATTTACCAAGATAAACCATATTCTATCTATAACAAAAATCTCACCAGCTAAAATCATAAAAGTATGTTTTATGTTACAGTGAAGTTAAAATAGCCATCAGTGACAGAAAGATACTTGGAAAATCTCCAAATAGCTGGAAATTAAAAATTATAATTCTACCAATCCCATGGTTCAAAATAGAAATAACAATATTTTGAATTAAATACAAATAAAATACAGCATATCATAATTTGTGGAAGATGGCTAAAGCAATATTAAGAGGAAGATTTTTATGCTTATTCAAAATCTAAGAAAATCTAAAATCAATAAACTAAGGTATTATGTTAAGAAACTAGAAAAAGTACAGTAAATTAAATTCAAAGAGCAGAAAAAAGGAAATAATAAACATACAATTAGAAATCAATGAAATTTTAAACTGAATAAGAATTTTTGAATCAATGAGGTAAAAAGTTGGTTCTTTGAAAGGATTGATGAAATTGATGAACGGCTAGCCAGCCCAATAAGGGAAAAAAGAAGGTACAATTTACAAATATCTGGAATGGAAGAGGAAACAGTACAGATCCTACAGTCAATAAGAATATATTAAGGGGGTATTCTGAATAACTTTATGTCAATAAAATTCATGACATACATGAAAATGATCAAATTACTAGAAACAAACAAATTACCACATATCTTTCTAAAAGAAATATATTATCTGAATTACTCTGTATCTATTATAGAAGTGTAGTTAAAACTCTTCTCACAAAGAAAACTCTAGCCCCAGATGGCTTCATTGGAAAATTAATCCAAACATCTCAGGGAAAAATAATACCAATTCTACACAAACTCTTCCAGAAAACAGAAGAAAAGAAACATTTCTTAACTCTAAACTTGTCTAACACATTAAAAGAAAATAAATTCCCAGACTAACATTCCTTATGAGCCTAGTGGCAAAAATCCTTTACATATTATCAAATAAAATCCAGCAATATATAAAAAGGATAATACATCAAGACCACATAGTATTTATACCAGGAATACAAAGTTGATTGAACCTTTGAAAATCATTCAATGGATTTCACTTATATCAGCAAAGTAAACGTACACACACACAATCATCTCAATAGATGCAAAAAAAATGTTGACAAAATTGAACACCAATTCGTGATAAGAACTCTCAGCAACATGCAGGTAGAAGGGAGCTTTCTCATTCTCTCAAAGGGCATCCTAAAAATCATCTACTACTGACTTCCTACTATTACAGTAAAAGACTGAATGGTTTCCCTTTTAAGACTGAGAACAAGGCAAGGGCTCCTGCTCTCTCCATTCATCATCAACATTTGTTGTAGTTTTTAGCCAGAGCAATAAGATGAGAAAAGCAATTAACTAAAGGCATGTGGAACAGCTGGAACTCTCATACATTGCTGGTACAAGTGCACAATGATATAGCCACTTTAAAAAATGCCTTGGTAATTTCATACAAATTTAATCATACACTTACTACATTATCCAGCAATCCTGCTCCTAAGTATTTACTCAAGAAAAATGTAACCCTGTATGTACATAAAATGCTTATGTGAATATCTATAGCAGCATTACCATTAGTTGCCCTAAACTAGAAGAGACTCAATGTCCATCACAATTGTGAGTGTATAAGAAATTGTATTGCACCCATACAATGGATTACTTCTTAGCAACATAAAAGAGTGAATTCTTATGCATTCAACATTCTGGATCAATCTTGAAAGTAATATGCTGAGTACAAAAAGCCAGAAACAAAAGGCAGCATATTATAAAATTCCATTTATATGACAGTCTCAAAAATACAAATTCATAGGGATAGAACATCGTCGCCGAGGTCTGGAGATGAGGTGAGCTTGTCTACAAGGAGGCATGAGGTGACTTTTCGGATGACGAACATTCGACATCTTGATTTTGGTGGATGTTTAATGACTGTATACATTTGTGAAAACTCCTTCTACTCTACACCTAAAATGGGTGAATGTTAATTACTCCTCAATAAATCTGACTTCAAAATATATATATATAAAGTAGGCAATTGTTATGCGAATGCTCAGCAAAGGTAAAATATTGCTATAGCTCAAGTAACATAAATCATTCCATATCTAGTCTGGGTAAGATTCAATAAATATCTAATGAATTAGATTTGTCAACCTGGGGAAACAAAGGTAATAGCATTCTGGAGGTCCTGCGCCAGTGTATTCTCGATAATGAAGGTAGCTTTGGTAGTTTATTTGAGGATTAACTGATCGAAAGATACAATAGTTATTCTGAGGGTTTGTGGTTATAGTGGTAAGTGGAACATATGTGCTGACTTTTGCTCTCTCTCAAAACCCTACTAAAATGACAGTGAGTGGATTTTGTTTTATTTTTAAATTGTATTTATTTGAAAAATTAAAAGAAAGAAATCCACCCAGACCAAGAAAATTATAGTGAACAATAACAACCTACTGTAAAAACTGGAAAGCACATGACAAATCAGAGAATGACATAAGAGAGCGGAAACCTAACCTAATGGGACAGAAACCCTAGAAAATGAGTCCAGAAAGGCTCAGGTGACACAAGTACCTCTGATACGGTAATGAAGGTGGGAATAAAAACAGGAGGATTGGTGGAAAGTCTCTGTAAGAAGTAGTTTAGCTCTCAAATCCCTCTTTGATCTTCCACAGATGGGTAAATTGTTTTCTCCAACATAACTGAAGATTGGACAATTGTTCCTTACATGGAGAGAAGCAGAGGACTGCTGAATGTTGGACAAGGATAACATACTGACTCTAGTGCCTTCATACTCAGCTCCCAGAATATAAGCAGTTTAGGGTTATACCCTTCAGTGAAGGGCAGTGTCCACTTTGCTCAGCAGCAGCAGTAGCAGTTTGGGGTTTAGGTTGGCAGTCACACTCACAAGATGCAATAGGCTGCACAGCTTCAAGAAAGTGTACAGAAAGCGGGAACAGCATAGCACAATAGCAACAGCCAGGGATGGCCTCATGACTCTTATGCATGGCTCCAATTTTACCAGCTACTGCAGCCTTAGGAAAGGCATGGTCACAAAAAGGACAAACTTGGGTGTGATCAGACATCTTAGCCCAGAAAACCATCAGTTCTTGGGGCTCTTCAGCTATCATATCTTATTAAGTGGTAGCTCCTTCAGGGCTATGTGACTAGCACAGCTGCAGCTCATGATTACTGGGTTACTCATTAGTTCCAAAATGAGGGATGTGTACTTGCTTTGATACACTGTTACCTCAGCTAAATTCTCATTTATCTGGGGCATAGTATATTGATAAATCCTTTGAGTTAGTGCTGCAAAGGGTATTAAATCTAAGGTCAAATCCGCAAGCGTCTCTGAGCCTAGAGAAAAGGTCACAAACCAATATTGGGGGACAGTTCTCCAAGGGTCTTTCATGCTTCCGCACATGTCTTGTCAGCAGAGGCACTGACTACTCTTTGGTCCAGAACTTTGAAGATAGAGATAGTGTCTCCCTCTTGAGCAAAGGGCAGATATGCTTACCATCCAGTATAATAAAGATAATACTTGCCTTCAGAGCTAAAGTTAGGCATGCTTGTTACCCATTATAAAAGATCCTGCAATCTCTATGCACAGGGTCTCTCTCCTGTAATTCCACCCACGGTGTATACAGGTATCCATCTGATATGACCTCAACAACACTCAGAACCTCACCCTGTTTGGTCCTGGAATCTCATAAACTATGCACCATAATCTTTTTGTCCTGTCCACTGGTGATAGTGCAAGATCATTAAGCCAAATATTCATTCTTCTATTATTCTGTGATTTTTCTCCTCTGATCCTTCCTGTCACAACAGGTCTCCTTCCTTTGAGCCCCTAGAACTCACATTCAATTTTAAACAGATTCTCTCATTCTCTTCAAAGTCCTTGTCTTAATATACCTGGCTCTTCTCCAAAGACCTCCCTTCCTTTTCAGTATTCTGCAGAGGAGGTGCTTTAGTTCTCATATCAAACACATGATGAGATCTGGGGATGATCCTGGAAGTTTTTAGCTACTTCCATACCATGATTTTTCTATATCCATGCAATAATTCTTCCTCCTCTGTAATGTATGCCATCCAGCTATACCATTAATTGACATATCCTGATCATTTGAAAGTCCCCCAGTTTATGCTGTTGAGAACTTTAGCTTGGTTCCAGTCTTCCTTTTTATCACCATCCCTGCCAGAATCTGTGGCAACCTCAGTACTCATATGACTCGTATAAACCCATCCAATAGTCCATCTTTACTCTTTTGAAGAACTTCATGCATGTTCCAGGTGCATGGCCTTCTTTTGGGCTTTATTATACCTGGAGAAATCTAACATACTTGGGATCATCTAAAAATGTAATATACAAACGTCTGATGACAAATTATCCAGGATTTGCCCTATTTTATTTCTGCTTTAACTGTTCACAGACATTGTTTAAATATCTCTTTTTATCTTCTATTTTCTTACAATTCATTATTGTCTTATGGCTTGGCTTTTTTCCTCTTCTGGTATAGTCTTATGGCGTTTCTTATACTGTCCTTTGGATAGTATCTTCGGTGTTCTCTGGGCTACCAGACAAAAGAGACTCTTCTCTCCTTTTCCCTTATGCTGCTATTACAGCATGGTAGCATGCAACAGTTTGTATGTGTTTCACTTGTCTCTTCTATTGGGATATGAGTACCACTAAGCCTAGGGTTTTGTCCAGTTTCTTTTTTGCATGTATTCCCAGCACCTAGAACAGTTCAGAGCCTATATTCACGGCTCAAGGGAAACTTAGTAAGTGAATTGATGAAGCAGATTATAGAATGAAAGATCTTGGTTTATCCCAACAGTTTCTAACCTGCAGGCTGAGGTGTCAGAATGAGGTCAATATGACGCAAAGATCTTTCCCTTAGGGAAGTGAGTGAGCCTAGGGGAGGGTTATAAAGAGAAAGTGATCAGCTCTGAATTCAACATATCAATCACAAGTATGTGATTGTGTCTCCTTGGCTTGCTCCTTGAGAAAATTGAAGCAGTTAATTGAAGGTAAGTGACATGATGAATTTCACCTATTCTGCCAGCTATAGAGAACAGATTAGAAACCTGAGTCTAGTTGCAAATTTATTGCCTTGAGCCATTAGCCATAACACTGAACCTGAAATGTTTATTCTTCCCAGTACCATCATATTTCTAACTCAGAAAAAGTAGACAAACAAAAACACTTTTTACAAATAGCATATAAATCCTCCTCAAATTTGGGCCCCAAACATTATCCAGAGGGTCAAGCATTAGAGAGGTAGGAGGAAGAGAACCAGATCTGAAATCAGAAGTCTTGTGTCTTTCTCTTGTAAGTGTGCTACTTCTCTCAGCCTCAGTTGCCTAAGTTATAATAACACAGTTTTAATATGGATTATAAAGGTCAAAAGATGGACAGTATGAGGAGAGAGATAAGCATCCTGAAAATGAGTTATACAAATATGAATTATTTTTATTCATATCATTCAGTTAGCATTTTGTAAAAGGTGAAAAATGACATAACATTGCAACACACATGAATTACTTTGATATTACACGAGACTAAGAAATGTTCTCTATGTCACAATTGCTCTGTGTGTGTATATATGTGTGATAATTCAGATGTGGATTCCAAAAGATATATTCAAGGAAATAAAAGTTTGTTTGGTCTCCTAAAATTTATAAATTTTCTTCTATTTCACACTCTGCAAATTTGCCGTTATGTTCTGCTTGTGCTGAACGTGTCTATTTACTTTCTTTCTTTTTTTTGCTCCAATTAACGTAAAAGTATTTGGAAAACGTAAACATTGTGACAAAGTAAAAACACATTGTTACTACTTTCTTATTTCCTGTCCTTCTATGTAGTGAATCAAACCATAAAATGTTAAAGTTAGATAGTATTTTAAGTCTACAGTAGATGAGGTGGGATTGATTTTAAAGACAACATTCAGGAGAAGGGATGAAAATGGAGCATGAAGAGGTTAGCAAGTGATAATTGCAGCAGTGCCGAGTCTTACTGCATCAGAAGGACGAGCAGGAACCGGCTGTGATGTGTGAACTGTGTATGCGGACCTGGGTCACAGACTTTTTGTGAAAGTTAGGCCACATGATTGATGTTGCTTTCCAACTTTAAAAAGTCTGTGAATATATTATCTGGGAGAAAAGAGAGAATAAGAAGGAATATTCCTGTGAGTGAAACAGTATAAGAAAAAACTCAAAGGTGAGGTGGTAGGATTATACTTTTCCTAACGGGGCAGATCTGGATAAAATACATGTCTTGTTTTTGTACTATGGTAGTTGACTACTGGATATCTCCATTCTCCTCTTCTTCTTTATTAATAGAACCCTTATTTTGCTCAAGGTGGCCATGTGCCCAGTTAAAACATGCTTCTCCTCAGACTCCTTTGATGCCAGAGGTGGCCAAATGTCCTGGTGTAGCTAAGGAAATATAAGTAAAAGCTGCTAGATTAGGCTTCCAAGACAATTTTTTAGAGAAACAGACTCAGCGGGGTTGTACTTTCATCATTTTCCCCTGTGGCATTTTATTATTCTCCCTTTTTAACTGGAAAAAGGAATAAATGAGTGAAGTGAGACAACCATCTTCATATCATGACAACAGAAGCCAACAACCAGGATGGTGATGCAAGAACCCAGAGGGCCCCAGGTCAGAGATAACATGCTTAACTATCTTACCAGCCCAGACTGCCTATCTTTAAGTGAAAAAAATGAACCCTTATATTTTAAATCACTGTAGTAGGGTTTACTCTTTGTTACAACTGACAATAATACTAACCAAAAAAAAAGTTCATATCATTTAATGGTAGTAGAACTTATGCCTTAAAGAGATTTCAGATAATTAAAATTGAAGTTCAGGGAGGTTAAGCAGGTAACTAATGTTACATAGCTGGTGAGGAGATAGCGCTGGACTTTGAACTTTCAAGTAGAGCTCACTGCCATTTGCAGTACAGTAGACAGGTAAAGAGATGAAGATGCGTGGCTGGAAAGCAAAGATGAGAAGGCTCTCCTCTTTTCCCCAGGATGCTTTAGAGATTCAAGGCAATAGAAAAACTGGGGAATGCTATTCTCTTCTCTGATCCCTTTCTTTGCCTGAAAAGACATGCAGAAAAAGGCATGTCAGTTCTTATGGCCAAAAGGAAGAGAAGTCACCTGCCCAGAAAATAAATATAAAAACGCATGTATCCCTTCTCCTCTCTCCTTCTCCTCTTTTCCAGAAATGGGAGTGAACTGGAAAGACAGCCTGGCCTCAAAAAGACAAAATAGACTGAGAGCCTAGGCAAAAATGAGGAAGTTTGACGTTAGTAACTTTGCCAGCAAGTCCTGAAAAAACTGACGTAACTTGGACTAAAATTACACATAGCAACTCTCCAGGAGTCTGAAATGTATGACTTTAGCAAGTGATTCCGTACCACAGACTGAGACTCAGGATAAACAAGGTATCAACACATACGAAAATGAACACACACACAAAAGAAATAAATTCATATAAGTTGTATGGGCCCCTTGTAGGAATCTGCTTCACGGAACCACAGTGTACAGATCTCAGGTTGAGAATCACTGGTGTGGGACACATAATTGAATCCTAATACCACCATGGAAGCAGGAAAAGGGAGAAGATGGGGCACAAGAACACCTCTGCTTTTTCATATGAGCTCCTTTAACACAATCTCCATAGCACCTCCAAATTTGACTTTTTCATAAATAGTAAACATTTAATAAATATGGAGGAAATTAATTGTGATGGATGCATGGATGAGTCTCCTAGGAGTGGAGATAGAAGTTTGTGAGTCATAAAGACAGGCAGGAATAAAATTAGTCCTGGTGTAATTATTAATATCTCCTTCTTTTACTCTCAAAAAGTCCTACTTTGGATAATAAGTAATATGATTACCATTTCTATAAGTAAACATATGCACAAAAATAAGGTATCATTTTGGATCTCTTTTTTTCAAAAGTAGGTGTGGCAGACACAGAGTTTGCAGCTCAGATTCCCTTTTGAGAAAGGACATGCTGTCCAGCTGTGAGGAATGTCCTTAACAGACGTACTCTGGCTGTCAGACTCCTTTGGAGTCCTCTCGTGTTTTGAGAAGTCCTCAGCCAATGACTGAGTGAGGCAGTGATGGCTGAAGTCACGCTCTTCTCAGGGTGTCCCAGTCAGTAACTCAGGGAGATAGTGGTACAGGGCCTAGCCATTTCCACCCAGCACAGGACTCCTCTGACAGAAAATCTTTGCCCCAGAGTTCCCTGTTGGTCTGATCTTGACAGGTGTGCATCGTGATCTGACAAATCCGCTTCTTCTAGCCCTTTTCCCATCCCAGGAAAGCTTTTGTTTGCCTGTCTCAGGGAATGTTCCCAGACAACTCAACCCCATAATCTGTAACACTTTCTTCTAAAAGTTGTATTCATTTGTGGGCTGGACATTTAGCAACATCAAACTGTTTTAAAGAATTCCGGTTCAAATCAGATGTCAACTTATTAAATGTGGCGCTGTTTAATGTTTCGATGTAACACGTTCCTTGGGCAGCTAGCAGTAGACCAGCATGAAGGCCTATGGTAAAGAGAGCAACTTCTCAGAGGGAAAAGGCCAATTAGAACTTGAAAACTCTTTGCTAAGGGAAAACTATGCAATCTATGTTGCTCATGGTCAGACATGGACGTGATCTTTTTCCCTTTTTCTTCTCTGTTTTGCTGCAAGAGAAAGGAAGCAAAGGCTTGAGCAGGGAATTTATAAGGGCAAATATAACCTTTGGTTTGATGCACAGTAAGCTGACAGTTAAAGGTGTATCATGCTAGATAAATGTCAAAAGCCAAATAAAAGCCTTAATAATAAGCTGTCCAGAGGCTAAAATCCAGAACCCTGAAGCAGGAGAGAAAGATTAATCTTTAAAAACAAACTTTAACCCAACTGAAACTGTCCAACGTGGCTTAGAATATTGTGATAAACTTGGGGTTGGGGGTGGTGAGTATAGAGAAAAGAGAGGGAAGAGGAGACTATCCCAAGATGGGAAAAAGTACCTAGTTGTATCAAGATTTTTGTATTTATTTAGATCTTACTCTAAAAAATAGTGGAGTGGAGCCAAATCCAGTGAGCATTTTTATGGACTGAATTGTGTCCCCCCAAATTCATATGTTGAAGTACTAACCCCTAGTACCTCAGAATGTGGCTGTATTTGGAGATAAGGTCTTTAAAGAAGTAATTAAGTTAAAATGTGGTCATTAGGTTGGGTCCTAAACTAATATGTCTGCAGTCCTTATAAGAAGAGGAGAGTAGGAGACAGAAACAGAGGGAAGACCCTGTTTAGACACAGGGAAAAGACAGCCGTCTCCAGGCTACATGGGCACATGGGAATGGGGAGGTCTCTGCAGGGGAACGTCTGGAAGCAGAAAGTCCAGTGGAGACCATTTATTTCCAGCAAGAATAAATTCTCTGTAATATTGGTGAAACTGGAAGTTGGAGGAGCATTCATGTGGCCATGCCACAAGGTAAAAATGCTTCTCTGTCCTGCCTTCCATCTTCAGTTTGTTTCCCTAGTCATCTTTCCTAGAACCTAACGTACAAGACACTTGAATGGTCTTAATGCTCGTGATTAAAGTCTATAATGAACAATTCAACTGCGATGTAAATATTTCCCACATACTAGCAAGGGATCACTTTTTCCAAATGCTTGTTTGGATTCCTGAAGGATGCAGTCTTCAGTTTATTCTTCTCTTTGTTAGAATTAAATCTCTATAAAGGAAAAATATTTTCCCTAGTTGGAAATGCTCGTGAGGGGTTTGCCAGTCAACCTAAAAGAATAATCTACTTATATTTCTGAGTTCACAAAATCTTGTTAGAAGAAAGGCTCTGTGGGTTTTTGTTCATCCTAAAGAAAAAAGAAATGCCTGCTGAGTTGACTTCAGGGGGTCTTTGGATTACTGATCCACCATGTAGCGTATTTGAGTAGGTGGACTTTCAGAAGGCCAGGAGTCATTAAGTGATGACTAGAGTTTAAGAGCTCAACTCTTGCTCAATTAATCTTCCCATAGTGGCAGCACTTGCTTTCATCATATTAGGTTTGCTAGAGATGAGGCTCCATGTAGTCCTTTATTCAGACTGGAGACAACCAAACTTTTGTGTTGCCTGCCTCTTGCCATCACCTACTGACATGTCTTTATGGGCAACGCCAAAGATGAGATGATTAAATCATCAAAGACAGTGCCTTCCTGGCTCTCAACTTGGCCCAGAAGTGCCATGTTCAAAGAGTTATCCTAACATAGGAAAGGCTTGGCCTATAGTCCTGTGAAGTGTCCTGAAGCCTCTCAAGGGCTTAGTGGAGGAGGAAAAAGCACATGGGTGAGGATGCATGGGCCCACTCTCATGTTCTTTGCTGGGCTTATAGCAAAAGAAAGCACTTTCAGAATTCAAAAATCTCTTTTGCATCTATGACAGGGACCTACAGTCAAGAATAGTCAGTTTCATTTATCATAGAGCTAAAAGCCTGGACAGCCCCTCCAGAGAATGATTTGGGTCTTTTATAGTTCTGGAGACCTGAAATAAATGATGATTTCCTTTTGCAATGGAACCATTCTTCATTCTTTTCTTCTCTCAATACCTCTGTAGTAAGTTTGGGCAGCTCGCCCCTTTCTGGTGAGGCTTCTGCTCAGTCCTCATTTTCCCTATTTCCTAGGTATGATGCCTCAAAAAGTAACAGGTCCTATACCATTACAACCAAACCAAGTCTATATTTAAAGTATGTTGCATGCTTGTCTTGATGTGTGTGCTTGTGTAGTGAGACATTGGATAAAGAGTAGTGGTGGAGAGGATAGGAACAGAGGCTCACTTCTTGCCCTGAATATTTTATGCCCCAGCTCAGCCGGTCTGGACACTGGCTACACATTAGCATCACCTGGGGAACTTTTCCAACATGCCCATGCCCAGATCACTCTGCCAAAGAGCCTGATTAAATGACATACAGTGGGGTTCAAACACTGGTATTTTCACATTTTTGTCTGTGTTATTCTTATACGCAATCAGGATTAGGAATGGCTGGTATTTGGAACAATCAAGTATAAATATGTGCCTGACTGTGTGTACTTTTAAAAGTGTCACACTAAATAATAATTAAAGCTGCATAAACTTAACACATATATAGTAAGATGACCAAACTAAGAGTCTGTGTATAGAATTAGATTGTGTTATTCGTTCAGTCTCCCAGAAAATGAAAGCTTTGCTGACTTGTGAGTTCTCTCTCTCTTTTTCTAAATCTTTCTCAATTAGGGCTATTCTTGGAAGCAGGATCTAGATTATTTAAAAGCATGGATCCTATCTTGAAATTTCTCATAGACTCCTCCACATAATGTCTAAATATTTCAGAAGGTTTCTCTCGAAGGAGGTTTCAAGTTGAGTTTTTAAAGAAGTGAGAAGCATAGATAGAATGGGCAGATTGGGGAAAGTACATGTGAATGGAATATTGGGAATGGGAGAAGCAAGGGGGGGGGGGATAGGGAGAAAGGACAGAATAAATATGCCACGCAGCCCTGTGGAGGAGCCTCAGTTCATGGCAGGACATACCCAGGACCTAAAGGTCCCTTTATCTTTGGAATGGGTCTCAGATCATCTTTTTTACAGTAGTCCCATTGTTCATTTTTTGGACACTCCTGTGATTCTACTTTATATGATGTATGATGATTTGTTTATAGGTTTTATTATAATTAAGCCACATTCCCACAAAAATTATTTTATGAAAGAACCCTGAGATTCCTGGTATTTCCATCTGATCATCTAGGGACTATAACCTGCATTTAGTTCTCAGCTTCTTGCCGCCTAGACTTTGTATGTCCTCATCGATTGTTTGGGCCATGAGACTTTGCTTCCTTTCCTACATCAAGAACAGAAAGAAAAGAGTTGCTCAGTTTTGCTCAAGATGAAAAAATGAAGAGGAATTTTAAATTAAATAAAAATAAAGATGCTAAATCAATTGCACCAATCATGATTTGAATCTCCAGTGTAGCCAGCTGTTGTGTGTGTGTGTGTGCACGCATGTACAGGTGGAAAGAAACCTCTCCTCCTTCCAAAGGAAAGAGTGAATAAAGTCCACTGTTACGGTAAACTCGAACTTTTCAAAGCAATTATCATTAACTTGACATAATTAATTTTTTTCAGTTTAATAACTTAGAATTTCTGGATTTATTTAGGAATTGAACTCTATAAGGCAAATATTATAAATGTATTGATTGTTCATTTGCCTCTGTTGCCTTGATAGTTTGGTTGAGAAACAAGGCACCCATTATATACATCTGGATGGCTTCTGTTAACCCCAATGGTCCTAGGCAAAATTTTCAACTCTTTTGCTCTCTTTCCATCCCTCTCCAATCTATGTTAAGAAATCTACAGTACTTCATGCTGCCTATTAGCTTGCAAGGACACCCAGCATGTTATTAGACCCCTCTCTTCCAGATAGTACTGGACCCCTCTCTTCCAGGAAAGCAATTCATACCCCTCAATTTCTGTCTTCTGTCCCTAATCTATCATGTTTGGCTTAGGCACTGTTTCTCAACCTTAATACCACTGGCATTTTCAGTGGATAATTCTTTGCTGTTTGGGGCTGTCCTGGGCATTTTAGGATGTTTAACAGTATCACCGGTCTCTATCTACTAGATGCCAACAGCATCCCCAACCAAATGTTTTGGTGGCAACCAAAAATGTCTTCAGACATTGCCAAATGTCCCCTGGAGAGCAAAATTTCCCCCTGTTGAGAATGACTAAAGTGATATTAGCACACATTTGTTTTCTGTCCTCGTCGTCTCAGGTGACACTCTTGCATTTGAGCTGGTGATTTGATTTCAAGATCTTAACATTAGGCTAGTGGTTCTCATCAGTGCACATTGGAACCAGAGATCATCTAAAAATTATTATGGTCCAGGTTTCTCTCCAGGAATTAGGTCTAGAATTGGGCCCAAGGCATTTTTTAACTCCCCAGATGATTTTATTGTGCAGAGTGGGTTGAGTGTCCTCCTTAAGTGTATGATCAAGGGTGGAGGGCTGTGGTGATATTGCTCACATCACATCATGAAAGTAGTCATCTATTTGGAAAGCATCCTTGAGCAACTTCACTGCTATGGTTAGGCCTTCGCTGGTGCTTTTATACAGGGAAGTTAATGCCATTTAGGGGTCAATCTTGATGTGTGTGTTTATTTTGTTTTTTTGTGGTTACTAGCAAATGTCATCTGAAATAGGATTGCCTCAGATTTTACTGAAATAGGTAATGTATTCTTCTAGGTAATTTTATTCTTACTTTGACAAGGGCAACGCATTTAAGGGTTAAAACTAAAAACTTACAAAAATTTAACTCAATTATTGCTTTAAATGGAAGGGAGAAACAGCTTAAATAAAAGAAAATTAAAATTACATTGGTGTATCGGTTGTGTCTGTGTGTGTGCCTGTCAAGTGTTCCATAGATCATAGCCAAAATGATGAGAAAATTAGTACATCAAGCTAGAGATGATATTTTTCACTATGTAGAGCTCTTAAAAGAGGATTAGAATTTGAAAAAGACTGCACAAGACCAAAATATCTCTTTATCAACTCAATAAATACCATTTTGAGATAGTGGGACACCTAATTAATATAGGACATATCCTGGGATTTTTGTCTGTCCAGCATATTTTGCTTTCTTCCTCCTGGAAACTGTATGTACTTTCCTTTGGAACACATACCCTATTCCCCATGTTGCTGTGGATTATCACACACAGCATTCTCTCCTCATCTCCTGTCACAGGCATGAGTGTGTGACACAAGCTGGGCTAATCATAATATGGAGTCACCCACAAAGAGATGTGTGATGCAACTTGAGCCAATTAGAATCCTCCCCTGCAATTTTCTGCATTGGGGATTAAAAGATAGCTCTCAGTTCCTTTTGGAACTTGAGCCAAAAAACATATATAAACCTGCAGATGTCAGCAACCATCCTTGCTGGTACATGAACGCCTGTGTGCAATAGAGAGAATGAGGCCAGCAGACATGGGATGCAAGAATTTGTAACGACATCTTTTTAGACATATTTCAGATAACAAGCTACCCCAAAGAATGTGACCCAACAAAGGGAAACTGCTTCACTGTAACTTTGCACCTTCCTTGTATATAGCCAGTATGTCTGAATTTCAATCGTAAGAATTGCCAGTGAAGAATTACTTTTGTTTTCGTTTTTGTTGTTACTGTCTATATGAAAGAAAAGTAGTTCAGACCAAAGCCTCCTGAAACAAAGGGAAATTTTATTTTCACTGAGAGCAGGAAGATAGGTGATAACAGTCTATCTTCTGCTGTGATTTTCAATGGTGTGTCTACTTAAGCCAAAGAAAATTGGATGTTTTAGATGACAACACCACCAAAAAATGAGTAGGACAATACTTTGTGTCATACTAGATTTTAAATAATTAGAATCATAATGTCATAGGACACTAGCACTTGAAGGGTCCTTTCAGGTCATCTTGTACTTTGAATCTCAACCATATGAGTGGTTGAGGAAGAGACATACACATGTGCAGAGATAAACTAAGGTGAATGGCATATCATTTACTCTAATAATAAAATACTGAAGTTTGCAATGATTTGGCTCATTTTTTATAGATTAGAACAAATTCAGAGTTGGAAGTTCAACATTTCCGTGACTGGTTGTCATCTGATTTCATATTCCTCACAACGGGAGCCTTTATCTGTTTCTAAATCAAATAGAAGGGCTGTCCCAGTGGCGCAGTGGTTAATGTTTCACGTTCTGCTTCGCCAGGCCAGGGTTTGCTGGTTCAGATCCTGGGTGTGGACCTGTGTCCCTCTTGTCAAGCCATGCTGTGGCAGGTGTCCCACATATAAAGTAGAGGAAGATGTGTATGGACGTTAGCTCAGGGCCAGTCTTCCTCAGCAAAAAAAGAGGAGGATTGGTAGCAGATGTTAGCTTAGGGCTAATTTTCCTCAAAAATAAATAAATAAATAAATAAAATAAAAGTGTCTGTTCTGTCACACACCAGAAGAAAAATAAGATTCTCTTTGTAAACAGGGAATCAGGTAGCTACATCTCATACCAGAGTTTTCACAACAACACACTCTGAGAACTAAAGATGGGCTGGGTTTCATGGTCCTAGCTTGTTATACCACCTCAGCCTAACCTAAATTCCTGTTTGAGATCTCCAGCTTCAGATGATACTTCTCCTCCCAGAGTGCCCACCTGTCCCTGAACAATGAAATCTATCTACTGGGAAATTTGCTGCTTTCTCTGTAACTGACCAGCTACCTTCCCATCCCTGCATGTAGGTCTTGTGTAATCTCAATGACACTAATCACATCTTCTTTTGTATATGCCACATGATTCTGAATCAAAGTTTCCAAACAGTAAGCATTAATTGCTTTGCTTGTTAATTTGAGGAACTTTATGTCCCAACCATGCTAACAATTAGAGAAAAAGATTGTGGAAAAGAATAATTTTTAAACGTAACTAAACACAGATAATTTGTCTTAAGCAGTAAGGCAGAATGAAGAGTCTCAGTATTGTTGCTTGAAATCTTCTGAGTCTCAATAATTACTTGTGCTCAAATAAAATGAATGCTCTATATTAGGAAGGGCGATGTTTACAGTGGGTAGTTGAGCTCGTCAAAACTCTCAGAAATGTGGTGAAAATGGTAAAGTGAGGCTTCTAGGTGTAAAGTTTTTGCATTAATAGCTACTTCGAATGTCACTGAAACAAATGATTTGTGTAAGTATGATGACACTCTTTCACAAGTGGGCACCTCATTAAGACCAGCACAGCACCTCCTCAGCTGAGCTAAAAACCATTTTACCACCTATTTTATAGGTTCATTCAAGTGATTGTCAACCTTTCAGGAAAATTGTTTTCCGTTAGGAAAGGAAAAGCCTGAAAACATTTCAATGAATCATTAGTGATAGCGATCTCAGTTCAAAGTATCAGACACCTTCTCTGTAAATAAAATGTCCACAGACAATTTGTATATATAGCTATATATAAAATTTTAATTAGCTTTAAGGTAAAATAATCATATTTGATTAATTTTGCTTCATGTAGAAGTCTCCTTGAATCAGTGTTGTTTTAAGCAGAATTAAATGACTTCTTCAAGGTTCAAAGAGATCATGTTATCCAAATAGGATAATCCTTTCTGCCCTACCAAAATGGTCTGTAGTGTAGAAATTTCCTTCCTATTAGGCCCTAGTTTGTCTCTTCTTCCTTACTCAGTGGGATAGGCCATCCAAAAGTCAACCAAACACTTGGTAGATTTCCATGTAGGGAGAATGGAAAATCACTGCATCCAATGCCCTCCACACACATAGATGGTCTCGTGGCTAGAGACCTGATGCAGAGACGTTACATGAAGGTCAGAAGAGAGAGCAATCACAAAATTGAACAGGCAAGGATGGGGAAGAAACTGTCCAGAATCAGTCTTTCTCTTGCACAAGTGTGCTGCTCTTTGGGAACTTAGTGAAATTGGGACCAAGACATGTTTTCTTTCACTCTGTGCCTGGCTGAGTGCACTATGGGGCCACTCCAGTGTCTGAAAAAGAGGACTGACAGAGTGATACTATAATGCCTGCTCTTTATTTTCAGTTCTTAGCACACAGATCTCCATCAGACATCTGTATTGGAGACTATGATCTCTAATGGTTTCTTTCTTCTTTTTAAAAGACATTTGGATTCTCTATAGTACTAGGAAAGTTTATAGATAAAATCTCAAATTATTTAATCAAATATAAGATGTTTTTTGTTTGTGTTGTTTTATTTAATAAAAGCAAGAAGCCTACAGAGGAGGAAATGCCAGGTTCACACTGCACATGTTGACCCTCTTGATAGAATCAATGGCTCTGTCTTTTAAATTCTACAGCATGAGCTGCTGGGCTGTCCTGCCTGGGTCCACAGCTTGGCCTTGCCACACCCTGGAATGGAGTTCACCTCTCTAAGCTTTAGTTTTCTCCTCTGTAAAATGAGGATAGTATTGGTAACTATCTCAGGACTGGGTCAAACATTAAAGAAGATGATGCATATAAAGCGCTAAGCACGTTCTTAGTAGATATTGAGCACTCAAAAAAAAGTTCTTATGAACTCTACTTTACATAGATACCTTTGCTACTTACATTGCTGTCCACTCCCTGTGAGTTCTCTGTATCTATTTTTGTCCACCTTGAGGTCTATTCAGATTGGTATTCTATTCATTCTTTATAAGAGGAATTGAAAGACAATAGACTTTGAATACAGTATGGAAATGCTTGAAAACATGTGATGGTTTTTCCCTAATCAGGGAATTTTTGAAGATTTCTCACTTTTTCCCAGAACATTCTGTAGCTATAATATTTGTATCGATGACTTAGTAACAGCTCCTATGTTAAATTACTCATTATATAATATTCTGACTTGTGATTTAAACTGAATCCTTGACACAGCAACATACCAGACATAGTGTGACTAGGAATTAATATGACTGGAACTGAACTTGAACATCCCAGTGCTAGTTATCTTCCCTAAAGCTGTTAGGCTGGAAGTGTGGAAGAGACCTCCTAACTGTCACCAATAAGTCATGTTCCCTCCCTCCATATTGCAGAGCCCTTTCTCTGGAGATTTCTGAGACTCTTTGACTTCTAAGTGAAGTGAAGTAACAAATTCCTACAAATGGAGTATGAGTGCAAGGAATGTGTCAATTACAGGATGAGCGGAGAAGAAGCAAGTGTGCTGTTCCTCCGTTCTCTTCCTCTGTCAACTGGATGCAAAGAACTCAGGCTCAAAGCCTGCTAGTGCTATGAGATAGAAGAGGTTGGATCCTTGAATCACTGCATGGAAAGCCAGTTATCTACTGATCAGGAATGCCTGACCTGGTGGGTTGTTAGCAACTAATAAACTTTTATTGTGTTGACCCATGGAGATTTTGGAATTTTGTTAAATCAGTTCATGCTTCTGTAACTAATATAAAAAGTAATAAAATTACCTCAGTGATTCACTTTGCTTCAAATATTTTCAGACTCCTTTTTTGAGATTTACTATTAGGGCTCTTCACCACTGGCGTATTTTCATCATTTTGTCTTAATTTTTTAGATATGGCCAAAAGCCATCCAAAGTCTTCGTGTAGAAAGTTTAGGTGTAGAACTTCTCAATGTATTATTAGAAATCAGTCTCATGATGTAATTCCAGAAAATGAACCCATTAATAAAGTGACTTTTTAACATAACAGAATCACACTGAGAGCCATGTGTGGCTCTTGTATCATGTTAGAAAATCTTATGTTGACCCATCCTAATGTTCAGTAGATTTGGTTTCTGATTCCAACTCTTAATTTTTGGCCAAAGTCTAATTTTTAATTCTCAAATGCAAGAAGGTAACAAATTGTAAGCATATTATAGAAACATTTTTATAAAAGTCTCAGAATTTTAAAAACAAATGCCAGGCTACACTTAAAATGGTAAGTGAACTATCCATATGGCAATGTTATCAAACATCCATACTTGTCACAATATATAGTCGTATTATTTCCTAGGTATATTCAAATACTTATTTGTAAAAATAGCTTTATTTAAAACTCAAAAACCACGTTTCAGTGAGCTGCCTCACATAACTGGATGAATAATATTGGGATATGGGATTTTGTAATATTTATATCACTCTGTGTTATCAGAAAACCAAAAACAACTGGAAGGCAAAAGTTTAAAGGATTCCTGATATGGCTGAATTGGTCTCTGGAGCAGGAATGATTTGCAGGAAAATTTTAAAGAAGGAAAAGTTTCTATCTCGCTTCTCCCTTCAAATTTCTGCTTTGCCTCCATCTTCCCCATGACCCTCCACAGAGCTGCAGCCTCTGGGTCCACAACTTGGCCTTGAGTGTGGGGACCCAGGCAAATGTTTTTTGAGGACTCCTATCTAAAAAATATTTGATTTTAAAATGTAATATATATTCAAGATCAGCTTGGAGTATCTTGTAGTGCCAACAAGTAAAGAAGTTCTCACAAAAAAAGTGGTGGGGAATATATCAAAGGTACATATGTGCCAACCAAAAGAGCTCCCAATGGCCAAAGATGGAAAAATTTGAGAAACAGAATGACGTAATATTGGATTATAACCCGAAGTATAAAATAAATATGAGTCCATGCTGATATAAATAGTTAAATAATAAATATATGGAGAATATACGAACCTCCCATCCAGAATTACGAGTAATTTATACAGATAGTCCAACCTCAAGAAATTGGAGCATAATCCTCTACTCCTTAATGAGGGCTGGGTATAGCAACTTCCTTCCAAAGAGTATAGTATGACAGTGGGAAAAAAAGAGTAGCTTTATAGTGGAGAAGCCTGACAAACATTGCTTCAGCCAGGTGATCAAGATCCACATCAACAGTGCTAAATTGTATTGATAGTAGGTATCCTTAATATACTGTGATGAGGAGCCATCCTCTGTGGTCTTCTTCTCCAAAATCCATAACCCCAGTCTAATCATGAGAAAAATATCAGACAAATCCCAATTGAGGGTCATTCTACAAAGCATCTGACCAGTACTCCTCAAAACTGTCACGGTCGTGAAAAAACAAGGGAAGTCAGAGAAACTGTTATAGCCAAGAGGAGCCTAAGGAAACATGATGACTACATGTAATATGGTATCCTGGATGGATCTGAGAACATAAAAATGGACTTTAGGTAAGAATTTAAGAAATCTAAATAAAATATTGCTTTAGTTAATAATTATGTGTCAATATCGGTTCATTAATTGTAACACATGTACCATGTTAATGGAAGATGTTAATAATAAGCAAAGCGGATGTGGGGTATGTGGGAACTCTCTGTAACATCTTTGTAATTTCTCTATAAATCTAAAACTGTTCTGAAATGAAAAGTTTATTTTAAAAAATTGTTACAGGGTCTTGCCCTGTGGCGGAGTGGTTAAGTTCACATGCTCTGTATCAGTGGCCCAGGGTTTGCAGTTTCAGATCCTGGGTGTGGACCTACAGACTGTTCATCAGGCCATGCTGTGTCAATGTCCCACACAGAAGAAGTAGAATGACTTACATCTACGTGCTGGGGCTTTGGGGAGAAAAAAATTTTTTAAAAGTTGAAAACTGCTACAAGTTTTAAGAACCCACATCAGTTAGTGCGATTTTATTGATGATTTAAAACTGACATTCACAAACTTTTATTGTAGATGGTTAGATAGTAAATAATTTAGGTTTTGTGAGCTATGTATGTTCTTCTTTGTTTATAACTCTTTGGAAATATATAAATCATTCTTAGCTGTGGGATCATACAAAAACAAGCAGAGGAGGATTTCAAAGATGATAGTTTCAGAATCCTTGTGTTAAAATAACGTATAGAGAAGAGGTACTTACACGTTTGTCCCATACATTTTTCTTAATGTCCAGGCACCATTTCTTCTTCTTCAGGTCCACAAACCATCCCTTCTTCTTCATCATTATCAAATGTGCCATTCCTGGTTAATTTCATATTTCCTCCGGAGACAAAGTTAGTAATTATGTGATTACCCACAATGTCATGGCTCCTTAGAACCTGTTTTATTGAAATAACATAGATCTTCTTGTCTTTGCACTTCCCTACTACCATTTACTCCTGACACTGCATCATCGATGGAGCCACCAATGAATACTGGCTCCTAGTGACTCTCCTACAGGTTGTTAGTACGCGTCATTGATGATGACCTCAAACAAAAGTGTTACTTAGAGTTTGCAGAAAAATATGAACAATAATTAATTTGCTAGACATGCTAATTTTACTTGTCCAGAATTTTATAGTATAAAGATTGAACAATACATGTTGCCTTGGACTCCTTAGGCTGTCATCACTGCAACCCTAGAACACAATCTCTTCCCATGTTCACTGCACCTCTGCCTTCCACACACTGCCCCCAGTGGGGAGGAGATGCAACAGCCCCTTGGACAGAGTGGGAAAGGCATTCCCATTTGCACAAAGAATGTCCTTTCTTTATTCAGCATGGTTTGAGGCCAACTTAGGACAGCATAATGTCACCATGTTGATCAGAGGCAAGAGAAGACATGGATTAAGCGGGCCAGTTGGTATCAAACCATAGCCTCAGAAATGCTCAGAGGAGACAAGTGTGATCATTCTCAGGGTAAGTGTGAACATTCCTTAATCATGGCACAAAGTCTGTGAAGGAAGTACCAAGACTTCCCTGGGTGATTTAAACTGCCACAACAGGAGAAGCACTGCCAACCTCTGCCACCACTCCCATGAGCTACTACCCTCACTGCCTGCAGGTGCTAAACATCAGAGGCAGCCCTGTTGTTGGAACATGAAGGATCAAGAGCAGGCCCAAGAATCTGTGGTAGATAGTCAGTAGCCCAGAGTCCTGAACTTGCCCAGGGTCAAAAGTGAGTGAGAGTCACTCCAAATTACTGTGTCAGTACCATTCTGGAAGCTCAGTCTCACGCAATCCCCCAGAAGAACTTTCCTAATCAGCCAGCTAGAATGATCTGCTTATGCTCCTAGAACTGGGACTCAACCACAGGGCCCTGGGGTGGCATAAGCACAAATCAATCTTGGGACATCTAGTTGACCTGATGCACAGCAAAGTTGGAGGAAGAGGATCAGAGAAATTTCTGCATGAGAATAATGGGGACTGGGGAGCCTGGCACTGCCAGTTCGAGCTGATTCCAAGCCATCAGAAGGAGAAAGTTAGACAATTTCAACAAGGACTTTCCAAAATGCAGGACACTCTGAAGTGGAGGAGCCAGGACAGAGACCTCTGCTTGTCTGGTGCAAGCGCAGCACTGCCTTTCCTCAATTCAAAAGACAGGCAATGCCTATAGGCCGATCCTCCCTTAAAACTCCCGCCAGAATCATGCAGAAGCACATTGTAAATCTGCATTCAAACTCATTGCTTGCCACTGTTGTAGGCCTTGGGGATAGAGATGGACAATGTTTGCAGGATTTTTGAAAAAGTGTATGTATCCTGCATTCTATTCCTTCATGCCTCTCCTGTCTAATAACTAATCAGCAGAACTAACTCACTGAGGTGTTAATCCTGATAATATCTTAATTCCAGATAATGCACTTTTATTTAAAAAGATCTTTTTTTTAATGCCTAACACAAAGTTGTAACCTCTGACTATGCTTGTTGAAGCTTGTAGATTCACAATGAACTCGCCACAGAGCATTCTTGAGTTCCAGCCACTCTACTTAGTAGGGATTATCATATTAAATTTACCCTGCAGAATACGTTCTAAAAACTTAACTAAGAGAAGCAATATTTATTTAGGATTTGGGGACCCAGGGAGGATAGTCCATCTATTTTCCAGATACTCCAATATCTCACTCTGAATTATACCATACAATTAAGAAGCCATGTGCTTGGATTGAATATTGTTTCTGGACCATGCCCTTCCCAGTGTCCAAAATCCTGTGCTTAGAATTGCTTTTATTGACTTGTGTTTTGATATGGCACCATTAATGTAACTTTAGGGGAAAGGAGCCTAATTCAACTTGACATGTTTCCTGAAAGGGTGTTGTTGAGGATGTTGTTTGTCAAAATACACACTTGTATGAGAACTTAGAGCAGAAAAAAAAGTCAGCCTAATTTTTCTGAATAACTGGTTGGCTTTTATAAAGAGATTATGGAGGCCTATATATGTTTTCTTGTTTATTTGCTAGAAAACTCACAGCCAAGTTTGAGGCTTATCTCCAGAGACTTAACGGTATCATAGTATGCCCTAAACTGGCTTAAGATTCTATATTATTTTTCTGTCCTTATTTTCCTATCTCACTTTATTTTTATATATAAACTTTATTTAATCCTCCTGTGATGTGCATATTTATAAGTTAACCTTATATTCTTTTTGGGAAAAGGCTGGTTATAAATAGTAAGAAGATGTGACTGAAGTGCTCTAGAGAGACTATATGTTGTTGTGGAAAGAGTGTGGGCTTTGGAATTACAGAGGTTTGGATCAACTATTAGAAGTGCTTCTTCTGAGTTCTGTGACCTTCGGCAAGTTTCCTAACTTGGTACAGCATATTCCAGAGGCGTCATAACTGCTGATTAATCCTCTTCTCTTTATTCTTAATGTCATCTTCCCTTTAGCTTTCCTACGCATGTGATGCTTTTCAACATGTATCTCTTTATTGCTAACAAATGAGGTAAGACAATCTCTGATAATTTTCACTTAAAGATGAATACCAGCCTGAGAAAAGATCTGGAGACCCAGATAAGAGTTATAGTCTCTAAGAAAAGTAGGAATGAACTTCAAAATCCCTTATTTATATTAAGGTAAAGTATATACATCTCCAAATCTTTAATTCTCTATTCCACAGCAGAATTCATAATCTTCCCTGTTGCTTAATTTATACTACTGCTTTTAGTGGTTTCAATCAGAATCACAAGACAAAGCACTTAATTTTTCACCGTCATCAATATTTTCTCCCACTAATACAAACAGTACTACTTCTCAGCAATATGCTATACATCAAAGAGATTGTGTCTATCCTTGAAACAAACAAAAAAATAATATATCAGAGTTTAACAAGTCTCTTCTATCTAATGAATGAATTTACAGTTTCAAAGAATAGTAAACCTATCAAAGGAAATTAAATGATGTTTTGCACCAGGAATAACTTCTGTGTCTGGCATTCGTGTTAGGTTGTTAGTAAGAGGAAAATAGAACACGTGGACCTTGATAATAAACCTGTCTTTGATATTATTGTTAAACTTGACTCTTCTGGAGATTAAAGTGACAGGGAGTAAAATGTATCATGCAAACGTAAATGTGATATTTTTGTTCTATTTTAAGTTTCTCATGGAAAATGGTTTTGTGATTGGTCTTTGAACAGCACTTTATTTATAATCCTATTTGCAACTTGGAGGGATTTCACCTCAGAAGGCAAGTGAGCATACTGCTCTGGCTTTTGTGATTCTGAAAATGTCACTGCTGTCATTTGTCATATATGCCTGAAATCTGCCTTTTCAATAAGTGACATCTCCCACTCCTTTTGGGTGAAATTTTTCATTTTTTTTTCTTTCAGAGAGAGAAGTCTAAATAAAAAAGAGATACTAGGATTCTTAATTTTACAGCAGGAATGAGAAATTAATTTCTTATATATTAGAGCTACCAGATCTGATAGTTATTTAGATAATTAATAGTTACTTCAGTGCAACACAAATTGACAGTATTGGACTTTTATGTTTTTACTTTGGGATGGAGTACCATTTTATTGCATTCAAAATGAGTTATATTTCTTTTCACTTGGGAAAAACATTTGATGGAGTAAAAGTTGCCTTCCCATTGTAAGCAGATTTTGACCTACACCTCCTTGGTTGACTCCTTCCTTTTCTTTCCATAAGCCTCCAGACATGCTTTCCTTTTCCTTCTGCTTATCTGCTAAAATCCCCCGATTTCAGTTTGTGCCCCGAGGCTTGGAATTTGCAGTCCCTGCAGTCGTGTCTTCTGGCTGACCTGTCTGTCCTTTGGCCCACAGGCTTAACTTCTCTGCTTCTAGGTTACATCATCTGTGAGATGCGGACTGCACCTCATCACATTCTGGGGGCTGTTGTGGGGATTAATTAATGTTTGCAGTACACATTAAAGCTCAGGGCTGGAAGATGCTTTATAAATTCGAAATACCACTATGTTAATAGCAGGCTCAGTTATGAGAAAGCTGCTAAACACTGCCCTTCCCCTTTCTCAAGCTCAGTGACCTTTCTATCTATCCCGCTAATTCCATGGTGTCTCCCAAAGGAGCGTTCTGTGCCTCTCCAACCTGGATTCATTTCTCATTTAATAAATGCAGCAAACCTGGAAAGCATGTACAGAAAAAAAGAAGGGATTTATTTATTTAAGTAATGCTTGTTCGCCTGGAACATAATAGCAGCTGGATTCCTGCTGAATCAAGAATCTATTTGTTCCAGCAGATCACCCAATGTTGTTTATCAATTTCATTCCCACTAACAGAATTAGGCTCCCAAACCATTTCTAATCAGTTTTCTCCCCTTCATTTTGGAGGCTTCAATTGAAGAAATACATTTAGAATGGTCATGGTCCATTACTTATCAGAGGAATGGTGGCTTCTCCTTTGTCTATGTTAGAGCCAAGCTTTCTAAGAATGCGTTTCCTACCAAAATGTCAACCAATGTGCAAATACCATCTATTCCATATGGATCTTTGGGAATGGCAAGTTTTAAATCAGGTGCTTTGCAGTTTCCTGGATATTATAGTCACATAAAGGTTTTGTTTTGTTTTTAAGATGCCTTGGTTATGAACTATTTTAGCCTAGTGATCTAATTGAGGTCTAAGATATAAAGTCTTAATTATTATTTAAGAAGTTGTCTTTATCTCAGATGAAGCCATTTGTTTTTCCATTACTTTTTTCTAATAATGAATACAGGTTCATCTGTGTCTTTTGCCTTGTCCCTCATAGGGCCAATGAGTCAGTTACTTACACTGTCGTAACTGGGCTTGGTGAGCAGTGGGGCTCTCAAAACCACAGATGGACAAGTCAGGAGTTATTTAGACCTAAAGGAAAAGGGACAATGTAGCTATGTCTCCAGTACTGATTGCCATTCTATGAAGAAGCAAGCAGGGGTTTCAGTAGAACTGTGAGGTCAAAAATATCTCCATCTCCATTAAAGAGAGACAGTAGCTTAATGAATAGTGGTGAAAACTCAGATGGAGTCCAAATCTAGAGATGAGGCCAGCATACAGCAGAGATGCTGTTCTGTAGGTGGGGGATATCCAGAAGTGCTATCTGATCCCATATGACCACAGCTACCATCTTTCTACTCTGCTACATATATGAAAAGCATCATGGTGAGCACTATTACCTTATTTCCACCATGGCAAAACGAAGCACAGAGAAGCTGTGTGTCACCTCAAGATTACAAAGCTAGCAAGTAGAGGGGCCAAGAGTCAAACTCAAATGGTCCAGCTCTATATATAAGTTCTTGAAGAAGCATAGAGCATAGTGATTAAGAACATGTGTTGTGAAATCAGATTTCTGTGGTCTGCTTGACCTTAGGCAACTTACTTGGCCTCTCTGTGCCTCAGTTTCCTTATATATGTAAAGGAGCTGATAATACCACTCATCTCCTAAGGTTATTGAGAGAATTAAATGAAATAATACATATAAAGTCTAAGAAGAGTTCTCTATACATAGTAAGTAATAGTAATTAGTAATAGTAATAGTAATTAGTTATTGTTAAATTACAAAGGGACAAACAACACAGAATAATCAAATACTAGTGGACCAAAATAATTAAATAGGAATATAATCCTTGAGGCATAGAGAACAGGAGAAGTCTGAGGAAATGCCAGAGGCTATATTTTGTTGTTATTGTTATTTATTTTACACCCACAAAACTTACATGTTGGAGTTCCTCCTGCTGGAGGTGATGTTGGAATTTTGATGGTTTTATGGATTTTTCAATGGCAGTTTACCCATTTATTTACTTTTCCTCCTGATACCATACTCAAATGAAATTAAATTTAAAAATTAGCTGAAATCCACAACAGTAACAAGAATAGGAAGGTGAACATAGTAGATTAGAGATTTCATACATTCTCTGAAAAATTAAAAATAGATGAAGCAGTGATAATGGAAGAAGTAGAGTGATTGGAGATGCAATAAAAGCTGTACGGTCCAAAATGGTAGCCACTAGCTTTATACAGCTAGTGAGCCCCTGAAATGTGGCTGCTCTGAGTTGACATGTGCCATAAATGTAAAATACACACCAGACTTTGAAGATTTAGTATGAAAAAGAACATAAAATATCTCAACAATTTTTACACTGATTGCCCATTGAAACGATAATACTTTTGATATTTTAGGTAAAGAATTTTTTTTTTTTTACTGTTATGTGATTCTTTTTTTTTAATTTTTATTTTTTCGGATGTACATCATGTTTCAAATTCTGTGTACATTACATCACGTTCACCACCCGGACACTAATTATAGTGCATCCCCTCACACGTGAGCCTAATCGTGCCTTTTGCCCTCCCCCTCCCCCCTTCCCCAATGGTAACCACCAGTCCAATCTCCAATGCTATGTGTGGGTTTTTTTTTTTTTTTGGTCATTTTTATCTTCTACTTATGAGTGAGATCATATCGTATTTGGCTTTCTCCCTCTGACTTATTTCGCTCAGCATAATATCCTCAAGGTCCATCCAAGTTATCACAAATGTCCGGATTTTGTCATTTCTTATGGCTGAGTAGTAGTCCATCGTGTATAAATACCACATCTTCTTTATCCATTCGTCCCTTGATGGGCACCTAGGTTGCTTCCATGTCTTGGCTATTGTGAATAATGCCACAATGAACATAGGGGTGCAAGTATCTTTATGCCTTTGTATTTTCAAGTTCTTTGGATAAATACCCAGCAGTGGAATAGCTGGATCATATGGTAGATCTATCCTTAATTTTCTGAGGATACTCCAAACTGCTTTCCATAGTGGCTGCACCAGTTTGCACTGCCACCAGCAGTGAACAAGGGTTCCCTTCTCTCCATGCCCTCTCCAACATTTGTTGTTTCCTGTCTTGTTAATTATAGCCATTCTGATCGGAGTGAGGGGATACCTCATTGTAGTTTTGATTTGCATTTCCCTGATAGCTAATGATGTTGAGCATCTTTTCATATGCCTGTTGGCCATCTGTATATCTTCTTTGGAGAAATCTCTGTTCAGGTCTTTTGCCCATTTTCTAATTGGATTGTTGGTTTTTTGTTGTTGAGCTGTATGAGTTCTTTGTATATTTTGGATATTAACCCCTTATCTGATATATGGTTTGCAAATATCTTCTCTCAATTGTTAGGTTGTCTTTTCGTTTTGTTGATGGTTTCCTTTGCTGTGCAGAAGCTTTTTAGTTTGATGTAGTCCCATTTGTTCATGTTTTCTTTTGTTTCCCTTGCCCGGTCAGACATGGGACTTGAAAATATGCTGCTCAGACCAATGTCATAGAGCGTACTGCCTATGTTTTCTTCTAGAAGTCTCATGGTTTCAGATCTTACATTCAAATCTTTAATCCATTTTGAGTTGATTTTTGTGCATGGTGTAAGGGTATGGTCTACTTTCATTCTTTTACATGTGGCTGTCCAGTTTTCCCAACATCATTTATTGAAGAGATTTTCCTTTCTCCATCGTATGTTCTTGGCTCCCTTGTTGAATATTAGCTGTCCGTAAATGTGTGGGTTTATTTCTGGGCTCTCAATTTTGTTCCATTGATCTGTGTGTCTGTTTTTGTGCCAGTACCATGCTGTTTTGTTTACTATGGTGGATACCTCCAGCTTTGTTCTTTTTTCTCAGGAATCCTTTGGCTATTCGGGGTCTTTTGTTGTTCCATATAAATTTTAGGATTCTTTTTTCTTTTTCTGTAAAAAATGTTGGAACTTTGATAGGGATTGTGTTGAATCTATAGATTGCTTTAGGAAGTGTGGACATTTTAACGATGTTAATTCTTCCAATCCAAGATCACGGAATATCTTTCCATTTCTTTGTGTCTTCTTCGATTTCTTTCAACAATGTTTTATACTTTTCAGTGTACAGATCTTTCACCTCTTTAGTTAAGTTTATTCCTAGGTATTTTATTCTTTTTGTTGCAATTGTACATGGGATTGTATTCTTAATTTCTCTTTCTGCTACTTTGTTGTTAGTGTATAGAAATGCAACCAATTTTTGTACATTGATTTTGTATGCCGCAACTTTACTGTATTCCTTTATTATTTCTAAAAGTTTTTTAGTGGACTCCTTAGGGTTTTCTAGATATAAAATCATGTCATCTGCAAAGAGTGACAGTTTCACTTCTTCTTTTCTAATGTGGATCCCTTTTATTTCTTTTTCTTGCCTGATTGCTCTGGCTAGGACTTCCAATACTATGTTAAATGAGAGTGTTGACAGTGGGCATCCTTGTCTGGTTCCTGTTCTTAGAGGGATAGCTTTCAGTTTTTCTCCATTGAGAATGATATTTGCTGTGGATTTGTCATATATGGCCTTTATTATGTTGAGGTATTTTCCTTCTATACCCATTTTATTTAGAGTTTTTATCATAAATGGATGCTGTATCTTGTCAAATGCTTTCTCTGCATCTATTGAGATGATCATGTGATTTTTATTCTTCATTTTGTTAATGTGGTGTATCACGTTGATAGATTTGCAGATGTTGAACCACTCCTGCATCCCTGGAATGAAACCCACTTGATCACAATGTATGATCTTTTTAATGTATTGTTGTATTCGATTTGCTAGTATTTTGTTGAGGATTTTTGCATCGATGTTCATCAGTGATATTGGCCTGTAATTTTCTTTTTTTGTGTTGTCCTTGTCTGGTTTTGGTCTCAGGATAATGTTGGCATCATAGAAGGAGTTATGAAGCCGCCCTCCTCTTCAATTCTTTGGAAGAGTTTGAGAAGGATAGGTACTAAGTCTCCTTTGAATGTTTGGTAGAATTCACCAGGGAAGCCATCTGGTCCTGGACTTTTATTTTTTGGGAGATTTTTTATTGCTGTTTCGATCTCCTTACTGGTGATCAGTCTATTCAAATTTTCTACATCTTCTTGGTCCAGTTTTGGAAGGTTGTATGTTTCTAAGAATTTATCCATTTCTTCTAGATTATCCAATTTGTTGGTGTATAGCTTTTCATAGTATTCTCTTATTATCTTTTGTATTTCTGAGGTGTCGGTTGTAATCTCTCCTCTTTCATTTCTGATTTTATTTATTTGAGCCTTCTCTCTTTTTTTCTTGGTGAGTCTAGCTAAGGGTTTGTCAATTTTGTTTACCTTTTTGAAGAACCAGCTCTTGGTTTCATTAATTTTTTCTATTTTTTTTTAAGTCTCTATTTCATTTATTTCTGCTCTGATTTTTATTATTTCCTTCCTTCTGCTGATTTTGGGCTTTGTTTGTTGTTCTTTTTCCGGTACCTTTAGATGGACTTTTAGATTGTCTATTTGGGATTTTTCTTCTTTGTTGAGGTAGGCCTGAATTGCTATGAACTTCCCTCGTAGAACTGCTTTTGCTGTATCCCACAGATTTTGGCATGTCGTGTTTTCATTTTCATTTGTCTCCAGGAATTTTTTGATTTCTTCTTTGATTTTTCATTGACCCAATCATTGTTCAGTAGCATTTTGTTCAATCTCCACATTTTTGTGGCTTTTCTGGTTTTCTTTCTGTAGTTGATTTCCAGTTTCATACCTTCGTGGTCAGAAAAGATGCATGGTATTATTTTGATCTTCTTAAATTTATTGAGACTTGTTTTGTGGCCTAATATGTGATCAATCCTGGAGAATGTTCCATGGGCATTTGAGAAGAATGTGTATTCTGTGGTTTTGGGATGGAATGTTCTGTATATATCTACTAAGTCCATCTGGTCTAATGTATCCTTTAAGGCGAGTGTTTCCTTATTGATCTTCTGTTTGGATGATCTACCCATTGGTGTAAGTGGAGTGTTAAAGTCCCCTACTGTTACTGTGTTACTGTCTATTTCTCCTCTTATGTCTGTTAATAATTGCTTTATATAATTAGGTGCTCCTATGTTGGGTGCATAGATATTTACAAGTGTTATATTTTCTTGTTGGATCGTTCCCTTTATCATTCTGTAGTGCCCATCTTTGTCTCTTATTACAGTTTTTGATTTAAAGTCTATTTTGTCTGATGTAAGTATTCCTACTCCTGCTTCCTTTTCTTTGCCATTTGCATGGAATATCTTTTTCCATCCTTTCACTTTCAGTTTGTGAGTTTCTGTAGGTCCGAAGTGTGTCTCTTATATGCAGCGTATACATGGATCTTGTTTTTTTATCCAGTTGGCCACCCTCTGGCATTTGATTGGAGCATTTACTCCATTGACATTTAAAGTATCTATTGATAAATATGTATTTATTGCCATTTTGTCACTTTTCCTTTTTTGGGGGTGTTTTAGTAGTTCCTCTCAGTTCCTTTCTTTTTCTCTTGCTCTCTTCCCTTGTGGTTTGATGGCTATCTTTAGTAATATGTTTGATTTCTTTTGTCTTACTTTTTTTTCCTGCTTGCTATAGGTTCCTGGTTTGTGGTTACCATGAGGATCCTATTTAATATACTATGGATATAACACTCTATGTTGAGTAGATATACTCTTTAGCTTGTAGGTAAAGAAAATTTTATTAAAATTAATTTCACCTTTTTAAACTTTTTAATGTGGCTTCTAGAAAATTTTAAATTACACAAAGCCTCTCATTTGTAACTTGTCTTCTATTTTTTTTTTTTTTAAGGAAGATTAGCCCTGAGCTGACATTCTCTGCTAATCCTCCTCTTTTTGTTAAGGAAGATTGGCCCTGAGCTAATAATATCCATGTCCATCTTCCTATACTTTATATGTGGGACGCATGCCACAGCATGGCCTGTTAAGCAGTACATAGGTCCGTGCCCAGGATGGGAAGTGAGTAACCAAAGCCAATCACAGGAACCTAACTGGTATGCTACATGGTGACCTTGTGTTCTATTTTTATTGGATAGTTCTGTTGTCCAATATAATTCTTGCCTATATGTGCAGAAGGGCCATTGAAGATCCCCTAAGAAATTCTTGTGTTTGAGATGCATGATGTGAAGAAGATCAAAGATGAGAAGGAATTCATGACTGGGGGATTAATTTGAGGTCTATATAAGGAAAGGCTGACTGTTTCCCTCATTCCTCCCTCATGATCCCCCCTGCAAGGAGATCAGCCAGAGCCAGGTATGGATCCTAAGGTCGGTGGTGAGGCAGACACTTGTATTCTAAAAAATGGTGTCAGGGTGCGCTAGAGGAACTGGTATGGGAAACAGGGCTACAGGATAAAGCTCTCCCCATCCTGGCATTGACAGTTTTCCCAATGTAATTGCTACTTGATATCCTATTCACCCCAAATCAAAGTGTGCCAACTGACTGACACTGCTGATGCACGCAGAGATCCCCATCAGCTTCCTTAAGGAATAATTGTTTAAAATACAGTTGAACAATCAGAGGTCACCAGATATTTGAGAAAAATTTGCATAAATGAGGGAGAAAGACCAAGATAGAGCAAATTAACATTATAGGGAACAGACATATTGGAGATCAAAAGAAAAAAAATTAAAACAAATAAAGCAACCCTAATTACTGTAGTATCTTCAGAGAGATTTAAGAAGATATTACAGCCATAAAACAGGAAGTGCCATTTTTAAAAAATGAACAATTAGATCTACTATCCTAACCTAAGATGCAACTATTGGGGGGAACTAGGTAAAGAGTGCACAGGAGTTCTCTCTACTGTCTTGGCCACTTCTGTAATATGAATCTGTAATGATTTCAAAATAAACAGTTACAAAAAACAAAAAAACTCAATTTGAAATAAGAAATAGCTCCACAAAATTGGAAAGTATATTTCAACCTAAATATAGTCATAGAAAGTTTTGAAGATAGAGTTGAGAAAATCTTTCTGATCATAAAGTTGAAAGAAAGAGTCAGGAAACATGAAATGTGTCCATGGAGGAGGAGAATAATATATTGTGAGATGTTAAAATTATTTATTTAGTCTTAATAATGTAAGCATTGTTTACTGGTTTTCAAATTTTGGAGTTAAGCCATAAACAAATCACAAATCAGGAAGTAAAATGTTCAGCCACAAAGGGATAAAGTCACAGGGGTCATAATTATGACTCAACCTTCTCTTCACTTTTCACACAACTATAGCAACATGGAGTTTTACCAGCATCCCAGCTCTTGTTTGGTTCTCTCATATTCTCTTTCTCTATCTTTTCCTCTTTCTCTCTCTAACTTTCTCTCTCTCTTTTCCTTCATCCCTCCCTCTCTATATCCATCCTCATATCCTTCTTTCATTCAAGTGGCAGTGAGACCTGAAGTTTTTGTCCCGTCTGAGAAGTTTTGGAGTTGTTAGCCTTGACCAGCTCTGTCCTGAGATGTAGAGAAGTTGTGGCGGGCAACATGGTAGAGGGCATGGATGTTTGTGTTATGGCTGGCTTTCTAGTTTAATCATTTTCCTTTAACTGTATTATATTTATCTGCATCAAACCATGCAGGTCAAACTTGGGTAGAGAAATTGTCCAAGGGATCCAGACCAACTCGAGACATTTCTGCACTGATATTTGGGACTCAAGCTAATAATCAAGACTCGCTTTACCTTTTCATATCCTTATTTCCTGCAAATTTTTCTCCCTTGTCCAAAGGAAGGGTGGTTGAGTCAGGGTTAAATATGAATATTTCTTGTTCAGTGACTCAATAAAATCATACAATCCCTTGATAATACTCCAGTTGCCCTCACCCTGCTCTTTTCCCCATTCCTCGGGTCACCAATGTCTATAACTCCTGATTTACTGCTTCTAGACCTACTGATGTTTATTACCCTGCCTGCCGGAACTCTATAAAATCCCACATGATTGGAAAGAGATGTTTGTGCCTCATTACCCATTTTTATTCCATTGCGTAAGAGATGGAGGTGATGCCAAGAAGGCCTAGAGCTGAGATAATCTAACTGGTGACATGAAGGAAGTTTGCAAGTATTTTCGTTAATATTGTCATAAGAATCCTCCTGTCTGTCAGAGTCAGGATTAGGGGTTTCATAGATACCACCTTCCTGAGAAATGTAGCTGTCCTCTCAGTTACTAATTCTAACCTGATGGCTTTACAAAACCCTAGTCTAAACCCCCATGGTATAATATCTCCCACTTCCAGTGTCTTTAGGAAATGCATATGTCCCTACACTACATGGGATGTGGGTGATTGTGTGGTCTAACAGCCTCATTTTACAGATGAGGAAGCTAAGACATAAAGAGAGTATGTGCTTTGCATAGGTTTCTAAGGATGGAATTGTAACTAGACTCCCAACCAGCTACACTTGCCAACATATATATACATTTTTCAAAATGGCAATATTTGTTAAAAAAAAAAAACCCTAATTCAGCAGTTCCTCAAAAATCAGAAAAGAGACTACTTGTAATGCTAAAAGTGTGGTAAGAAAAACTCTGATCTTATCTTTGTTTTACTGGGTTAACCTGACCCATTTTCTTTCCAATGGAAAGGGCTTCTTCATTAGATTCTCTTCTCTCTGTGGGGCAAGGGACCACTCCAGAACTCACATGGTTTTCTCAGACCTTCTTCTTTGCTTTAAACGTGAAAATTTCCGGTGGACAACCTAAGAAATTCTGATTCAAGAGATTGAGCCCAAGACCTTTTTTTTTTTTTTGAGGAAGATTAGCCCTGAGCTAACATCTGCTGTCAATCCTTCTCTCTTTGCTGAAGAAGACTGGCCCTGAGCTAACATCTGTGCACATCTTCCTCTACTGTTTATGTGGGACACCTGCCACAGCATGGCTTGACAAGCAGTGGGTAAGTCTGCACCCGGGATCTGAACTGGCGAACCCCAAACTGCCAAAGCGGAATGTGCAAACTTGACCGCTGTGCCGCCAGGCTGGCCCCGAGCCCAAGGCTTTTTAAATCATGTATTGCCAGATGATTCTGATACAAGAGTCTGTAAAGTATACTTTGAACAACTTTGCACTAGACTGTGAACTCAGTCAACATCTAAATCTACTAAATCTTATTCACATAAGCACACAGTGATAACCACACTATTTTTACAAGTGAAAATCAGTCATGCAGTCAGATAGGTGATTTGACAATGTGGGCAGAATATTTTTTTTATCTGGTATATATATTGACACACACGTAACAGACTCTCAATCAAAATTTATTGATAAAAGATTAGCACTAGGCTTTATCAACCAAATAGAGGGCGGCTTCTTAGTCCAGTCCATCGTCCTGGGTGAACGAAGTCCAGTTATCGTAGGCTTTGAAATATTGCTCCACAATCAGTCTCGAACTCCCTTCATTGGTTTCTTTCTATTTATCAAGCAGGTAATCAGTTCTGAAGGTTTGTCACTATATTGACAGGTCAATTTTTCTAATCCCTGGGGGCTATATAGTGGGAGATAGATAGAATATTTTGTCTGTTTTTCTCTTTGCCTACTTAAGACAGAGGTATTATTCAGAGCCCGATAGCGTATTCAAAGGGGAGACACAATGGAGCCAAATGACGAGGGCATAAATTTCACTCCTGTTACTTAGTGTGCTCCTGGGAACCTCAGTTTCCTCTGTTAAATTAAATTAGCTTCATTTATCTTTTGGAATTGATGTGAGATGTAAGGAGATAAGATGTTTTCTGATCATGCTCAATGCTATTTGCTCAGCAAATATTAATTTCACTCTCTTATTTTCCTCCCATCTTCTCCACCGTGTTGCTAAGTGTCCTCATCTATTGTGAATCATATTGACCTTGTATGACAGATCAGACGTACCTGAGTCTAGAGCATTTCTTCGATCACTGATTTATCCTTCATCTGTGTAGTGTTTGTTCTCATGGCAAATGGGATAGTGTGGTAGAAACTTCTAGTGGAACAATGGATATGGGCAGAAGGTAATATATTTTGGAGGCAGAGCTAACAGGAAAAACTGTTTGGATTTGATATGCGAACTTATAGAAGGAGAAGAACCAAGGATTAAACACCTAGTTTTGGACTCAGTTACTACATGGGTATTGGAGTCACTTAGTAAGATGGGAAAAAAGAAGGAACAAGAGGGGCAGGCCAGGTGGTGCAGCAGTTAAGTGTACACGTTCTGCTTCAGCGGCCAGGGGTTCTCCGGTTCTGATCCCGGGTGAGGACATGGCACTGCTTGGCACACCATGCTGTGGTAGGTGTCCCACATATAAAGTAGAGGAAGATGGGCATGGATGTTAGCTCAGGGCCAGTCTTCCTCAGCGAAAAGAGAAGGATCAGCAGCAGTTAGCTCAGGGCTAATCTTCCTAAAATAAAAAAGAAGAAACGAGAGTATCAGGAGGGAAAATAATAGAACCAAGAGTTACATCTTAGACATGCCAATTTTGAGATGCCCATTTTACCACCAAGTAAAGATGCCATATAGAGTTGATTTATGCATCTTAAGTTCAGGGCTAGACATATAAATTGGGCAATTGTAGGCATAGAAACTATATACAAAGCCATGCAACTGAATAAGATCATACTGGAAAAAACATCAATATAGAATATAGAAAAAGAAAGCCTACTACCAAACCCTGGTTATTCCAACATTTGGCAGTGGAGTAATGGAAAAGGAAGCAGCATAGATGACTGATAAGGCAGGCCCAGAGAGGCAGGAGGAAAACCAAGTGGGTAGCAGGAAGTCACAAGGATAAAGTGTTTCAAGAAGGGAAGAATCATCAAATGCATTGAGAGGATGTTGCATGAAGCAGCACAGAAAATAAGGATAACTGACAAAAGCAGTTTTAGTTGAACGGTGGAAATGAAAGACCATTTGGTATAAGTTGGGGAGAGAATGAGAGTGTCGTTTCTCTGATATGATGAGACATCGCTACATAAACACCGATCTGAAATGAAAGGACAGCCTTATTCTAAGTTTAGTAAGCTTTCTCAAACTCTACTTCCTCTAAAGTTAAAAGGTTGAACCACAGGTGACAAATGTTTATGCCTGATATCTTTTAAGACTTTATCAAATAAGCATAACCAGCTGTTTTTCCTTCTGCCTGATATCCAAGCAGCACAATTCCATCTTGATTGACAGGACACAAAGATGTGGCTAGCATTACACACATTCTGATCAAAAGCCCTGATCTGTGATGGTCCCTCTGTTGTTGCTTGGAAGTAGCTGACCTCACTATTACCTTTACATAAAGGAACTGAGAAGGTGTGACGGGAAAACCAAGGCCGAACTTCATTCAGGAAGAAGAGAGCCCAACTGTGTTTGACCTTTCAGATCAGAATCATATTTACTACGTTGCAAGAGAAAAGGAGTAATAGGAGATTGAATTTACACAAATCAAGAAGTCTTGAGTGGCCAAAAAATTGTCTTCTAATTTCAATGACTGTCATGTCTGTTTTAACATGTCTATGAGTCTTATGCATCATTGGATTTTATTTTGCTATTATGAAGCAAGAGATACAGAAAAGATACATTTATCAGGCTGTGGTGGCTATCTATTTATGGGTTGAATTTTCCTTCTGGTAGAAATTAATAAATGGTTAAGATGGAATATAGAAACTCTTGCCTTTAAATCAAATGTTTAATCTATTTCATATGGCCAGGACGTAAAAGAAACTAACAGCTAATTAGACCCAGACAAAAAGCTCAAGCCTTTTGTGTGTTCAACCTTTCCTTCTTTATTAGCTTGGCATTTAGGAAAATCTCCTCCTAACCTCAGCATGAATCATTTAGGACTTCTAGTCTCATTGCCTGAAACGTACACTGCACTTCCTGTCCCTAATTCTGGTCATGTTGTCACTATAGTGTAGAATTCCCTTGTCTCTCCTTCCTTTGAAGTTTATTGAAACTTTCCTTATGGTTTGGTACATAATCAATTTTTGTAAATATTCCATGTGTGCATGAAAAGGATATATAGTATAATTTCCAGTTGTTGGGTACAGTATTCAAGATATATACATATATGTAATTAATTGTGTAGTCAAAATCTTCTGTCCTTACTGATTTTGTTTGTTTAATTTTATCAATTCTTGAGAGAGGATTATTAAAATCTGCCATTAAAATATTGGCTTTGACAATTTCCTGGTAGTTATATCAGTTCTTACTATATACATTTTATGAAGTTTTATTAGTTGTATGGAATTTTAAACTTTATATCTCTCTTAGTATGGAATCTCATCAATATATTATGACCGTCTGTAGTATTAGTCATTTATTTTGTCTTCAGGACAATTGTGATTTATGTTAATATAGCTATACTAGACTTTTTGGGTAGTGTTTGCCTGGTACACATCTATTTTTAATCTTTTCAAATGTCCTTCTCCTGAGGTTATTGGTTATGATGATTTTTTTTTTAAAGATTGGCACCTGAGCTAACAACTGTTGCCGATCCTCTTTTTTTTTTTTTTCTGCTTTTTCTCCCCAAATCCCTGAAGTACATAATTGCATATTTTAGTTGTGGGTCCTTCTAGTTCTGGCATGTGGGACGCCGCCTCAACATGGCCCAATGAGTGGTACCATGTCTGTGCCCAGGATCCGAACCCTGGGCCACCAAAACGGAACGTGCAGACTTAACCACTTGGCCATGGGCCGGCCCCAGTTATGATGATTTTTGTAGTCTAATCTAACTGGAGATGTTACACATTTTCTTTGTTGTTATTGATATCTTTGGAGCTACAATCTAAAGTATATCTCCTTTCTATTTGCCTTGTTTCTGAATGTATCATTTTTGTTGGTTTTTCCTTTCTTGCTGTATTAATTAAGGGAACATTAGATTATACAATATATAAATTCCAAAATCTCAGTAGGTTAACATAATAGAAGTTTATCTATCACGGAAAGATGAAAAACAAGTGTTCCTGGCTTGTAGACTTTCTTCCAAGTGGTGATTTTAGGACTCTGCTGTCTTATATTTTTGATTCAAAATTACCAGAGAGGGGAAAAGGCATGGAGAATTAGTCATGAGAGGTTTTTATGAATCAGGTCAGGAAGTAGTCTGTCACTTCCATATTAAATTGAGCAGAATTCAGTCACATGGCCACACCTAACTATAAGGGAGGCTAGAAAATGTAATCTACCTGTGTGTGTCCAGAAATTCTAGTAAATAAGTTTGCTAAATACACAGCCAGTCTCTACCACATCTACCTTCTGTTGGATTCCACTCCTCCCCTCATTTTAAATCATATTCTTTACTTATTTGCAAATTATGAACACTATTTCAACTCTTTCATTTGTTACCCTATTTTTTAAGTATATAACAGCATTATTACCTATAGTCCCATGTTATACATTAGATCCCTAGAATTTATTTATCTTATAATTGGAAGTTTGTACACTTTGACCATCATCAACCCATTTCTGCCACCTCCAGCCTGGTACCTGCAACTCTATTCTGTTTCTAGGAGTTTGGCGTTTAGATTCTACATACAAATGAGGTCATACAATATTTGTCTTTCTCTGGCTCATTAATTTCACTTAGCGTAATGCCCTCAAAGTTCATCCATGTTCTCATCAATGGCAGGATTTCCTTCTTTCTCGTAGCTGAATAATATTCCATTGTGTGTGTGTGTGCATGTGTTTCATATCTTCTTTATTTGTAAATTCATTGATGGACACTTAGATTGTTTCCATATCTTGGCTATTGTGAATAATGCTGCAATCAACACGGGAATGTGGATATCTCTTCAAAATCCTATTTTCATTCCCTTTGGATATACAGCCAGAACTGAGATTGCTGGGCCATATGATAGTTCTATTTTTAATTTCTTGAGGAAACTCCATACTATTTTTCACAATGGCTGTACAAACTTTCATTCCACCAATAGAATACAAGTGATCCCTTTTCTCCGCATGCTTGCTAACACTTCTTATCTCTTGTCTTCTTGATGATAGCTATTGCAACAGTTGTGAGGTGATATCTCATTGTGGTTTTGATTTGCGTTTCCCTGATGATTAGAGATGTTGAGCACCTTTTCGTGTACCTGTTTGCCATTTTTATGTATTCTTTGTTAAAATGTATATTCAGGTCCTCTGCCCATTTGTTAACCAGGTTGTTTTTTTTCTATTGAGTTGTATAATTTCTTTACATATTTTGGATATTAACTCCTTATCAGGTATTTGATTTTCAAGTACTTTCTCCTATTCTATAGGTTGCCTTTTCATTTTGTTGATGGTTTCCTTTGCTGTGCAGAAGATTTTTAGTTTGATTTAGTCCCAGTTATTAACTTTTGCTTTTGTTTCTTCTGCTTTTGGTGTCATATCCAAAAAAATCATTGCCAAGACCAATGTCAAGGAGCTTTTTGTGAGTGGTGTAAGGTAGAAGTCCAGTTTCATTCTGCAGGTGGTTATCCAGTTTTCCCAGCAGCATTTATTGAAGAGGTTATCTTTCCCCATTGAGTATTCTTTGTTCCTTTGTCAAATGTTAGTTGACAGTATTTGTGAGGGTTTATTTCTGGGCTCTTCTGTTCCAGTGGTCTAAATGTCTATTTCTATGCCAATACTATACTGTTTTGATTACAATAGCTTTTAGTATAGTTGAAATCAGGAAATGTGATGACTCCAGCTTTGTCCTTCTTCCTCAGGATTTCTTTGGCTCTTCAGTGTCTTTTGTGGTTCCAAACAAAGTTTAGGATTGTTTTTCCTATATCTGTGAAAAATTCCTTGGAATTTTGATAGAGATTACATTAAACCTACTGATGGCTTTGGATAGTATGGACTTTTTAACAACATTAGTTCTTCCAATCCATGAACGTGGGATATCTTTCCTTTGTTTGTGTCAGCTTCAGTTTATTTTGTGAAAGTCTTATAATTTTCAGGATATAGATCTTTCACCTCCTTGCTTAAATTTATTCCTAAGTATTTTATCCTTCTTGATGCTATTTTGAATGGGATTTTTTATTTCTTTTTTAGATGTTTTGTAGAGAAATTCAACTGATTTTTTGTTGACTTTATATCCTGCAACTTTACTGCATTTGTTGAATGATTCTAACATTTATTTTGGTGAAGTGTTTAGGATTTTCCATATGTAAGATCATATCATCTGCAAAGATAGACATTTTACTCCTTCTTTTCCAATTTGGATGCCTTTTATTTTTTTTATTGTCTGAGTGTTCTGGGTAGAACTTCTAGTACTATGTCGAATAGAAGTGGTGAGAGTGGGCAAACTTGTCTTGTTCTTGATCTTAGAGGAAAAGCTTTCAACATTTCAACATTGAGTATGATTGAGTATGATGTTAGCTGATCTTTAATGTTGGAAGAACAACTTTATTGGGAAAAATATTCTTGCTTGACGGTTTCTTTCTTTCCGTGCTTTGACTATATCATTCCATTCTCTCCTGGTCTGTAAGGGCTCTGCTGAAAAATCCACTGACAGCCTTGGGGTGGGGAGGGTCCCTTTTATGAAAGAAACCTTTTTCTCTTGTTCCTTTTAAAATTCTCTGTTTAAAATTTGATTTTAGATAGTTTTATTATAATTTGTCTCAGAGCAGATCATTTTGGATTGCAATTTTGGGGTGATCTATTGGCTTCATGAACTTGGATGTCCAAATTTCTCCCTAGATTTTGGAAGTTCTCAGCCATTATTTCTTTAAATAAACTTTCCACTCCTTTCTCCCTCTCTTTTCCTTCTGGGACTCCAAGAATTCATACATTGTTTCTTTTAATGGTGTCCTGTAAATCCTGTAGATTTCTTCATTTCTTTTAATTATTTTTTCTTTTTACTTTTCTGATTGGATAATTTTATTTGAGTTGTTTTCGAGCTCACTGATTCTTTCTTCTGATTGATAAAGTCTGATTTTGAAGTTCTCCATTGAATTCTTTGGTTAAGTCATTGTATTCTCCAGCTCCACAATTTCTGTTTGGTTCTTTTTTATGTTCTCTATGTCTTTGTTGAACTTTTAACTTTGTTCTTGTATTGTTTTCTTGATATCATTCAGTTGTTTATCTTTTAGCTCTCTGAGCATGTTTAGGACAATGATTTTGAATTCTTGCTTGGGCAATTTCTGAATCTCCATTTTTGAGGGGGGCAGTTACTGAAGGTTTACCGTGTTCCTTTGGTGGATTCATGTTTCCCTGATTCTTTATGATGTCTGTAGCCTGTGTACCTGTCTGCACATTGGAAGAAGCAGTCACCTCTTCTAGACTTTATGGACTGACTTTGCTAAGGAAGACTTTCATTTGCATGTGGGGGCATGCTAGAGCATGCTGTGACCCTGGGTCTAGTGGTGTAGAGTACCAAGTGTAGGGGCATACAGCAGCACTGGGTCCAGAAGGGCATGATGTCTCTTCAGCTCAGGCTGCCAGTATCCACAGCATTGACGACTTAGAGGTCTTTGGCAAGTACTGTGGGGGATCCACAGCGTCTGCAAGAGCTGCTAGAGTCATCAGCAGTATCTCCAGGTCCAGCAGCTAAGAACCAGGGCAGGCAGCAGTAGTGGCTGGAGCCAATAATGTGCACATACTTAGCTGCAGATACCAGCTGCAGATGCCTATGTAGTGTCAGGTGCTGGTTGCAGACACGTGTGTAGTAGTGGTGGCCAGGGCAAGCAGCAAGGGCTGGGGCCAATTATAGGCTCACTTGCAGCTTTAGGGGCCCTGGCTGTCAGACTGCACTACCATGGCTGCTAGGTCTCCCCACAGGCACATAACAGTAGAGGCTGGTGACAGGGATTGGGCACAGGGCATACACATGCACAGCTTGAGGAGTTAGCTGCAGGTGAACACAGCGGTGCAGGCCAGTGACAGAAGGTAGGGCCTAATCCAAGCCCACCAGCAGCTGTGGCCCAGGCTGTTGATGTGCTCTCCCATAGCTGAACAGTTCCCCGCTGGGCATGCACAATGCAGTGGAGGCTGGTGACGGGTGTCAGGCCTGAGGCATGCAAGTAAACAGCTGGAGGGGCTAACCCTGAGTTCATGCACGGTGGTGGGGTCAGCCGTGGTGGTCTAGACTGGTATCTTGCACTCACACAGTTGCAGATGCTTGGGCTAGCTGCTCATGTGGTTCCTGGGCTCTGGTGGGGGGGGGGGGGGGGGAGGGGAGGGAGAAAACAGGCAGGGACTCAGGTGACTGGCATCAGCAAACACAAATACCTGTGGGATAAAAGCTGGTGAAATTTGCAGAGGCACACAGCCGCTGTGCTGACTGTTTCTTTTTTCAGTGGCAAAATATGCTGGATTTGTCTGCAGAGCATCAGGTCATTGTGAACTGTGTTTGATCCTGCTATATGGCTGCTATTAGTAGACTTTGATTTCTAATGCTTTTCATGCTAGCCCACATTTGGTTTTCACCAATTCATTAAAAAATTTTAGTTGAATTCTTCTTACCAGAATGTATGACATCTTGAGGAATCAAACCCAAGCAAGCAAATGTTTGCAAGTGTTCCAAGTCCTTGTGTTCCATTTCTATTTGGAGGTGGCTGTCTTTCCTTAGAGTTTTGGTTGTCTGCTTGCCCAGTAACATCAGCTCTCTGATAACTTTGAGCAAAGTTGTGAATTTGCCATTGTCCAGTGAGTCTTATTGTTGTTGTAAAACTGGGAGTGACTTTTTTTTCCCAATTTGTACATAGTTAGCAGAAGTCAGAAGTCTCACCTTTATTCTTATTTTTCTTTTTCTCTCCAAAGCCCCCAGGTACATAGTTGTGTATTTTTAGCTGTGGGTCCCTGTAGTTGTGGCATGTGGGACGCCACCTTAGCATGGCCTGATGAGCAGTGCAATGTCCGCGCCCAGGATTCAAACTGGTGAAACACTGGGCCGCTGAAGCAGAGGGCGCAAACTTAACCACTTGGCCAAGGGGCCGGCCCCTCATCTTTATTCTTGAAAGATTTTTTTGATGCTGAACTGAGAATAATTTATCTAAACTTCTAAAACCCATATTATCAGTAAAATTAGCCTCTTTCTCCTTGCTTACTCAAAATTCTACTCGTTCTATTAAGGCCCAGTTCAAATACGAGTTTTTTAATGAATTTCATTCTGTTACTTTGAGTCAATTATGTTTTCCTCCATCTGACACAAGTATATTTCTCTTAAATGTATCATTTGTAATTTTCTGTCTTATAGTAAAATTTGTAGTTTTTATGTTAATATCGCCTTCTAAATAGACTCTTTTTTTTATTGAGTTCATAATAGTTTGCATCATTGTGAAATTTCAGTTGTACGTTATTTCTTGTCCATCACCACACAAGTGCTCCCATTCACCTGCTGTTTCCACCCCCCTAACCCCCTTCCCCTGGTAACCACTGAACTGTTTTCTTTGTCCATGTGTTTGTTTATATTCCACATATGAGTGAAATCATATGGTGTTTGTCTTTCTCAGTCTGGCTTATTTCACTTAGCATAATCCCCTCCAGGTCCATCCATGTTGTTACACATGGGATGATTTTTGTCTTTTCTTATGGCTGAGTAGTATTCCATTGTATATATACCACATCTTCTTTATCCAATCAATGGTCGATGGGCATTTGGATTATTCCATGTCTTGGCTATTGTGAACAGTGCTACAATTAACATAGGGGTGCATATGTTACTTTGGATTGTTGATTTCAAATTGTTTGGGTGATACCCAGTAGTGGGATAGCTGGGTCTTATGGTATTTCTGTTTTATTTTTTTGAGGAATCTCCATACTGTTTTCCATAGTGGCTGCACCAGTTTGCGTTCCTACCAGCAGCGTATGAGGGTTCCCTTTTCTCCACATCCTCTCCAATGTTTGTTATTTTTAGTCTTAGTGATTATAGCCATTTTAACAGGCATAGGGTGGTGTCTTAGTATAGTTTTGATAATTTCCCTGATGATTAGTAATGTTGAACATCTTTTCATGTGTTTATTGGCCATCTGTACATCTTCTTTGGAAAAATATCTGTTTATATTCTCTGCTCATTTTTTGATTGGACTGCTGATTTTTTTTGTTCAGTTGTGTGATTTCCTTATATATTATGGAGATTAACTCCTTGTCAGATATATTATTGCAACTATATTCTCCCAGTTGGTGGGTTGTCGTTTTGTTTTGATCCTAGTTTCTTTTGCTTTGCAGAAACTCTTTAATCTGATGAAATCTCACTTTATTTTTTCTTTTGTTTCCCTTGCCTGAGAAGACATGGTATTTGAAAACATCCTTTTAAGTTCAATGTCAAAGAGTGTACTACCTATCTTTCAGGTTTCAGGATTTATCTTCAAGTCTTTGATCCATTTTGAGCTTATTTTTGTGTATGGCGTGAGATACTGGTCTACCTTCATTCTTTTGCATGTGGATGTCCAGTTTTCCAAACACCATTTATTGAAGAGACTATCTTTTCTCCATTGTATGTTCTTGGCAACTTTGTTGAAGATTAGCTGTCTGTAGATGTGCAGCTTTATTTCTGGGCTTTCAGTTCTATTCTATTGATCTGAGTGCCTGTTTTTGTACCAGTATCATACTGTTTTGATTACTATGGCTTTGTAGTACATTTTGGAAGTCAAGGATTGTGGTGCCTCTAGCTTTGTTCTTTTTTCTCAGTATTGCTTTAGCAATTTTGAGTCTTTGATTGCTCCCTATGAAGTTTAGGATTCTTTGTTCTATTTCCATGAAGAATGTCATTGGGACTCTGATTGGGATTGTGTTGAATCTGCAGATTGTTTTGGTTAAATTTATTCCTAGATATTTTATTCATTTGTTGCGATTGTAAATGGAATTGTATTCTTGAGTTCTCTTTCTGTAAGTTCATTATTAGAGTATAGAAATGCAACTGATTTTTGTAAGTTGATTTTGTACCCTGCAACTTTGCTCTAGTTGTTATTTCCAATAGTTTTCCGACGGATTCGTTAGGGTTTTCTATATATAAGATCATGTCATCTGCAAACAGCGAGAGTTTCACTTCTGCACTCCCTATCTGGATTCCTTTTGTCTCTTTCTCTTGCCTAACTGTTCTGGCCAAAACCTCCAGTACTGTGTTGGATAAGAGTGGTGATAGTAGACATCCTTGTCTTCTTCCTGTTCTCAGAGGGATAGTATTCAATTTTTCCACATTGAGTATGATATTGGCTGTGGGTTTGTCATATATGGTCTTTATTATGTTGAGATAATTTCCTTCTATCCCCATTTTGTTAAGAGTTTTTATCATAAATGGCTGTTGGATCTTCTCAGATGCTTTCTCTGCATCTATTGAGATGCTTGTGTCGTTTTTATTCCTCATTTTGTTAATGTGGTGTATCACATTGATTGATTTGCAGATGTTAAACCATCCCTGTGTCCCTGGTATAAATTCCACTTGATCATGATGTATGATCTATTTGATGTATTGCTGTATTCAGGTTGCCAATATTTTGTTGAGGATTTTTGCATCTGTGTTCATCAGCGATATTGGCCTGTAGTTCTCCTTTTTTGTGTTGTCCTTGTCAGGCTTTGGTATCAGAGTGATGTTGACTTTGTAGAATGTGTTAAGAAGCATTCCATCTTCCCTAATTTTTTGGACTAGCTTAACAAGGATAGGTATTAAATCCTCTCTGAAAGTTTGGTAGAATTATCCAGGGATGCCATCTGGTCATGGGCTTTTATTCTTTGGAATGCTTTTGATTATTGTTTCAATCTCTTTACTTGTGATTGGTCTGTTCAAATTCTCTATTTCTTCTTGATTCAGCTTTGTGAGGTTGTAAGAGTCTAAGAATTTATCCATTTCCTCTAGATTGTCCATTTAGTTGGCATATAGCTTTTCGTAGTATTCTCTTAGAATCCATTGTATTTCTGTGGTATCCGTTGTTATTTCTCCTCTTTCATTTCTAATTTTATTTATCCGAGCTTTCTCTCTTTTTTTCGTTGTAAGTCTGGCTTGGGGTTTGTCAGTTTTGTTTATCTTCTCAAAGTGCCAGCTCTTTGTTTCATTGATCTTTTCTACTGACTTTTTTGTTTCAATATCATTTATTTCTGCTCTGATTTGTATTATTTCTCTCCTTCTGCTGACTTTAGGCTTTGTTTGTTCTTCTTTTTATAATTCCATTACGTGTAGTTTGCGATTGCTTATTTGGGGTTTTTCTTGTTTGTTAAGGTGAGCCTGTATTGTGATAAATTTCCCTCTTAATACCGTTTTTGCTACATCCCATATGAGTTGGTATGGTATGTTTCCATTTTCATTTATCTCAAGTTACTTTTTGATTTCTCCTTTAGTTTCTTCAGTGATCCACTGGTTGTTCAATAGCATGTTGTTTAGACTCCACATCTTTGATCCTTTCTCAGCTTTTTTCTTGTAATTAATTTCTTGCTTCATAGCATTGTGATAGGAAAAGATGCTTGTTATCATTTAAATTTATTGAGGCTTACCTTGTTTCCCAACATATGGTCTATGCTTGAGAAGGCTCCATGTGTACTTGAGAAGAATGAGTATTCTGCTGCTTTTGGATGGAGTGTTCTATATATGTCTATTAAGTCCAACTGGCCTAGCTTTTCCTTTAATTCCACTGTTTCCTTATTGCTTCTCTGTCTGGATGATCTATCCATTGATGTGAATGGCATGTTGAGGTCCCCAACTATTATTGTGTTATTATTAATATCTTCTTTTCGGTTTGTTAGTAGTTGCTTCATGTACTTTATCGCTCCTGTGTCGAGTGCATAGATATTTATGTGTTATGTCTTCTTTGTGGAGTGCCCCTTTAATCCTTATATACTGCCCCTCTTTTTCTCTCTTTACCTGTCTTGAAGTCTACTTTGTCTGACATAAGCATTGTGACGCCTGCTTTCTTTTGTTTGCCATAAGCTTGGAGTATTGTCTTCCATCTCTTCACTCTGAGCCTGTGTTTGTCATTGGAGCTGAGAAGTGTTTCCTGGAAGCAGCATATTGTTGGGTCTTGTTCGTTAATCCATCTCACCACTCTGTGTGTTTTTATTGGAGAATTAAATCCATTTATGTTTAGGGTGATTATCAATAAATGAGGGATTAATGTTGCCATTTTATCACACATTTTCTGGTTCTCCCTCATTTCCTGTGTTTGTTGTCCCATGTTCTTTGGTCTACCAATTGAATTATATAGTTTTTTATGTTGTATGTCTTTGTTTTCTCCCTATTTATTATTTGTGTCTCTGTTCTGCTTTTTTAGTTAGTGGTTACCATGTGGTTTGTATTTGAAATCTCGTAGATAAGATAGTCCATTTTCCGATGGCCTCTTATTTCCTTAGACTAAACTGACTCAGTCTCTTTCCTCTTCCGCAGACTCAGTTGTTTTTCTCACATCTTACTCCACCTTGTGTTGTGAGTTTGTGATTAAAATGACAAGATTATCTTTGTTTTTGATGTTTTCCTTCCCTTTATCTTTAATACTATTCTTGAGTATTTGCTAACCTGTTCTTATGTATAGCTACAATTTTCTGATTTTGTCTACCTATTTATCTCCTTACTCTGTGCTTTGTAACCCCTTTCTCCCTTTTCTTTTTCAGGTATGAGGGCCTTCTTGAAGATTTCTTGTTGGGGGGGTCTCATGGCTACGAACTCCCTTAGCTTTTGTTTATCTACAAAAGTTTTTATTTCTCCATCATATCTGAAGGATATTTTCACTGGATAGAGTATTCTTGGCTGAAAGTTTTTGTCCTTCAAAGATTTGAATATGTCATTCCAGTCTCTCCTAGACTGGAAGGTTTCTCCAGAGAAATCTGCTGAAAGCCTGATGGGGATTCCTTTGTAGGTTATTTTCTTCTGCCCTGCTGCCCTTAGTATTTTTTTATTTGTTGTCCACTTTTGCCAGTTTCACTATTATATGTCTTGTGGTAGGTCTTTTTACATTGACATATTTAGGAGATCTGGTAGCCTCTTCCACATGAATTTCCATCTCCTTCACTAGGTTTAGGAAGTTCTCTGCTATTATTTCTTTGAACAAGCTTTCTGCTCCATTGCTCCATTCTCCTTCTCTTCTCCCTCTTGAATACATATAATTCTTATGTTGCATTTCTTAATTGAGTTGGATATTTCTCAGAGACTTTCTTCATTTCTTTTCAGTCTTAGTTCTCTCTCCTTCACTATCTGGACCATTTCAGCACATATCTATCCTCGATTATGCTGATTCGCTTCTCTATGTTATCTGCTTGAGCATTCAGGGAATCCGTATTTTGTTTTATCTCATTGATTGTGTCTTTCATCTCCAATATTTCTGATTGATTCTTCTTTATAGTTTCAATCTCTTTTGTGAAGTAGCTCCTGAACTTGTTGGATTGTTTCTCTACATTCTCTTTTAACTCATTGAGTTTTCTGATGACAACTATTTTGAATTCTCTGTCATTTAGATTACATATTTCTGTGTCTTCAGGACTGATTTCTGGCTACTTGTCATTTTCTCTCTAGTCTGGAGATTTAATATAATTTTTGATACTGCTAGAGGGCATGGCTTTGTTGCACATCATGGTATTGTTTGGTCGCAGTTACCACCTATCACCACTGGGTGGGTGTCAAGAGCCGTTTATTCCGAGCCCTCCACATTCCACTGAGATCCCAGGCACTGGAGCTAGTGCTGGGTGGGTGGTGGGGGGCGGGGCACTTTATTCTACGTGCTCTTGGGGTTTTATCACTTTGTTCTCACTATCTACTTTCCTGGGGTGTTGGCTTAATGAGGTCACCCCTGCATTAGCTTTCACCTCAGTAGCTTTCCCCTAGGCTGTGATGGCCCTCAGGAATCTTTGCTGTTCCCACAAACGAATGTTCCCTACCCCATTCCTTCCCTCTCAGGGGCCGGCTGTGGTCCTGGATCACAGTCTTTTTGGGAGTGAAGTTTTCTCTTACCCCGTTCCACCTCCTCCGAGGGGAACTCCAGCCTCTCCACCCTCTGTCATTGGCTGCCTGAGTCTCTCAGATGTCTTTTGTGTTGTGTTTGGATGTCCTCTGTTAGAGTATGAATGTCTTTTTCATTGTATGGTGGAGGGGAGAGATTACTGGGATAGCTCACTCCACCATGATGCTGATATCACTCACCTGGATAGACTGACTCTTTTTTTTTTTTTTTTTTTTTTGAGAAAGATTAGCCCTGAGCTAACTGCTGCCAATCCTCCTCTTTTTATTTCTGAGGAAGACTGGCCCTGAGCTAACATGCATGCCCATCTTCCTCTACTTTATGTGTGGGACGCCTACCACAGCATGGCTTGCCAAGTGGTGCCATGTCTGCACCTGTGGTCTGAACTGGTGAACCCTGGGCTGCCAAAGTGGAATGTGCACACTTAACTGCTGAGCCGCTGGGCCAGCCTCTAGACTGACTCTTGAAGGCAGGAAGCTATGTTTTACATCATCATTCTCATAGTAAGTGGAATGGCACACATTAAATATTTAATATATTTTGAATAACTAAATGGATTGATGAATGAATGAATGAATAAAGCAGTTGTATAGGTTTGGCACTAGCAGATAAAACTCAATTCAAGAGACATATTGAGCACCTAATATATCATGCTTGTTGCTAAGGGCTAAGTAAATTGAAATACATGAAACAAACTCCTTAAAGATAGGCATTGCACTTTCATTCTTCAAAATGATGTTTATTTAGTGGTGGGAAGATGCAAGATTTCTTTGAAAGAGAAGAGCGTATATAAAAATATGGCTGTGGGGCTGGCCCCGTGGCCGAGTGGTTAAGTTCACATGCTCCGCAGCAGGTGGCCCAGTGTTTCGTTGGTTTGAATCCTGGGTGCAGACATGGCACTGCTCATCGAACCATGCTGAGGCAGCATCCCACATGCCACAACTAGAAGGACCCACAATGAAGAATATACAACTATGTACTGGGGGGGCTTTGGGGAGAAAAAGGAAAAAAAAAATGGCTGTGATCAATGAAAGATTCATAATGATTTACAGAAGAAATAAAGATTCTGGAGGGTCATCTCTTCATCGTTGAGATTTATATTGTGCATGTCAGCCATTCTCCTTCACAACACATTATTGGTATAATGCTAGACTAGATGGGCCAAGGGTCATTCTTGTGTATGCACACAAGTATCTGTGTGATTTTACAAGCCAAGAAGAATTGTTATACTACTCTTATCCCAGCATTCCAAAAACATATTGGTGATTATGGAATGGGTTATTTTTGACTTATAACAGCTATACAAGAAACATCCTACTTTTGTACATAATGCATTCTTAATAATGTGTATCAAAGTTGATTGTATAATCATTAAACAACACATTTACATATTATAAGAGTAGGGGGTAGTGGACCCAGGCAGAGAGAGATAAAATATCCTCAATTATATTTTGCCTTTTATGCAAATCTCTGATTTGTTTCTGGAATTTCAAATATGTTCTTGTTTGTTATCATCTATTCACAACTGAACAAACAGTTGACTGGCATGAGCCCAATGAGTATCTCGTTGATTTACCACTTTTGGCACTCAGAGTGATTTCCATCTTTGTCTCAACTATATTGTGTTTATGAGATCTACACTTCTTGTATCAGCATTTTCATCTTCCACTTGCTTTTATAAAATAATGAGGACAGAAGGCAATAAAATATTCAAAACTCTCAAACATTGCTGTACAAATATGCTGCCAACAGTGTACCACTGGTTGGCAGTCAGAAACTCTATGTGCTACCTGAACATTTTAGCTTATCAGCAATGTATAGAAGGCCAAATTTAGCATATAAAATCTAGTTTGGGTTGTTGAAGAATGTGAAAATGAATGGGTTCTATGAAAACAGACTGAGCATAAGTCAAGGAAAACCTCTAGCTAGAATTGGGCCCCTTAAGTCTTTTCTTTGACTTGTGCATGAAGCAAAAAGTGGGCCTCATCTTTTCGGAGCCATGGATCTCTCCTAAGGGATATACTACATTTGATAACTCTCTGAGCATCTAGAAAGGAAAGTTCTCAGAGTCGCACGTCAAGATTGGCAAAATAATAATAATAGTAATAATTCTAATAGTAATAGTAATGTACCAATAATGTTCACATGGGCATTCATTAATTATTCTTTTTTGGGTATGTTTGAAATTTTATATTAAAAACAAGTTAAATAAATTGCAAGGATAAGATTATTCCTCTCATTGACAGGTGAAGTTTTTTCCCATCTTCATCCAAGGTCTTATACCTAGCTTGCAATTTCAGTCCATATATGTATACCCCTAAGCAATGTCTTTAAGTTGTGTGAGGCTGGGCAATATTAAGGTTCTGATAAGGTTTGTCTTTCCAGTTCTCAGATTTCTTTCTTTCTTTCTTTTTTCTTTTGGCTTTATGCCTTTGAGATTTTCTATCTCCTTTCTGAAAAATCTGCTCTTGGGAAAAGATGTGTGATTCATCATTGACCCTTTGATTGAACCCAAGTCAGTATGATACTTCTGCAAGTTAATTTTATAGTTTTATTTCTCATTACCATGTAAAAATATTAGAGGAATTTTTGTTGTCAGATAAGCAAGAGATCTGGCATTTGAAAAAATTGTGAATAAGTTTATTTATACATGAGAAGAAACTACTGGTCCCTTGACTTTATACCAAAAATGTCATTTCTGTATACTAGCAGCCACAGGGACAGATGATCCTCATCAGCTTTTTTCTTCTTCCTGGCCCTGGCCTCAGACTTTGACACAGTAAGGACCCTGTGACATGGTCTGTATGTAGACTTATGGAGAATTTATTCGTCCACCACTCCTCATAAATGACACTGAGTAAATCTGTGGTCTCATGAAGAGACCACTGGAATGAATCAAAGTATTAGAGTTGTAGTCCACATTCGATCATTAAACTAGTATGAGATTTGGAGCAAATTATATTCCATCTTTGAGACTTAGTTTTCCCATAAGAAAATAAGTATAGAGGACTAAATTCAGCATTTTCAATCTTGGAAGTTGAAATCCTTTGGAATCCAGGAGGAACTTTTTTTTTTTTTTTTTTTTTTTTAAAGATTTTATTTTTTCCTTTTTCTCCCCAAAGCCCCCCGGTACATAGTTGTGTATTCTTCGTTGTGGGTTCTTCTAGTTGTGGCATGTGGGACGCTGCCTCAGCGTGGTCTGATGAGCAGTGCCATGTCCGCGCCCAGGATTCCAACTAATGAAACACTGGGCCGCCTGCAGCGGAGCGCGTGAACTTAACCACTCGGCCACGGGGCCAGCCCCCAGGAGGAACTTTTAAAAAATGCTAAAATCTGAGCTTTATCCCTGGGTATCCTGATTTATTTTCTTTTATTAAAAGAATTTATTGAGGTATAATTGACGTGCCACATTATTTTAGTTTCAGGTGTACAACATAATGTTTCAATATTTGTATATATTGTGAAATGATCACCAAAATAAGTCCAGTTAAAATCCACCAACATAGGGGCTGGCCCCGTGCCCGAGTGGTTAAGTTCGTGCGCTCCGCTGCAGGCGGCGCAGTGTTTCGTTGGTTCGAATCCTGGGCGTGGACATGGCACTGCTCATCAAACCAAGCTGAGGCAGCGTCCCACATGCCACAACTAGACAATTAGTAGGACCTACAACGAAGAATATACAACTATGTACCGGGGGGCTTTGGGGAGAAAAAGGAAAAAAATAAAGTCTTTAAAAAAAGGAAAAAAAAATCCATCACCATACATAGTTACAATTTTTTTTCCTGTGATGAGGGGTTTTAAGATTTACTCTCTTAGCAACTTTCAAATATGCAATATGGTGTTATTAACTATAATCACCATGGTGTACATTACATCCCCAGGACTTATTTATTTTATAGCTGGAAGTTTGTACTTTTTGACTCCCATCACCCATTTCAGCCACCCCCTACCCCTGCCTCTGGCATCCATTAATCTGTCTTCTGTGTCTATGTGCTTGTCTTTTGTTTGTTTGTTTGTTTTTTAATTCCACATATAAGTGAGATCATACAGTATTTGTCTTTCTCTGTCTGACTTACGTTGCTTAGCATAATGCCCTCAATGCCCATTCATGTTGTAGCAAATGGCAAGATATTCTTTTTTATGGCAGGATAGTATTCCATTGTGTGTATTTGCCACATCTTCTATATCCATTCATTCATCAATAGACAGTTAGGTTGTTTCCTTATCTTGGCTATTGCAAATAATGCTGCAGTGAACATGGGTGTGCATATATCTTTTTGAATTAGTGTTTTTTTTTTTTCTTTAGATAAATAATCAGAAGTGGAATTGCTGGATCATATGGCAGTTCTATTTTAATTTTTTGATGAACCTCCATGCTGTTTTCCATAGTTGCTGCATAAATTTACATTCTCACCAACAGTACACTGGGGTTCCCATTTCTCCATGTCCTCGCCAAAACTTGTTATTTCTGGTCTTTTTGATAATACCCTTTTTGACAGGTGTGAGGTGATATCTCATTGTGATTTTCATTTTCATTTTCCTGATGATTAGTGATGTTGAGCATCTTTTCATGTATCTTTTGGTCATCTATATGTCTTCTTTGTAAAAACGTCCATTTGAGTCCTCTGTCCATTTTTTAACCAGATTGTTTTTTATTTATTTATTTTTACTATTGAGTTGTATGAGTTCTTTATATATTTTGGATATTAACTCCTTATCAGATATATGACTTGCAAACATCTTCTCCCAAAAGCTTTTGAGTTTAATGTAGTCTCTCTTGTTTATTTTTGCTTTTGTTGCCTTTGCTTTTAGAGTCAGATCCTAAAAATCATCACCAAGATCAATGTCAAAGAACTTACCACCTATGTTTTCTTTTAGGATTTTTATAGTTTCAGGTCTTACATTGAAGTCTGTAACCCCTTTTGAGTTAATTTTTATGTACAGTGTAAGATGGTCCTCTAGTTTTACTCTTTTGCATGTGGCTCTCCAGTTTTCCCAACACCATTTATTGAAGAGATTGTTCCTTCCCCATTGTGTATTTTGCCTCCTTTGTTGTAAATTAATTGAACATATATGCATGAGTTTATTTCTCAGCTGTCTGTTCTGTTCCATTGATCTATGTGTCTGTTTTGATGCCAATATCATATTGTTGTGGTTGCTATAGTTTGAAATCAAGGAGCATGATGCCTCTAGCTTTGTTCTTCTTTCTCAAAATTGCTTATGCTGTTTTGGGTCTTCTGTGATTCCACACATTTTAGGATTGTTTTTTCTATTTCTATGAAAAATATCATTGGAATTTGATAAGGATTGCATTGAGTAGTAGATTGCTTTAGGTAGTATGGGCATTTTAACAATATTAATTCTTCCAATCCACGAGCACAAAATATCTTTCCATTTATTTGTATCTTCTTCAATTTCTTTCATCAGTGTCTTATAGTTTTTAGTTAAGATCTTTCATTGACTTGGTCAAATTTATTCCTGGGTATTTTATTCTTTTTTAAATTTTTTTTGAGGAAAATTAGCCCTGAGCTAATATCTACCACCAATCCTCCTCTTTTTGCTGAGGAAGATTGGCCCTGAGCTAACATCTGTGCTCATCTTCCTTTACTTCATATGTGGGATGCCTGCCAGAGCATGGCTTGACAGCCATAGCCATGCATAGCTGCACCCAGACTCTGAACTGGTGAACCCCGGCCACCAAAGCAGAACACATGAACTTAACCACTACACTGCCAGGCCAGCTGCATGTTCTTGGGTATTTTATTCTTTTTGATGCAATTGTAAGTGGGATTGTTTTCTTAATTTCTCTTATAGCTCTTTAATAGTGTATAGAAATGCAACAGATTTTTGTATATTGAGTTTTTATCCTGCAAGTACTGAATTCATTTATTAGTTCCAACAGTTTTTTGGTGGATACTTTGGGGTTTTCTTGGGTATTCTGATTTAATTTGTGTGAGGTAGAGTTTGGTCGTCAGTACTTTGGAAAAGCGCCTCAGTTGTTTCTAATGTATACCCCGTGGTGAGAACTACTGGGCAAGATGGTCCCTAAAGTCTTGTCCAGAGATGTGGTGTATCACAGATGTTTATGGGAATGAGCACTACAATGAAGTGGAAATGGGTTTCAGGCTATATAAACTTGGCCAAGTTTTAATTTCTTTAATACCCAGTTGCCTCATCTTTATAATAAAGATATACTTGCCTCATTGGATTGTTGTAAAGATTGAACATGGTAATGGATAGAAGGTAAATACCTCAGGACTTTGTACATAATAGACATTTAATAAATACTGATGATGAAGCTGATACCTCCCCCACAAAAAAAGAAATCATTACCTGAGTGTAGTATTGGTAGAAGAATAGAAAGTAGAATAATAAAACAGAATAAAGAACCAGAAACAGCCCCACTGCATATCTCCAAACAAAATCCCACAAGTGCATTTTGTGTTGCCAGGGACTATGCAATACATGGTGCTAGAGCAATTGGTTACAAAAAGGAAAAATAACAACAAAAAAGAAAAAAATTAAATCTGTGTCTTGTATTGCTCACAAAAGCAGGTTCCAAATGGATGAAAGACCTAAATATAACAAAGTCAAACTTGAAATGTTTAGAAAAAATAGAATGCTATTATGATCTTAGGGTAGGAAGGATCTTTAAAAACAAAGGATAAATCGTAAGGGAAAGGATAAAAATAGTGACTTCTTTGAAATTTAACACTGCTATATTCCAAAAACTCTAGAATGTTAAAAGATTTTTACAATATATATAAGCAACAAAACTATAATAGAATAGAGTAAAAATCTCTGCAAATCAAGAAGACAAAATAAATCAAAATAGAAAAATAGACAAAGTTTAGGAACTGGCAGCCCATAGCAGTAGAAATAAGCAAATGATAAGATGTACAAAATTTTACTCTTTATCAAAGAAATGTAAATTAAAATAAAATGAGATGCAAATTCACATTCATAAGATTGGCAAATTTACAAATCTGACAATTCTATAAACTTCTGATGGAAATGCATATTGCTGTGACAAACTTTACAAGAAACCCTGGCTTCTGTCTATAAGGAGACATGGTCATGAATGATTCCAGCAGCATTTGAATAGACAAAAATTTAAACCAACTTCAATATCATCGACAGGAGAAGTGATTAATGAATTGTGAGAATAATATAACAGAATGTTATTCAAGAATGAAAATTAATGAATTAAAACTACATTTATAAATGTAGATGAATTTCACAAATAATGTCTTTTATTTTCTTTTTAAGAAAAGAACGTTGTGGAAAGACATGCATAGCATGTTACCAAAACTGTTTTGAATAGTCTATTGATAATGTATAAATTGTGGTCAAAAGAATACACACTAACTTCACGTTAGACAGCTGGGAAGACAGGGCGAGAGAGGAAAGTGAAAGTACACAGAAAGAATTTCAATTTTTTTCTAATCTTCTATTGCTTTTTTAAAAGGCTTGAAGGAAATATGGTAAAATTTTAAGATGTCAATCCGGGATTGTAATCACAGAGTCTTTTTTTTTAATTAGTATTTTCTATAAATACATAAAATTCTTGTCTGCCCTTTCACCATAGTGTCCTTATATGCTATTTAAAATATTTATACTACTATTAATTATTTTTAAATTTGATTGTGTGCTCACACTGGCCTAGATCCTGTGGTATGACCTTTGTGAGCATTTGCTCATTTAGTCATCACGAAGGAGTTACTATCCTTATCCCTTCTGTGAGAGGAGGATAGTGAGGCTCAGGGCAGTGACACAACCATCCATGCTCACAGTGCTGAGACTGGAAGGTTAGCAGTGAGAATCCAGAGCCCACATTATTAACCACCACACTTAGGAAAAGATTGAAACTACTTGAGTCTGCAATCAAAATGTTATCATGTGAAATCACCTTGCTTTGACATTGGTGAGAAAAAAATTAAGAGTTTGTTTTGTTTTATTTTGTTTTTTCATTTTTTGGGGGGGGGGTTTAGTTTCCACGTATGAGTGAAATCACGTGGTAGTTGTCTTTCTCTGACTGATTTATTTTGTTTAGCTTAATGCTCTCAAAGTTCATCCATGTTACGTCAAATGGCAAAAATCTCATTCTTTTTTATGGCTGAGTAGTATTCCATTGTATATTGAAATCTTATCTTCTTTATCCATTCATCCATCAATGGACACTTAGGTTATTTCCATATCTTGGATATTATAAATAATGCTACAATGAACATGGAGGTGCATATAACTTTTCAAATTAGTATTTTTGTGTCATTTGGATAAATACCCAGAAACAGAATTGCTAGGTCATGTGGTAGTTCTAATTTTAATGTTTTGAGGAATTTCCATACTGTTTTCCATAGCGGCTGCACCAATTTACATTCTCACCAACAGTATATGAGGGTTCCCTTTTCTCCACATCCTTGCCAACACTTGTTATTTCTGTTTTTTATTTTTTTTGATAATACCCATTTTGACAGGTGTGAAGTGATATCTTATTGTGGTTTTTGTTTACATTTTCCTGGTTATCAGTGATGTTGAGCGTCTTTTCACATGCTTGTTGGTCATCTGTATGTCTACTTTGGAAAAATGTCTGTTCAAGTCCTCTACCCAACTTTTAATTGGATTATTTGTTTTTTAGATATTGAGTTGTATGAGTACTTTACATGTTTTGGATATTAATCCCTTATCCTACACATTATTTGCAATGATCTTCTCCCATTCAGCAGGCTGCTTTTTCATTTTGTTGATGGTTTCCTTTGCTGTGTAAAAGCTTTTTAGTTTGAAGTAGTCCCATTTGTTTATTTTTGCTTTTGTTGCCCTTGCCCAAGGAAACAGATCCAAACAAATATTTCTGAGACCAATGAGAATGATAGGTATTAAATCTTCTTTGAGTGTTTGGTAGAATTTACCAGTGAAGCTGTCTGGCTTTTCATCCTGGACTTTCTTTGTTGGGAGGTTTTTGATTACTATTTCAAGCTCCTTACTAGTAATAGGTGGATTCAGATTTTTTATTTCTTCATGATTCAGTCTTGGAAGATTGTATGTTTCCAGGAATTTTTCCATTTCTTTTAGGTTGTCCAATTTGTTTCTGTATAATTGTTTGTTGTAATCTCTTGTGATCCTTTGTATTTCTGTGATGCTAGTTGTAACTTGTCCTCTTTCATTTCCAATTTTATTTATTAGAGCTCTCTTTTTTTCTTGGTTAGATTATCTAAAGGTTTGTTATGTTTGTTTATCTTTTCAAAGAACCAGCTTTTAGTTTCATTGAGCTTTCTATTGTTATCCTTTAGTCTCTATTTCATTTATCTTCACTCTGATCTTTATTATTTCCTTCCTTCTACTAACATTGGGCTTTTTTTGTTCTTCTTTCATTTTCTCTAGTTCCTTTAGGTGTATAGTTAGGTTGTTTATTTGAGATTTTTCTTATTTTTTAAGATTGTCCTGTATTGCTATGAACTTCCATCTTAGAACCACTTCTGCTGCATCCTATAGATTTTGGTATGTTGTATTTCTGTTTTCATTTGTCTCAAGGTATTTTTTTATTTCTCCTTTGATTTCTTTGATGACCCATTGGTTGTTCAGTAGCATGTCATTTATTCTCCGTGTTTTTATGGTGTTTCTGTTTTCTTTTTGTAATTGATTTCTAGTTTCATAGCATTGTGGTTGGAAAAGGTGCTTGGCAATTTTTCCAATCTTATTGAACTTATTGAGACTTGTTTTATGGCCTACCATGTGATCTATCCTGGAGAATGTTCCATGTGCACTTGTGAAGAATGTGAATTCCACTGCTTTTGGAATATTCTGTATATGTCTATTAAGTCTATGCGGTCTAATAGGTCATTTAAGGCCAATGTTTTCTTGTTGATTCTTTTACCTGGATGATCTACCCATTGATGTAAGTGGGGTGTTAAACTCCCCTACTATTATTGGTATAGCTGTCAATTTTTCCCTTTAGATTGGTTAATATTTACTTTATATATTTTGGTGCTCCTCTGTTGAGTGCATATGTATTTATAAATGTTATATCTTCCTACTGGATTCATCATTTTGTTATTATGTTATGCCCTATTTGGTCTTTTATTACACTCTTTGTGTTAACGTCTATTTTGTCTGATATGAGTATAGCTACTTCAGCTTTCTTTTCATTTTCCTTTACATGGAATATATTTTTCTATACCTTGACTTTTAGTCTGTATATGTGCTTACCTCTGAAGTGAGACTCTTGTAGGCAGCCTGTGGGTGGGTCTTGTTTTTTAATATATTTAGCCACTCTATGTCTTTTGATTGGTGATTTTAGTCCATTTATGCTTATAATAATTATTGATAGGTATGCATTTATTCCCATTTTATTAATTGTTGTCTGGATCTTTTTGTGATTCCTCTCCAATCTTTCTTCTTCTCTTTCTCTTTCCTTGTGGTTTGATGGCTTTCTTTAGTATTATGTTTAAGCTCCTTTCTCATTTTCTTTTGTGTATTTACTATAAGTTTTTAACCTAAGGTTACCATGAGATTTACATATAACATCCTACGTAAATAGCAGTCTGTTTTAAGTTGATAGTAACTTAAATTTGAATGCATTCCAAAGTTTTACCTTTTTACTACTCCTCATGATTTGTATTTTTATGATACATTTCACATCTTTTTATTTTATGCAACCGTTAACTAATTATTGCCATTTTAGTAAATTTTACTACTTTTATCTTTTAACTTTCATGCTTGATTTATGTGTGATTGATCCACCAGCTTTATTACATATTTACCTTTTCCAGTGAGATATTTACTTTTGTTTGTTTTCTTATTATTAATTAATGTCATTTTTTTCAGTATAAAGAAGTCCCTTTAACATTTCTTGTAGGGTCAGTTTAACGGTGATGAACTTCTTTAATTTTTCCTTATCTGGGAAATTTTTAATCTCTCTTTCAATTCTGAATGATAACCTAGCTGGGTAGAGAATTCTTGGTTTTAAGTTTTTTCCTTTCAGCACTTTGAATATGTCATGGCACTCAATTCTGGCCTGTAAAATTTCTGAAGAAAAGTCTGCTGATGGACTTGTGGGGCTTCCCTTGTATGTAACACATTGTTTTTCTCTTGCTACTTTAGGATTCTCTCTTTATCCTTATTTTTTACCTTTTTAATTATAATATGTCTTGGTGTGGGTCTCTTTTGTTTCTTCTTGTTTGGAACTTTCTGGCTTCTTAGACCTGGTTGTCTGTTTCCTTCTCCAGATTAGGGAATTTTTCAGCCATTATTTCTTCAAATAATTTTTCTGCCCCTTTCATTCTCTCTTCTCTTTTTGGGACCCCTACAATGTGAATGTTGTTTTGCCTGATGTTGTCCCAGAGAGTCCTTAAGATATTTTCACTTCTTTAAATTCTTTTTTAATTTTGCTGCTCTTTCTGGGTGAATTCCATTGTTTTATCTTCTAGCATGCTGATTAGTTCTTCTACTTCATCCAGTCTGCTAGCAGTTGAATCCCTCTAGTGTATTTTCCAATTCAGTTATGACTTCTCTTTGGTACTTTTATATTTTCTATCTTTTGTTGAAGTTCTCATTGTTCATCCCTTCTTCTCCCAAGTTTGGTGAGGATTTTTATGACCATTACTTTGAATTTTTTATCAGGTAGAGTGCTTATTTCCATTTCACTTAATTCTTTTTCTGAGGTTTTGTCTTGTTCTTTCATTTGAAACATATTGCTTTGTTTCCTCATGTTATGTAACTCTCTGTGTTTATGTATTAGATGACTCAGTTACTTCTCCTAGTCTTGAAGGAGTGGCCTTATCTAGATGCCCTTTGGGGCTCAGAAGTGCAATCCTCCCTGGCCACTAGAGCCAGGTGCTCAAAGAGTGTTCTCTTTCTGGGCTTTGTGTGCCTTCCTGTTTTGGTGGGATCATGGCTGTGGTGTGAGGATGGGTGGGGTTGGCACTAGACCTGACTGTGAGGCCCAGCTGTGACTGCTGCAGGGTGCTGGTGGACAGGGCTGTGCTAGTGCCTGACCTGGCTGACTGTGAGGTCTGGCCAATGTAAAGATACAGGCAGGGTTCTCAGCAGGGTGCTCTCTCTGGTTCTAGGAGGTAAGAGGGAGAATTCCAAAAGGGGCACTCACCAGCACTGGCATTAGCAAGGTAAAATGTGATTGGAAAAATGATTTCTGCTAGTGTCTCAGTCCCTGGAGAGAGTCCCACCTGGTTTCTGGCCCTCCAGCAAATGTTCCAAGATTGGTAAGTGGATCTCCTTCACCTATGGTCCTTGCACTTTTTAAACTGCCGTTTTTTGTACTGGTCTCCAGGTTGAGTGGTCTGTGCATGAGTCCTTTAAGAGTAGGTTTTCCATTCCCTACAGTTTTATTGTTTTCCTGGGCATAATCCTAGCTGGTTTTCAAAGCCAAATGTTTTGGGGGCTAGTCTCTCCTGTGAAGGATCTAAGGATTGGGGTGCTTGGTGTGGAGCTCAAATCCCTTGCTCATCAAGGAAACAATTCGTACCTTGGAGATTCCTCTCAATTATGGATCACTGTGACTGAGGTGTGGTTCTTTCCTTGTTGAGACCATATCTCTGCCTCTTCTGCCCTTCTTGATGCTGTCCTTTTATCCTTTGTTGTGAGGCATCTGTTCATCTGGTTTTAAGATCCCATTCAAGAGGAATTATTCCATATTTATTTGTAGATTTGTTATGTCCATGAAAGGAAGTGAGTTCAGGATCTTTCTATAACACCATCTTGAGCCAGAGGCTGAGCAGTCCCATGATCTGCCATCTGCAAACTGGAGAACTAGGAAAGACAATTGTATAATTCAGTTTGAGTTCAAAGGCCTAAGACTCAGGAGGCCCGTAGCATAAATCTCAGTCTGAATCTAAAGGCCTGAAAACCAGGAGCACCTATGTCTGAGAGCAGAGGATGGATGTCTCAGCCCAAGCAAAGAGAGCCCACCTGGATTATAAATATACCAGATATGATAATAGAAATAAGAAGGAGAAAAGTTGGAAATTAGTTACTTCTTCACTAGCTATAAGGACCAGGGGACATTTTATGAGTAGTTTTTGGGGGAACTGTAGCTTCTAGTACCTACCACATGGTTCCCCTATGCCTCATGATCCACCCAAGGATCTTTCACTAGAGGAACCTTCATGGCTACTCTCCACACTCCCATGTATCCTTTAACTTGGGTCAGGCACAAACTTACTTCAGTAATGAGTTTGCAAGCAAGAACTCAGAATGTATCAGACTTCAAAACACTCAGCTTTGCCTCTCCTGTTTCTCTTTCAGAGCCAGCCTGTCCCAAGGACACACAGACACTCAGCTTTGCTGAGCATGTGGACTCCCCTTGTGTTAGGGAGGCCTGCAATTTTTTAGGACTGTCTGTAACTATATGGCTATGTCTATCTAATTCAAGGAGGAACTATTACCGTCTGGAAGCTGCTCTCTACAACCAACTTTATCAGGAGTAAATGCTGACATTTTGATCTCCATTTGCTTGTTGTGTACTTCTTAAAAAATTTTCCAATTGGTTCTAAACTCAAAAGGAGGAGAAAGGTGGTAATTTATTCACTCCCTTAAAATCTTGACACACAATGTCCTGGGGAAGATAAATGAGAGAAGGCAAAAGAAAAAGAAGAGCAAGACAAAAACTGCACCACAGTCCTACACTCAGCTCTGGGGAAGGCTGCAGATAGGAATGAAGCCAGAAAAAGATTAAAGAAGAAAATCTATGTTGTTTTAAAATGGCTTATAGAAGGAAATAATAATAACAGGAAAATCAATAAAGCACATGATGCAGAATAAAAAGCAATGAAGTCTGGGGTAAAGGCAAGCACTAGTGTATTCAACAGAAGGAATCATGGGACTAATAACAATTATGTACTTTTTATTATGAAAACAAATAAAATGTTTCCAATTGAAACCACTGATCCCAATAACTTGGAGTGCTTGAGAATCATAACAAGCATTCGGAATCTTTTTTTTAAAGTCAGTTCTATGCGTATGATATATTATCGATATAAGGAAAGTGATATTTTCTGGGAAGAGAAGTCATCCCAGAATTATAATACCAATTGTACTTTTAAAAACATGTAAGCAATGTTCTCTCAGGAGCATTTCTGAAAGAAGGATGGGAATTTTCATTTTTGTCCAAATTAGGACATTGGACAGCACTCTCTTTTCCTACTGAGGGCTAAAAAGGGAGGAACATACTTAAGAACGTCATCAACATCAGCATAGTAGGAAAACACAAAGCAATTCTATGGGCAAAGGATAAATTTTAGCTCATTCCTCCTGAGCCAAATCTGTAGTCCCCAAAGACCAGGCTCTGGGAAGACCACTAACAGGAAGCTAAAATTACATTGCCTGTTGCCAACCACTTCTGCCTGAGGTTACTTTTTTTTTTTAAATATCCTGGGAAAACTACATTTCCTGGGACAGTGCATTGTCCCAGTTGCACTTTTTTTCCTCAAGTCTGTCCATCCATATCTCTGAATTGACCTGAATTTCCTGATTACATTGAACACAAAAAGCCCCCTTTTTCTTTGGTTGTGTGCCAACAGTTTATGCTTTGTGCTTCTTTCTTCAGACAGGAGCAACCTTCAACAGAAGTAGGAAATTGTCCTGCCTTGGTTTTCCAGGTTGAAAGGTTGTTCCTTATTCAATCTGATCCCACTGCACAACACACTGTAATGAAAAAGCTCAAAACCCTTTGTCATTTGTCAATGAGCAGGAATCAAGGTCTTGGGCAGGGGGAGGATTTGGTCTATAAGATGGGTGCCATTTTGTGGAGATTATGGTGAAAGATCATGGTATTGAAGACACAGAGGCTGGCAGCATCAAGGTATCAGGCAGGAGTGACGAGACACCAAGGAAAGGGTCAGGAACACTGAAATTTTCTCTGCCTCATATTTCCTTTGCCTGAAAAGGTTCTTGCATTTTTTTCTTCCTAGTAGATTCTTACTCATTCTTCAAGGCTCAGCTTAAACAATATCTCTTCTATTGAGTCATCTGTGTTGCCTCTTCCTCCTTTGCTTTTCTCCCCGGCTCCCTTTGTCCCCTGTCCCCAACTCAGCAGAGGTAACACCTCCAACCTCTGGGCTGCAGTAGTCACGTGCAGATGCCTCCCTGCTGACATATGCCTCACGTTGAATTAAAGAATTTCAGGCACAGGTCTGTTATCCCTCCAGAGTGTGAGAGCCTTGAAGGCCTAGATCATGCCTTCCTTCTCTTTGTAATCTCAGAGATTATTAGCAACCCAGTAGAGATGCAATGCAGGTAGGAACAAATGAACTGATGAATGCATGAATGAATGACTGATGACTGAATGAATGACATTTTGCCTTGGGTCACTTGTGCAAACATTGCTATCTAATGAAGTGGTATAGCAAGTAATTCTGCGGAATGATTCCCAGGAAACTAGTTCTGGCAACTTTCAACTTGCTCAAACCAAAACCTTAGGAATCATCTCGTTCCTCTTCCTACCCTGTCTCTTACTTTTGATCCCATGCACCCTTCCCTTATACCGGTGTTTTCCATATGGACTACTCCTTCTCTCTCCTGGCATTCTGCCTGGCAGCATGATTGTGCTCGTGCACAGCTCATTCCAGCCCCTTGCCACCACTGTCATTCAAATTGCTGTTTCACACCTAGAGTAAAATGGACATGTTTACAGATACAACTTTAGAATTCACTTGCTAACTGTTAGAGGCACATGATATATGACAATAAATTAAAATTATCTGAGATTTTAGGGATTTTAATATAATAAGTTGGAAAGAGATGTGCATGTGGGCCCCTTATCATTCAAGATAACAGCAGAAACTCAAAAGCAAATTCCCTTGTGTAACTGAGGAAAACGTTTTACAAGATTAAAACATTCCAAGCACTGTCGGCCCTGACAATGGCATTAAACAATTTCCCACAAGGCCTGGAAATAAAACCAGATCTAATAGCAAGGACCCATACGTGGCTGCACAATGAAAAGATGAAAGACACAACCACTGCAGAAAGGATGGCCCTGACATGTGGGGTGCCAGGCGATTCACAATATCCTGCATGGGTGTTAATTTCCGCCTGACACTTTAATAACACAAATATCTCATTTTAACCGGTTTTAGCTTATGTTTCCCCTGGCCTTTCTGTTTCTATTTCTTACTGGAAGAAAATAACCTATTATAAACTCTAGATAATATGTGATGGTTTTAACTTGAGCTCCTGAAGCTGAGTCCTGGGAACTGGTGAATAAGACATTTATTTCTTTTCACATTCTACTGTGAAAACATTCTTGGTATTTCTCTCATTTCCTATGCCTTAGAGAGCTCAGTAGGGTGCTGAATTTCAGTAGAGGTACAAATGTACTTGCAAACTTGGCATTGATTAATCCTGATATTGCCTGCAAGGGGAAAATGGAGGTTGCTTTTGCAGTACAGACTTCTCTAGAAGAGTTTGACTCTAACATCTCTGATGGATAATCTAATTGAGTTTAGAAGACTGTATGGGATTCATTTGGGAAGAATAAAAGGAGCATGGAGGCCTAAACGCAGCTGACATTTATTTACTTATAGCACTGTCTATTTCAAAAGGAGTGTGAGCCAATGCCAGCTCCTGAGACTACACCAATATTTTTGACATATAAATGGAAACAATATAAATTACTAATTTGACACATTCTCAATAAGTTTTCCTAATAAGAAGCTCAATGGTTTCCTGCTTTCTTCCACATTCAACAATGCTGGTTTAGTCTCTTTTCTTTCCATATTTGGTAATCCTCCTTGCTAATGTATCTGATCTTTTTAGTATCAATTTATATTTTTTCAAGAAATAGAGGACATCCGATAATTATCAGGAAGCAAATGATGGGTTGGATGGAAACCATGATGTGGACACCTCTGATTATACCTTGGATTCCTCACAAAGAAATCTCCAAATGTCAAAGCGTAGAAAAAGGAACGAGAACTTCCTTCAGTCTGTCTTCTATAATAAATAAATCTTACGGAATTCACTGAGAGTACACTTGAATACACCACTGGAAAGTGAAGAATTTGAACAGTGTAGAGCAGATGACAAAAAAGCGTCTTTTTAATTTATGGCACTAACCAAATTTAGTGCAGTGTTGATAGGCCTCTACTGAGAAACAATTAAAATCACAAACTATTGTTGTATTCTAAGGAATTATTCTAAAAGGCATACATATGGAAAGCCTGAGTGTGAATATGCGTACATGATCCTTGGAGAGAATGCCAGAATTTGAGTTTTCTTCTTGAAGTTTCTCTATTAATATTCATCAGAATCTTCCCTTTGTTCAAAGGAATGGGAACCATGATTTCAGAAGGAAACATCTCACCTGGTACGTTATATATACAATCAGAAGAAAGACAGACATACTACTACTTCCTCAGTAACAGGGCATCTTCATTTTACCCTTCCAGAGGAAGGGTACAGCTGGAGTCCAGAGGAAAATTTGCTGTTGCTGAATCTCTAGTAATAGTGTTACCCGCTTCTGAGCCACCTTGGGCGGGTGCCAGGAAACACAGCGCCCACTTGTGGGCATGCTTGATTTGACTCTGTATGGGTGAATTTAATCAACATGCTTCCCCTTCTCCCCAAAGGCAACAACCCACTACAACAAGGAGGGCAGGGGAAGGGACAGGGCTCTGGATGAACACAAATTACTTGGAAAATCCCAAATTTTCTGAAACTGAAGGAAATGCTTATTATTTTCAGTCTTACCAGGAGACATAGGAGTCTGCATTTGTTGACTAGTTTGTATAATTAGGTGAGAAATCACAGAGGGGCACAGGAGAGTTGTATTTTAAATTGCTTCATATCCCTGAGCCATACAGGGTGACACCATGAACCAAGCCAAAGAGTGAGAGCTGCCCTATAACACCCTCATCCCAAAACCAGGAGATGCCAATCTGGAGCCACAGCGTTAGAGGAATTCCATCTCTGCCACTGCCGATAAACTCAGATGTCACACCGAGAAAGATCACTTCCTAGAGTGACAACAAAAACCTCAGTGGCACCTACTTGCAGAGGTGGGTAAGGGCCAGGTGTTCACAGCCTATCTTCCCCATGAACAATGCGAGATGTTTTCTGTTAGCAGCAGAGTAATGATGCTAAGAGACTGAATGATTAAATGCCAGTCTGCCAGCCAGAGTACATTTGTTTTCTGCTTGAAAAAGCCACTTTCATTTTGTATGACAGCTTTCTTAACTGCAACATAGCTCAGAAAATGACAGAGAACGAATGAGAATAAGTGATTGTAAACTGGCAAACAACTATTTGCCACTATTTGAACTACCATTAAACTGTTCATTCAATTTCTAGTCAGAAGCCATCACTCAGCTGTGGAACCAGAACGTAAGCATTATTTATTTGGTGGCATTACAATGCCATCTAATCTTGGGGAAAATCTTTTAGACAAAAATCAGAATATCCAAAAATTACCTTGACATTCGGTGGCAAAATACAGTGTTTAACCGTGGTTTCTTACTTCTCTATATTCTTTCTCTTATTGTTATTTCTGAAATACTTGAATTCCATTCTCATTCCAATGTTGCACTCTCAATAGTATGATTTTTCCTACTAGCTGTCTACCCTGGACAAGTATTGTTAGCACTGGGCAAAGGTGAAGTTTTGCGAGATGTACGTGGGCTTGCCCTCGCTTCCCATTTAGTACCATTACTTTTCTTTGGGGACATGCCCTTTCACAGCTTGCACATTCCTAAGATAGAGTTGCTCTGCATGGAAGGTGAATTAGGAATTACAAAAATAGTGAGGTTAGCTACTAAATACTCTGCGTACTTTATCTTATTTAAACTTCTTAAGAATCTTAATGAGGTTGGTAGTTTGCTTCTGATACAGACAGAGAAGTTGAGGCTTATCTAGGTTAAGTGATTTACCAGAGTTAGAATTTGGTTCCAAGTCTGACTGATCCTAAGCCCATAGTACCACAATCTTCCAAGGAATCTCCGACCGGTGTGACCTATGCCAGCGAAAGGACAGAAATGTAACTCTCCCAAGGGAGTCAATTAGTGTTTATTGCCTTTACAGGTGTGAACTTGAACTAATGGGGCAAATAATTTTTAGGCAAATGTTGCAGAGTTAGAGTTTCACATGAAAGTTAATTTTTCACTTGTGAATACCGGAAGACTATGTCCTTAGTGTAAGGACATTGACTGCATTCAAAGCCTCTTTTGGAATATCTTTCAGACCTCCTTCAGGTCCCAGTCATAGGGATTTTGTTTTTGCTTGTGTTTGTTTGCTTGCTTATTTGTTTGCTTGTTTTCACTGTTAACCATTTTTCCTCAGCTTTTTAGCCTCTAAAAGTAAACTTGGTATTTGATAACAAGCCAAATTAGTTTAGAGTCGAGTTTAGTGTTAGCCAATAGATCAAGTTATTTAATATCATTTTGTGTTTAACAAGAATTGATCGTAGCGTAAATGGGTATGTTAGGGCACCTCATAAAATGGCGTGTTTGAATATTTATAACACTCTCCTAATGTTTTACCAAGGGTGTTAATTAAAAGAAAAAAGCTTTCTGGAGGATATTTTTTTTGTTCTTTCTTTTTTTTCTCTCTCTCTTTTGTAAAGAAGATTGGCCCTGAGCTAATGTCTGTTGCCAATCTTCCCCTTTTTGCTTGAGGAAGATTGTCCCTGAGCCAATATCTGTGCCAATGTTCCTCTATTTTATGTGAGATGCCACCACAGTGTGACTTGATGGGTGGTGTTAGGTCTGCGCCTGGGATCCAGGCCTGCAAACCTCGGGCTGCCGAGTCAGAGCATGCAAACTTAACCACTACGCCACAGGGCCAGCCCCTCTGGAGGATATTTTGGTAATATGTATCAAGAGTTCTAAAATTTTCTATATGTTTTGGTGTAAAAATTCCACTTCTAGAACCTTATGCTAAACAAATAATCAAAGATATATGCTAAGATTTTTTCTAGGACACTCATAAATGCATTATTTAAAGATGAAATATAAGAATCAATGTATCTAACATGAGAATTAGTCAATTAAATGAGCATACAACTCTAAGGTAGAATGCTAAGCATTCATTTAAAATAATGTTATAGAATAATATTTAATTCTTCAATAAATATTTATAGCATATTGTTAGATTGTTTTAAAATATATTACAACATACTTTACTTTTGTTATATACACATTATTTTATATATATATATACATATGATGTACACGTATATTGTATATACATCAAAAGGTAACAATTTTGTATATATGAGTGTTTTCTTTCCAAATATCCTACAATACTTGGTATTAATTTTGTAATGAGAATATTTTAGAACCTATTAAAAGCACTTGATTTAGTCTGTACTCATACTCTATAAATTATGGTAAGTTAATCACTTGGTTTAAATAATGGAAATTCAACATAGCCCCTTTCAAAAATACAGCCTTCACAGACTTGGAGAATATATTTGTGAAAGACACATCTGATAAAGGATGTTATCCAAAATGTACAAAGAACTCTTAAAACACAATGATAAGGAAATGAAACCCAATTTAAAAATGGACTAAAGACCTCAACAGACACTTCCCCATAGAATATATACAGAGGACAAGTAATCATGTGAAAAGGTGTTCCACGTCATATGTCATTAGGGAATTGTAAATTAAAACAGCAATGAGATACCGCTACATACCTATTAGAATGGCCAAAATCTAAAACACTGACAGCACCAAATGCTGGTGAGAATATAGTGCAACAGAATGCTCATGCATTAGTGGTGGGAATCCAGAATGGTACAGCCGCTTTGGAAGGCAGTTTTGCAGTTTCTTATAAAAGTAAACGTACTCATACCTTACAATCCAGCAATCATTCTCCTCAGTATTTACCCAAATGAACTGAAACTTATTTCCACGCAAATACTTGTACACAGATGTTTGTAGCAGCTCTATTCCTAATTGCCAAAACTTGAAAGCAACCAAGTTGTCCTTCAGTAGATGAGTGGATAAACTGTGGTACATCTGCACAATGGAATCTTATTCACCACTAAAAGCAAATGAACTATCAAGCCGTGGAACAACATGGAGGAAATGCATATTACTGAGTGAAAGAAGTCAATCGGCAAAGCCTACGTAGTGTGTGATTCCACCTGTATGACATTCTGGAAAAGGCAAAACTTTAAAGACAGTAGAAAGATTCGTGGTTGTCAGGGATTAGAAGGGAAGAAGGGATGACTAGGGAGAGCACAGGTGATTCTGAAGATAGCGAAACTATTCTGTATGATACTATACTGGTAGATACATTCATTATACATTTATCGAAACTCATGGAATGTACAACACCAAGAACGAACCAGGTAAACCATGACTTCGGGCAATAATAATGAATCAATGTAGGTTCAATTGTAACAAATATATCACTTGGGCGTTGATAATGGGGGAAGTTGTGTGTGAAGGGACGGGATATATTGGAACTCTGTGTTTCCACTCAACTTTACTGTGAGCCTAAAAGTGCTCTAAAAAATGAACTTTATTTTTATTTGAAGTATAATTGACACAGTATTGTTAGTTTCTGTGTACACCATAATGATTCCACATTTGTACACATTGTGAAATGGTCACCTCAATGACTCTAGCTACCATCCATCACCATACAAGGTTACAAACTGCGTGTGTGTGTGTGTATGTGATGGGAACTTGTAAGATTTACTTTTTTAGCATCTTTCAAATTTGCGATACAGAAGTATTGACTATAGTCACCATGCTGCACACGACATCCCCAGGACTTACTTATTTCATAGCTTCAAGTTTGTACCTCTTGTTCATTTCACCCACTCTGTCAAATCCCATCCCTTCTAGCAACCACCAATCTGTTTTCTGTATCTTGAGTTTTGTTTGTTTATTTGTTTTGGTTTTTAGATTCCACTTGTAAGTGAAATCATACAGTATTTGTCTTTCTCTGTCTGACTTATTTCACCTAGCCTAATACCCTCAAGGTCAATCCATATTGTCACAAATGGCAAGATTTCATTCTTTTTTGTAGCTGAGTAGTGATTCATTTTGTGTATATGCCATATCTTCCTTATCTATTCATCCAACGATGGACACTTTTGTTGTTTCCATATCTTAGCTATTGTAAATACCACTGCAATGAACATAGGGATGCATATGTCTTTTCAGATTAGTTTTTATTTTCTTTGGATAAATAGCCAGAAATGAAATTGCTGGATCATATGGTAGTTCTATTTTTAAGTTTTTGAGGAACTGCCATTCTGTTTTCCATCGTGGCTGCAACAATTTACATTCCAACCAATAGTGCATAAGGGTTCTCTTTTTCCACAACCTCACCAACACTTGTTATCTCTTGTCCTTTTCATAATAGCCATTCTGACAGGAGAGAGATGATACCGCATTGTTGTTTTGATTTATATTTCCCTGATGATTAGTGATGTTGAACATCTTTTCATGTGCCTGTTGACCATCTGTATGTCTTCCTTGGAAAAATATCTATTCATATCCTCTGCCCATTTTTTAATTGAATTGTGTGTCTTTTTGCTATTTAGTTGTATGAGTTCTTTAAATATTTTCAATGCTAACCTCCTCAGATATACAATTTGAAAATATCTTCTCCCATTGCCTTTTCATTTTGTTGATTGCTTCCTTCACCATTCAGAATCTTTTTAGTCTGATGTAGTCCCATTTGATTATTTTTGCTTTTGTTGCCATTGCCTTTGGAGCAGAACCAAAAAAAATATTGCCTAGAGTGATGTCAAGACGCTTACCACCTATGTTTTCTTCTAGGAGTTTTATGGTTTAAGGTCTTATATTCAAGACTTTAATCCATTTTGAGTTAATTTTTCTGTATGGTGCAAGATAGTGGTCCAGTTTCATTCTCTCGCATGTGGCTGTCCAGTTTTCCCATCACCATTTATTGAAGTGTTTTTTCCCCCTTGTATATTCTTGGCTGCTAAGTGGTAAATCAATTGACCATATATGTGTGGGTTTATTTCTGGGCTCTCTACTCTGTTCCATTGATCTGTGTGTCTCTTTTTCTGCCAATACCATATTGTTTTGACTACTATACCTTTGTAAAATAGTTTGAAATCAGGGAGCATGATGTCTGCAGCTTTATTCTTCTTTCTCAAGATTGTTTTGACTATTCAAGATCTTTTGTGGTTCCATACAAATTTTAGGATTGCCTGTTCTAATTCTGTGAAAAATGCCATTGGAATTTTGACAAGGATTGAATTGCATCTAGAGACTTCTTTGGGTAATATGGACCTTTTAACGACATTTTCTTCCAATCCATAAGCGTGAAATGTCTTTCCAGTTACTTGTATCTTCTTCAATTTCTGTCATCAATGTCTTACAGTTTTCAGTGTATAGGTCTTTCACCTCCTTGTTTAAATTTATTCCTAGGTATTTTATTCTTTTTGATGCTTTGTAAATAGGATTGTTTTCTTAATTTCTCTTTATGATAGTTTATTGTTAGTACATAGGAATTGAACAGATTTTTGCATATTCAGTTTGTACCCTGTAACTTTACTGAATTCACTTATTAATTCTAAGAGTTTTTTGGTGGAGTCTTTAGGGTTTTCTATATATAAAATCATGTTGTGCACAAATAGTGACAGTTTTATTTCTTTCTTTACAATTTGATTGCCTTTTATTTCTTTTTCTTGCTTAATAGCCCTGGATTAGACTTCTAATACTGTGTTGAATAAAAGTGGTGAGAGTGGGCATCCTTTTCCTGTTTATGATCTTAAAGGAAAAACTTTTAACTTCTTACCATTAAGCATGATGTTAGCTGTTGGCTTGTCATATATGGCCTTCATTATTGAGGTGCGTCTACACCCATTTTGTTGAGAGTTTTTATCATAATTGGATGTTGGAGGTTTTTTTTTTTTTGAGGAAGATAAACCCTGAGCTAACATCTGCTGCCAATCCTCCTCTTTTTTTGCTGAGGAAGACTGAGCCTGAGCTAGCATTCGTGCCCATCTTCCTCTACTTTATATGTGGGATACCTGCCACAGTGTGGCTTACTAAACGGTGCATAGACCTGCACCTGGGATCTGAACTGATGAACCCTGGGCCCCTGAAGCAGAATGTGTGAACTTAACCACTGTGCCACCAGGCTGGGCTCTGGATATTGAAGTTTTTTAAATGTTTTTTCTGAATGTTGAGATGATCATATGTTTTTGATCTTATGTTTTGTCAATGTGGCATATCACATTGATTGGGTTGCAGATGTTGAGCCATACTTGCATCCCTGAAATAAATTCCACTTGATCTTTGTGTATGATCCTTTTAACGTATTGTTAAATTCAGTTTGGTAGTATTTTGTTCAGGATTTTTACATCTATGTTCATCAGGGATATTAGCCTGTAATTTTCCTTTTTTTAAAGGGGTTCTTGTCTGCTTTTGATATCAGGGTAATGTTGGCCTCATAAAATGAGTTTGGGAGTGATCCCTCCTCTTGAATCTTTTTAAAGGGTTTGAGAAGGATAGGTATTAAATCTTCTTTGAATGTTTGGTAGAATCCACCAGTGAAGTTGTCTGGTCCTGGAATTTTGTTTTTTGAGAGGTTTTTGACTAACAATTCAATCTCCTTACTAGTAATTTGTCTATTTAGATTCTGTATTTCTTTGTATTCAGTCTTGGAAGATTGCATGTTTCTAGAAATTTATCAATTTCTTCTAGGTTGCTGAATTGGTTGGAATATAATTGTGCACAGTAGTCTCCTATGATCTTTTGCATTTCTTTGGTATCAATTTTATTTCCTCCTCTTTCATTTCTGGTTTTATTTATTTGAGCCCTCTCTCTTTTTTCCTTAGTGAGTCTAGCTAAAAGTTTGTCAATTTTGTTTATCCTTTCAAAGAACCAGCTTTTAGTTACATTGATCTTTTCTATTGTCATTTTAGTCTCTATTTCATTTATTTCTGCTCTGATCTTTATTATTTTCTGCTTCCTATTAACTTTGGACTTTGTTTATTCTTATTTTTCTAGTTCCTCTGGGTGTAAAGTTGGGTTGTTTGAGATATTTTCTTATTTCTTGAGGTAGGCCTGTATAATTTATAAACTTCCATCTTAGAACTGCTTTTGCTACATACCGTAGATTTTAGTATGTTGTATTTCTGTTTTAATTTGTCTCAAGTTATTTTTTGATTTCTTCTTTGATTTCTTTGTTGACCCATTGATTATTCAGTAGCATATTGTTTAATCTCCACATATTTGTGATTTTTCCATTTTTCTTCTTGTAATTGATTTCCAATTTCATTTCACTGTGGTCAGAAAAGATGCTTGATACGACTTCTGTCTTCTTAAATTTATTGAGACTTGTTTTGTGGCCTAACATATGATCTTTCCTGGAGAATGTTCCATGTATACTTGGAAAGAATGTATATTCTGCTGTTTTTGCATGGAATGTTCTGTTCTGTGTATTTATATATGTCCATCTTGTCTAATGTGTCATTTAAAGCCAATGTTTCCTTAGTGATTTTCTACCTAGATGATCTACCCATTGACGTCAGCAGAATATTAAAGTCTCCTACTATTACTGTGTTGCTGTCAATTTCTCCCTTTAAGTCTGCCAATATTTGCTTCTATATTGGGTAAATAAAAATTTATAAACGTTATATCTTCTTGCTGGATTGATCCCTTTATCATTATGTAATGCCCATCTTTGTCTTTTATTGCAGTTTTTGTTTTAAAGTCTATTTTTTCTGTTTTAAGAATAGGTACCCCAACTTTCTTTTGGTTTCCATTTGCATGAAACATCTTTTTTCATCTCTTTACTTTCAGTCTGTGTGTCCATACATCTGAAGTGAGTCTACTGTAGGCAGCATATAGATGAGTCTTGTTTTTTAATCTATTAAGTTACTCTATGTCTTTTGATTGAGGAATTCCACCCATTTACATTTAAAGTAATTATTGATAGGTATATACTGATTACCATTTTTTTATTGTTTTCTGGCTGTGTTGTAAAGAAATCTCTTTAACATTTCTTGCGGGACCAGTTTAGTGGTGATGAACTCCTTTAACTTTTCTCTTGGCTTCCTGGATCTGGATGTCTGTTTCCTTCCTCAGATTAGGGAAATTTTCTGCAAATATTTTTTCAGATAAGTTTTCTTTCTCTTTCTTTCTCTCTTCTCCTTCTGGGACACCTACAATGCAAAAGTTATCTCCTTGATATTGTCCCATAGATCCCTTAAGCTATCTTTACTTTTTTAAAATTCTTTTTGCAGCTGTTTGGGTGAGTTCCAATGCCCTGTCTTCTACATCATTGACTCTTTCTTCTGCCTTATCTAGTCTGTTGTCGAAAACTTCTAGTGTATTTTTCAGTTCAATTATTGTGTTCTTTAGTTCTGTGACTTCTCTTTGGAACTTTCATATATTTTCTGTGTCTTTGTTGAAGTTCTCAATGTGTTTGTCCATTCTTCACCTTAGTTCAGTGAGCATCTTTATGACCATTACTTTGAACTCTTTATCAGGCAAATTCTCTTCATTTCATTAAGGGTTTTTTTCTGGGGTTTTATCTTGTTTTTTTGTTTGGAAAATATTCCTTTATTTCTTCATTTTTCTTGACTCTCTGTGTTTGTTTCTGTGTATTAGGCAAAGCAGCTCTCTCTCCCAGTCTTGAAGGAGCGACTTTGTGTAGGAGATGAAGCTTATCTTTTAACATCACCCTGGCTCTTGGTCATCTCTCCAATCTTTGTGATTGTCTAAGCCACCTGATTTATTCTTGATAGGTCTCAGTTGTTGAAGGAGTGCCAAATCCTGTGAGTGTTCCAGAGGAAGAGATGTCAATCAGCTCCTAGTTTCAGGCTTACTGGAATCTACACCTGCAGGCAGCAGGTTTTAAGACATGCAAATATATACAGTCCTGTGGAACTACAGTCATGAACCCTGCTGGCCTCCAAACCAGATCATCTGGAGGTGTCCTCTTGGCAACAGTTGCAAAAATTGGTGCCCCAGAGAAGTGTATGAGCTCCTTTCTGGGAGGTACTGGTGTGCTGTAGGGAGGCTAAAGGAAAGTGCAAGCATGGTGTCTCCTGGCCTATAACCCCTGAGAGCCCTTCCATATTCTCTAGACGTGTGGTAATTCTGAAGTTTGCCACTCAGCCTGAAGCTCCAGGACAAGTACAAAGGCATTTTTCACAGAAAGACTTGGGGTGTGTTTCAGTCTACTGGCTATTCAGTGCCCTGGTGACGTTAATCCCTGAAACACGATTGTTTTAGATATATGGGGTCCAGAAATGCAATCCTCCCTACCTACCAGAACCAAGCACTCAAGGAGTGTCCCCTCTGTGGACTGTGCACACCTGCGGCCTGGTTCTGGGAAAGCTGCAGGGGTGAGGTAGAGCTGCGGTGTTTGGCCACCAAGCTCTGGTGGGGGTTGTGAGGGTGGCACGCACACCCATTGGAGCCAGCTGGTTAGAGGGAAAGTGTAAAATAGTGCCCCAGAGAGAGTCCCAGCAGGCTCCTGCCCCTTTGATAGATACTTTAAGATCAGTAAATGACTCTCCTTTACATACAGTCAGGGTGCTTTTCAAACTGCTGCTTTTATGCTGGGTCCTGGGGTAAGTGAGCCTGCACAGAAGCCTTTTATGAGCAGGATATTCATTCTCTACAGCCCTATGGTTCTCCTAGACATAAAATCCTGATAGTTTTCAAACCCAAATGTTTTAGGGGCTCATCTCTCCAGTGCAGGTCCCAAGGGTTGGGGTACTTGATGTGGGGCACAAAACCCTCACTCCTCAGGCCAAAGCTTTGTGTTTGTGAGATCCCTCTCGATTGTGGGTCACTGTGCCGGGGTGAGGTTGTAGGCAAGACCACATCTCTGCCTTTCCTACCTGTCTCAGTGTAGCCCTTTTATCCATTGTGTGGAGGAGCTGTTCAGCTACTTTTCAGGGCTTTTTCAGAGGGAATTGTTTCATAGGTAGCTGTAGATTTATTGTGTCTGTGAGAGGAGGTGAGTTCAGGATCTTCCTATGCTATCATCTTGAGCTGCCTTAAAGACCAAAATAAACTTTATTAATAATAATAATAATAAATACAGCCTTAAACTTTCTCTCTGTAAGAACTTAGAGTCACAAAAGTAAATACTGCTGGTGCTCTGGGGAGTGAGCTGAATGAATCTCTGAAAATCTCCAGATGGGCTTGGGGGTAAATCTGTGAGTTTAAAGCAGAGGTTGGCATGCGTTTTCTGTAAAGGGCCACACAGTAAATATTTCTGGCTTTGCCTGCTGTATAGTCTCTGACACAACTGCTCAACTCTGTAATGTGAAAGAAGCTACAGACAATATGTAAACGAACAGATATGGTTGTGTTTCCAAAAAACTTTATTTTCCAAAACAGGTAGTTGGCTGACCCATGGTTTAAAGCAAAGGATGGGGATGTAGTATGGTAAGCATGTACAAAGGCTTTGAGGGGGAAGACAGGAGCCCTGCCAACAGTGAGGTTGAGGGGAACTGGAAGGAAAGATGGAGAAGACAGTTCTGTCTGGCATGGAAATAGAATAGTACTTCTCCAGAGTTCCTTGGGTCTCAAAACTGTTAGGTTTGGTTCCAGGAAATTTCAGAGAAGTATTAGTTCTCTCTGATAGAACCAGCAGAAGTGCTATTTGTTTTCCAGGAACTATCTAACCCCTCAAAGAAAAAACAGTGATTGAAAAATGGTAAAATGTAAAAAAATTATTCTCTCATTCTCTCAGGGTCTTCTCAGAAGGCAACTTGGAATGAGAACAACAAGGAAAATACCTACTGAATCAGTAGCTTCCCAGAATTTGGCTACCTCAATTTCTTTCACAGGAAGACAGTTTATAAGTAGACTATATTCTCTCTCTTGAGAAATCATTACCTAAATCAAAGCATTTCCTTTTACCAGGGAGTTAGAGGAGATGGGCCAGAGTCAAGCTGAAGCAAAAGAAGAAGATACTTAAAATCAAAACTAAGATGTTTCATGAGGCAGAATTACATAAGATTTGCTGTTATTGGATTGAAATCAACTGAATGGTACCTTTCCAGTTCATATTTCCCCAACTCCTTATAATTCCTTGAAAATGACCTGATAGAAAGTCCCTTTTAGAGTATTATTACATGAGATGAAACATTAACTACCTTTTTAAACCTCCAAAATGTGAAGCTAAACAACTTTGGGAAGAATTCAGTGTATAAGCATGTTAACTTTTGAGTGAATTCTTCAGAAGTAGACACGAAATGAAGTGCATTCTTAGTTATGTGTTTGAAGTTTATTTTTTTCCAGTTTTCTTATAAAACCAAAATATAAGCCTAAAAAGATAAACATTGGAACTGCAAAAATAGAAAAGAAAAGAACTTCATATTTGCTACATTGTACATAAATACACAAATGAAATGTCAGAATTCGATAAATAAATGTAATTTTATATATCCAAAGGTATCTACTCAAGTACAACCAGAATGAAAATCAGAATTAAAGATTTATCTAAATGTTCAATCTTCAAGTATTTCTACATTGTATATGATGACCTTCATGTTAATAAGAAATCAGAAGAAAGTAGAACTCAGTTATTGCAGCTGGGCGTGGTCATGAGTCCCCAGTCAAGGACATCTTCAAGTTAGGGAATACATGACTGAGTTCCATTTTGTTCATATCTTGGCATAGATTTTATTTCTGGATCAGTGGACTATAGTTCAGTTCTATTCTCAGAGCTCCACCTGCCTAGCGAGCTAACTCTGATTTGCAGAATCAAGAGAGGAAAATCTCTCTGTATGGGAATAAAGTCTCCTTTCCGAATTTCAAGAGCCTGAAAAATATGGGAGATTTAGTTAATATTTTGAGAAGATTGTCAACATTCTACATCATAATTAATATAGACCTATGGCCTCCCCCTGGGGCGTTATTCAACTTTCTCATTTCCTCAATTTGCTGAGCCTCTTCCGGGTATCATGCATTGATTTGGGTGTACTGTGATATGTAACATGTGGTTTCCACTTTAAGTGAGACTCCTAAGGCTGCCTGTAAGAACAGTGCTTCTGCCCATGAGGTTTACAGAGTTGCCCTGCACAGCATGAAGCAAGGGAGAAAATGATCCCTTACTATACCCATTACTTCTGAGGTCTGAACTGTGGCGTGAGGTGGTTGCATTACTGTGAGTAGGTGGGATGTAACTAGTCAAAGAAGAATCTTAATTTCATGAAAGCATTTCAATCCTATTATCTGCTTGTTATTTAAAAAAAAAAAAAGAATAGGGTGGAACCAAAAAGGAGCAACATCTTAAAAATAAAAAGAAGGATACAGCTCCACCACTGTTTATATATATATAAAATAAAAAAATATAAGCACGTAATATGTGCACATATGTAAATATATGTGGAAAAGGATTAATGCTTTAAATAATAGATTAATATGTGTATATATAAACGAGAGATCATTAAAATGTTTTACAGTAAGCATGTGTTATTTATATAATCAAATAAAAGTAAAGCTGTTTTCACTGTGAAAAAAAGATCTATTCAATATCTGCATTCCAGAGTCTTACTGAAAATTATAAACTCAAATTGACTGCCACTAGACTTTTTCAAATGTTCAGTCAAGAGAAACAACATTTAGGCACAATCATTTGAAAAATGTGTGATTCATTTCAGCTCTGGATTCAGCCAGACCATCCCAGAGCTGCGTACTTGAATTATCTCACCTTGTTTTCGTCTCCCCCAGCCCCACACGCCACCATTGGCATTTTGACATTGTGTTAAATGAACCAAACAAAATCTACTGAAAGACTAACTCCTGAAGGTCTGCTATGTAAAGACACATAAAAGAATCTTTTTTTTTCTCCCCCAGGTCCCCCAGTACATAGTTGTACATTTTTTTAGTTGTGGGTCCTTCTAGTTGTGGCATGTGGGACGCTGCCTCAACACGGCCCTATGAGCCGTGCCATGTCCGTGCCCAGGATCCGAACCCGCGAAAACCTAGGCTGCCAAACTGGAGCGTGCGAACCCACCTACCTGGCCACGGGGCCGGCCCCAGAATCTTTTGTTATACAAAGTTAGGAAAAAAGCTTGCTTTCTCATAGAATTTGGTATGCTTCATGAACTATGTGAATTTTGGCATTTATAACATTTCCTATTTTGCTTTCCCTGACTGGAATCTTTTAGTATGGATTTTGCAACCGAACTCTAATCACTATACGCCCATGTTCTTCAAACTTTTTTTCCCCCTCATTATTGCCTCCCTAAGGAGCCTCTTAAGGTGTATTTCTTCCTAATCATCCAATTATGCCCCTTCCCATGAAATGTTAATACCACAGATATACTAAATATATGTTTATGCACCACATATATATCTGTATTTTATACAGAAAAAGAGGAAGGTTTTTTTAATCTCCCAAGAATTTATTAATGCCCCATTAAGAATGCATGCTTTACAGTAACCAATGGCCAAATATCATTACGTTAACATTTCTCTGTCTTAACTTGCCATTCTGTTTAATTTTCCCTAGTTCTCTATGTGAGTATCTATATACAGAAACACATGCATAGATATATAATCAAATATATTTGTTGAAAGCATTTTTGTAAACAACCTCAAATTCAGATAATTTGAAGTATCATTAAATGTTAAATAGAGACTATAATCAGTCCTATTCTTACCAGAGACAAACTTTGCACTGGAAATAAAGAAGTTCTTTAGGGACTAAGCTTTGATCATGCTTATCAAGATAAAAGTGTTGTGGAATATAACACAAAGAGAGGTCATCTTGAATACATTTGTGCATTAGAAAATATCTATCAACAATGAATACAGGATGCAGGAATACATTATAAACCAGAATATTGTAGGCAGAGTTTTCTGTCACAAGTGATTTTTTACAAAATGTATCTATTTCCTCTAGTCTATGTTTCTATTTTACTAAGGTCCTCATATATTTTTTTGAGGTTCCCTTCTGCCCCCCGTCTCTAACAATGTTCATTACTCTTTCCTGGACCTTTTTGATCTCATCTATCTTGAAGGGACACAACCTACATATAGTTTCACAAATAAAAAGGAATGCGATCTCACACAACAGATTTCCTGTTTTGATGCGCCTGGACATTCGGAGCACTAAACAGCCTTCAGGATTGATGTGCACATTTATTTCAAGGCACAGTGAACACTGTCAACCTTGCTGAAATTATTTAAAATCTAAGTTTTTGATGTGGATTGTTGTTGGAGCTACATCTCCAAAATACAGTCATAAATGGATTTGAGATACCTGGATAAGTCCACATAGCTTTCCAAAGCAGGAGGATATTGCCTTATTCTGGCAAATGAACCCACAAAAACAAAACAATTGGGCAGTAATCATTTTAGAAGAGTCAGCCATCTTCAAATGTTTAAGATTTAAAAAAAAGGAAAAAGAAAATTAGTCAAGATCGACCTAGTTAATAATTTTCAAATTTCAAGAAATACATGTGTACTAGTAGAGACCAAGGCAACGGCATGATGAAAGTTGGTTGAGAAAGTCATTCTTGTTGAACAAAAGATAAACAAAAACAAAAGCAAATCGCAGTGGAATTTGTGTGATAGTGGCTTTCTTTCCCAACTGATTATAAAAGAAAAACTGAGTTATTTTAATTTATTATACAGCCACATCACTTCATGCAGGCATAGGAAATGTTTCTGAGAATAAATGAGGGGAAATTGGAGAGCAAAATTCTAGAAGAGAAAAGCACTGGTATGTGTTTGTCAAGATTATGATGCTGTTACATATCAATCAGGATCATTTAGGTGATAGTCTAGGCTAACAGTTAAAAAAGGAAATCATTCATTTATTTAATTCAGCAATTATCTACTGAGCCTCTTCTAGGGGGCCAAGCACTGTTCTAGGCACTTGGGATACCTCAGTTTTCCACACAAAGATTTCGGTTGTCATAGAGTTTATATTCTAGTAGTGGAAGAGGCAGACAATGAATAGTGCATGCAATAAAGAAATTATAGAGTATGTTAGAAGGTTATAAGTTCTATGAGCAAAAAGGCAATATAGAATTGACATACGGGTGAGAAGCATCATTCACTCTGGTGCAGTGACGGAGGGGCAGTTTGCTATTTTCATTAAAGTAGTCGGGAGTAGCTAGTAGTATTGGTAGCAGGGGTCAGTAGGCCTCACTGATTAAGGGGAAATTTTATCAGAAACTTTAAAGAAGATGAGTAAAGAAACTAGGCAGATATTTGGGAAAATTGGCTTTTAGGTGGAGGAAAAACCAGTACAAGAATTTTTAAGGTGCAGACACTGCTGGAGTGTTCAAAGAACAGCCAGGAAGCCAGTGTGGCAGAAGCAGAAGGAAGCATGAAAAGAGAAGTCAAGAGGTTACTGGGACTGGAGCATGGCAGGTCCCGCGAGCCAGTGCAAGGACCTTGGACTTTCAACATGACTGAGAAGAAGGACTTTTGGGAAGCTTTCAGCAAGAAGCATTACAATTTGATTTGGCTTCTATGTGTTAAGAGTAGACATGGAGGGGGCAAAGTGGATTACACTTTAAGGAAATAGATTATTTCACTGCATTTGTTTTCTAGGGCTGCCATAACAAATCGCCACACACTAGCTGGCTTAAAACAACAGGAATTCATTCTCTCAGCAGTTCAGGAGGTCAGACGTGTCACAGGGTTGGTTCCTGCTAGGTGCTGTAATGGGAAATGGGTTCCATGCCTCTCTCCTAGATTCTTGTGGCTGGCAGGCAATCCTTAGCATTCCTTGGCTTATAGATGCATCACTCCAGTCTCTCCTTTCATTTTCACACTGCCTTCTTCTCTGAGTCTTGTCATGGCCTTCCTCTCTATATGTTTCAAATCTCCCTCTTATAAGGACACCAGTAATTGATTTAGGGTCCACCCTAAATCCAGAATGATCTCATTTCAAGATCCCTACTTAATCATATCTGCAAATATCCTATTTCTGAATAAGATCACATTCACAGGTACCAGAGATTGGGACTTAGACCTATCTTCATGGGGGACACAACTCAACCCAACACGTTGATATTTTGTCCAGAAGAAGGGTGTCTCCAGGGTTGCTTAGTTTGGAGCCTAAGTATGTCATCCAGGACTCGGATCTTTTTCCATTTTTCTTCTCATTGCCACCCTGGTTGTGCCAGTCTTGTCCTCAGTCTATTTTCATAGCTTCAAGATGGCTGCACTTGTTATAAGCGTCAGATCCAGCTATATCAACATCTATCAGAAAGGAAGAATTCCCCTCTTTTGTGTTCCCCTTAGCTCTGTTAGAACAGGGATTTGTCTCTTTTCTTCACAGAAGTCTCCCAGTACCTAGAAGAGTAGATGGACCATTGTAGTGTCAACAAACATTGGTGGAATGAATTCTTTGGTGAGGATTCTGTCACATGTTCATCCTTGCCCCAAAGCAAGGTTTATGGGAACAGGTGTGTGGGCTTTGAATAATCAATATCCCTAAGGCTGAGGATGGCTTAGCACCAAAGGAGAAAGAACTTTGTTATCGGATCAAAAATTAGTCTAGTTAGAAAGGAGAAAAGGACAGTAGAAATGGTTATTGGATGAGCTATTTCAGCGTTTTAAAAAAGAGCGTGTCAGATAAGTTTTGGTATATGCTGAATTGAATCTTTTCAGATCTCTAATGTGTAAGAGTCAATGACACATCAAGATAAACTTAAATCTCATACACATGCCAATCCTTACAGACTTTCAATGGTTCTCTATTGTCTAGACTTCAGCCTGGACACATATGCTTTTTACAATCTTGCTTCTCATGACATTCTTGCAAAAACCCTCTGTCATGCCATTGGCTTACACTGTATCTTTACACACAAACCAGTTTCATAATAGAGTAATGTATTAATTTAATGAACTAGTAATTAATTATTACATGATTTGGAAGAGACAGGCCAATTCTATCAAAACCATGAGATCAGCTTTCATGAGCAGACAAAAGCTGAGACCGCAGTGATTTTTTTCTGAAATATTTTAGGAAAAAATTAAATCTCCTCAAGTTTTTCTAGGTTTTCTCTTATCAAAGATTGCATAATATATTCATGTCATGAAATGAGACTATCTATTTTCCAAATTAGTACCTTGGAGTCCATCCTATTTTCTTTACTATTCATGTCAAGATTAATTAATTACAAAATAACAGCTATAAAAAAAGCTCTCAATATGTACGTGCATGCCCATATATGAATATAATTGCAAATTTTATGTTATATTATGTATTGCGTGCCTAGATGGATTTATTCAGCACCTGAAGACTTAACAACAACAATAAAAATAAAAACTAACCATTGTCTCCATTGTATCCAAGGGCTGCAAAGGGAAACGGGGTGTAACGTAATATCTCTATGTGGTTAGGAGGTCACCCTTTCAAGATTATTGATTGTTCTAAATGGGCAATTAAAAATCAAAACCAAAGAGCTAAATGTCCAGATACAAACAGTCACTTGTTTGAAACTTTACAAATACGTGAAAACACCTTCTATTCTTCACAGTTTCTGTGAAGGTGAAAAGGGGTTCTGAAACTTGTTACCTTCAACTCATCAGAATTTATGGACAAATACTCACTACCTCTGGAGAGCAAAGTAACAGGGGCAGGTGGAAATAAGACAAATGTGTTCAAATCCAAAATGGGGGGCCTGAGGGCTTGCATCCCAGACCTTTTCAAAGATTGGTTTGTTATTTTGTTGCAACTATCACAGTTAAAAATTTATGTTGATGTTGTGCAGTCCTTAAAGGATGAAAACATTTAAGAGTTTCTTAATTAAACAATGGGAGTGGAGTGGGGGACTAATACATTTAGAACAGGAAATGGTAGCCATAGAAGAGATATCTTGCAAATACCTGGAGAAGCAATTGAAAGGACCAAACAGAATCATCTAAATTTCTGAAAAGATTGCGCGTACCTGGAATTAACCCACCCTGTTTTGTAAAGAACAAATGCTTCAAAAGAATCTGTGACAAGCTGGGGAAAACAGCAGATTTTAAATAGAGTTTTCATCCTGTTCTATATGATAAACCACCAAAACCAGCCCTTTGAGGAAGGGATGATGTCACTATTTGGTGAGTGTATAGTTTAGTATGAGGACACATCCAGGGAGCAATTCTTCCTGACAGTGACCACACCTGTGGAATAATCTGGGCTGAAAAATGCTATTAGTTACATTGCTTCTGTCTCACCTGAATGATCAAGTTTTCTAGTTGTTGTTTTTATTTATTTATTTTTTTTTCTGGAAGCACTGGTTAAATTGTTTGGATGACAGTGAGTCACCTGGTTGGAACAGGTGTTTACTGAACACCTGACATATGGAAAGCTCTGTGACAAATGTTAGAGGAGGGATGACAAAATAGACTAACATTCCTCAAATGTGTACTGAGCTCCTACCAAGAGCAAGGCTCTATGCTAGATGCTGAGAGGAAGGGGTGGGTTGGATTATGAAAAGGACATGGTCTTTGGCCTCAAGGAACATACAGTTTAGAAGCTAAGATAACTAGCAAAGTTCTTGTCTTTAATAAATGTTTTTGAGCATCTAGCATGTGTCCCAAAGAGTTCTGGATCTGGCAATATGATTTCTAATTATGAACAAAGAGATGACTAGAAGATGTCAGGGAAAATCTTAAAGGTTAAGGCAGCAATTCAGTGGCTCACGAAAGAAGGGTAGGATTTCAACAGATGGGGATGAGTGATGAGAGTATTCCAGGCAGCAGGAAAGGTGTGGGCAGTGATATGGAGATGCTAATCCAGGGGTTAAGCTCAGACAATCAAGCAATGGATTTGGGCCAAAGATTAAGGGATATGAGGGGGAATAAAAATAGGATAACAGGAAACATGGAGGTCAGATCCTAAGTAGTTTGAACTTAATTCTAATGACAATAAAATATTAAAAGACTTTGGAGTGGGAAGGTATGATGATAGATGGACATTTGAAATACTAATCTGATTGCTATGTGTAAAGTTAATCAAAAGGGAGTACAAAAGAGGGGCTGGCCTGGTGACGCAGTGGTTAAGCACACATGTTCTGCTTTGGCAGCCTGGGGTTCTCTGGTTTAGATCCCGGGTGTGGACATGGCATCACTTGGTCAAGCCATGCTGTGGTAGGCGTCCCACATATAAAGTAGAGGAAGATGGGCACGGATGTTAGCTCAGGGCCAGTCTTCCTCAGCAAAAAGAGGAGGATTGGCAGCAGATGTTAACTCAGGGCTAATCTTCCTCAAAAAACAAAAAAAAAAAAACCAAGGGAGTACAAAAGAAAGGAGATGAGTTTTAATAAGTCATTGGTTCATACGGGAGCTAGGGAAGGGCCTTTGGTCATGCCTGTGGTAACAAAAACGAAAAGATGGATGACAACGATTTGTGCAAGTAATAATCAATGCAAGACTGGCCGCTAAATTATTTGATATTCACTTTAAGTGCAATAAGATATCACAAAATGAAGAAATCAATAAAACTGCTACTATTTTTTTAGCCTCCTGACATACAGTTATATATCTTAAAGCTCAAATTTGGCAATGTAACATTAATATAATGGTAATGTGCATTCTCCATTGACCCAGCCCTGGTCCACTCTGTTCAACTATCTATATTCAGAGTTGGTTTGTGCTCCGTATCAGTTTTCTAGATGGCTTGGATTCCTTTCAGTCTTATCAGCGTGCCATGGGGCACTGAGACAAGTATCCTTAGTGTTGACAGACAAGAGTGAAGACCTTTAGGTTCTAGGCATTTCTCTCACTGAACAGCAGCTGATGAGGGCACTAGACTCTAACAATGCAAAGATCCTGACACATTAAGAGCAGTTGTTTGGCACAAATCTTGGTTACAGCGCATAAGCAGTTTTTAAACAGAGGAAGTCAGCTGGTGAGATCTGTATCTACTATGTACACTCCAGGTCCTGGCCCACTGCCAGGCCACCTTCCTGTTTGGGGCCTCTGAAATTCACAGTCCCCTGCACCCTTGTCCCATGCACCCTGCCTCACCACTTTTCCTGCTTCCACATCCTGTATTCCTGGTATCAAAAGCCCACTTTTCTCTCTCTGTCTCTCATAACTGCCCCTCCAAGCACAAGAGAAAGCATCTCAGCTGCCCATTGGAGGCCAAATCATTAGCAATAAGAAAAAGAGTTCCCCTTGAGGATGGAGAAGATGCAGTTTTTAAAACCTAATAGCTTTTATTCTGGCCTGGCTGTGGGGCTAGTTCACCCTCTGCTCCAGAATAGATTGAATGACTCCAAAGAAACAAATGAAACAGCAAAACAATTTGAGTCTCATGTTAAAATAGATTTAACTCTCTTATCCAGCTACATTAGTGCGACTTTTTTCATAGAGACTTAGACATTATAGAATGTTATCTCATTCGTTACTTGTCACAACCCTGGAGGTCATCATTCCTTTTGGCCAATTGGGAATCCAAGGCAGGGAGGCCTCATGCTGGTATCACGTGACTGAATGTGACAAAGATGTCCTGAAATTTAAGGCTGATTTTCCAGCTCCACTTGTTTAATATGTTGACTATTGACCAAAGCACTGAAGAAAGATCTATATATGCTACAGTTTACCTTTAATTTTTTATTCTATTACTACAATAATTTAATTATTATATTCTATTTTCCTCATTGACCAATACAAGGCACTGGTAAAATTTCAGAGGACAAATTTTTGAAGGAATTGGTGCAGCGTATGATTTCCCTCTGTCTTTGGTTCAACATTCAGTTAGGCATTTATTGTGTGTTTATGATGTTGCAGATACTGTTCTTGGTTCTAGGGATCCAATGATGAAAAAATCATGATTCTTTCCCTGCTTACATTCAATTTCCGGAGAGGGCAACATCGATAACAAATGATACTGAACCTAAGTATTTAATATCAGCTATTTAGGATAATGTTGGGTATTAAACCCTCTTTTTACACCCCTCAGAAAGATTTGGTTCACCTGGGTATTTTCTGTCTCTCTAGCCTTCCTCTCTTGAAATAGTGGTTTTCATTATTTGACTCGTCCCATAATTTTTGCAAGATGATTGTTGCTGCAGCCTTCACATATTTACAGAACTACATCAGAAGAAAATAGGGGAGAATTTCCTTCTCAAAACTCTTGGAGACTTCTCTTGATGTTTTAGGTGTTTGGCCTCTGCTCTGGCTGCAGGCGAACTTGGGGAAGCAAATAACTGGCCTTGTCAACCCTTGTAGTGGAAACAGGCCCTGCCAGCTAGGACAAAGGGGTGTAGTGAGGAAGAGGAAGAAAGGCTATTGGATAAATAACCAGCAGAGTTTGCCACAGCAAATCATAAGAAAATTATGATAATTTTGGAATGCATTAATATAATCATTTCTCAGTGATGGTGAGGTCTTGATATTATGTGGTATAAATTGGGAAGGGATACACCATTTATAATAGTCAGTTACCATGATGGTATCTGAGTAAAATAAATAAGATCTCTATTCTCCAAATAAAAAGTTATTGCCTCTAATTCTCAGGCCATGGGCAATTCATGTTTACCACTCTCATCATTGTGATCTTCATCATTACTGTGAAACATTCTCATCAAACAGCATTCATTTAGTTCTCTGCTTATGCAAGACACTGTATTATGTTTCTGTTTCTCTCCAAAATGTGGAAAATAATGCTTTTGGAGAAACTGGGGTACTGGGAGGATAAATGAGCTCTTGCAGATGTATTCCATTGTATGCAGTAGATGAGCTACTGAAAAGTCGAATATACATTGAATTTTTGTAAATTAAATCAATTTTAAATCCGCTAGAGGAACTTGGTATTTAAAGGAACACTGCAGTGAATCTGTGTATCCATTTGAAAGACAAATACTCAGTCCCAAGTTCAACAGCTTCGTAAATTTGTATGTTTTTCATGTTTGGCTATTCTTAAATTGGTTATGTGCTTTACACTTTTTCAGAAAAAAGTCATTATGAATCCAATATTGTCTTTATTACTATGAACCTAATAACATCTAGTTATTTTCGTTTCAATCTTAAAATTACTGTTTTTGTTATTATTCATGCCTTAAGATAAATTTTATTCTGGATTAACCATTTTGAAAGATTCAAATAATGAAATCTCAAAAATAGAAAAAAGCTCAGGAATCACATATTAAATAGTTTTTCAAAAATATCTTTCAACAAATGATTCATGCTAAACACACACAAACATGGAAACTCAGGAAAAAGTAAAGCCATGCTGCTGGGGATAAAGCAGAGGGCAGAGGCACTGGTTCCCCCAACTTGATCCCTTCCTGAGTTCTCACTCTCACGGGAGAGCATGCTCATGTCAGTTCCTTGTGCAGAGTCTGGAATCGACTTCTGAGTTCAAATCCTGCCTCTGCCACCCACGAGGCAGGCAGACTTGGGTAACTAATTCTCCTCTCTGTGACTCAGCCTTCTTGTCAGATTGTAAATGGTAGTTAATAAGAGTCACTACGTCATGGTGTTGCATGGGTGGAATGAATCAGTAGCTGTAAAGCACTTGGAACAGCACCTGACCTGCTTCAGGCACTCAGGGAGTTGGCTTTTAACGTTATCATTTATAGAGACAGCTTCACAAAATACCATGACATGGAGGGACATCTTTTAAAATTTACTCATTTAATGTAAGCCCTCATTTTCGTGGCGAGCTAGCAGAGGCTCTGAGGAGTGAACTGAGTTTCCTGATATCAGTGAAGGAGGGGATGGCAGGAAAGATGCTGAGCTTTGGGCTCCGGAGGACCACTCAAGAGGTTTCCCACTGAGGCTTGACTCAACTCTGGAGGTTATCGGCACTTTACTTCAGGGACACCAAGGCAAGACATGCCGAAGCTCCGTTTAGAGCAGAGTTTCTCAAACTGGACACTGCTGACATTTTGAGCTAGATAGTTTTTTGTGGTGGGGGAGCTGTTCTGTGCAGTATAGGATGTTTTTAACAGCATCCCTGGCCTCTACTCACTACATGACAGTAGCACAAAAATGTCTTCAGTCATTGCAGACTGTCCTCTGGGGGACAAAATTGAATGTATTTGAGAACCACTGTGGTTAGTGCAGGAGAGCCACAAAAGACGCTGCCGGGAACACTCACGAAGAGCGATATAGCCTCACAAGAGGCTGGCACCCCACACAATGGCCCACAGGGAACTTACTAGAGGCACAGATGTCACTCGTATGTACATGCAACAGTCTCCCTCGGAGTCTCTGAAAAAGAAGGCACACTGTATTTAGCTTGGCCCTATATATGTATATTTCATATATGTTTATGAAATAACCACGCATCAGAATAATGCAGAGCTTCTCAAAATAGGTTTGAATTTCAGGCTCTGAATAAATAAAACTGACAAAACATTACTTACCTGAAGCCCACTGTTATTATGGGCCATGTGAGTGAAGACCTCTGGACCTTCGTAATCCAACAACATGGAATTTTTCTTTGTGTGCATGCTGTGGACATTAACTACAGCCCTTGGAGTTCTCAGAGCCCAGCTCCTTCCTTAATCTGGCCTCCCCTCTCCCCTTTCTTCCTCTCCCTGCCCCCATTATAGGCAGGAACCTCTTGGTTAAAATCCATTTTGTAATCTTTTTTTTGTATGAGGTAGATTAGCCCTGAGCTAACATCTGTTGCCAATCTTCCTCTTTTTGCTTGAGGAAGCTTGTTGCTGAGCTAACATCTGTGCCAATCTTCCTCTATTTTATGTGGGATGCCACCACAGTGTGGCTTGATGAGTGGTGCTAGGTCTGTGCCTGGCTCTGGACGTGGGAACCCCGGGCCACCGAAGCAGAGCAGGTGAACTTAACCACTACACCACCTGTCCGACCCCACATTTTGTATTCTTAAAAGTAACATCTGGTAGAGAGCATGACCTCAATTTATGGAATGTAACTATCAAAAAAAAAGGTGACTATTTTCCATCAAATATTCTATTGTTCATACATTCCCATGTATACCACAACCTTAAAATCTTTTAACACCATAATTTGTGTAGCACATTTTAACTTACAAAGTGTCTTCGTGTATACTAGTGTATATAACCCTTATAGCAATTTGTTATTGTTAGTGCTGTTGATTGATTCCGACTCCTAGTGCCACTGTGTACAGCTGAGCGGAAACCTGCTCTGTCTTTGCGCCACCCTCTCACCTTCCGGCTTTCTATCAGACAATGCTCTGCTGCTATTCCTAGGATTTTCATGGCCGATTTTTCAGATGTGGGTGGCCAGGTCCTTCTTCCTGGTGTGTCTTAGTCTGGAAGCTCTGCTGAAACCTGCCCACTATGGATGACCCTGCTGGTATTTGAAATACTGGTGGAACAGCTTTCAGCATCACAGCAAAACACATCCACCATGGTATGACACCCAACAAATGGGTGGTGTGTTTCCCTGACCAGGAAACGAACCTGGGCCATGATAGTGAGAGCACTGAATCTTAATCACTAGACCACCAGGGCTGACTATTTATAGCAATATTTAAGGGAAAATCAATTCAAAGAGTTAGGTAATTATTTGAGATAACCCCATCAGTAACAAGCAGACGTTACTCCCACTAGATCCTCTGAAGCAAAATACATGTATTTTCCACATTACAGTTTCTTTGAAAATAATCACAGGGATTTTATTTTAACTATATTAATGTTGTTCAGAACTATTTGGAAGCTACCTTTGGAGATGGCCTTCTCCAAAGGCCTGGGAGCCTCTGTAACCTGGGAGCTTCAGCAAGAGAACAAGAACCACTCCTCTCTCCCTAAAGCATTTGTTCATCTAGTTGGGAGAGTCAAAGTCAGTTTGAGGTATAGTCTGGCTTCACTATCTCAGAAATAATTTAGAATAGACTTACAAAGTTAAATGTTTTTGATCAACCAGTAAAACAGTTCTTATAAGCCTCCACTTTGGCATACATATAAAAGATCATTTATGATTACGGAACCAGAAAAATTGAGAATTGAAGTGAGCTCTAAAGATTCTCTAATTTAGTGATTTCCAAACATTGAGTAGCGGCCCAGTACTAGGCTACCTTCATAAAACTTCTCAGGAAGCTTCATGAAGTGCAGCTGCCCAGACATCATCTCATGGAGATAATGATTCAGTACATATGATTCAGCCCACGAATCTGCATTTTTAACAGCCCCGACGACTCTGATGTCCAACCCCATCTGGAACCTCTGATGTGCTCAGCTCCTTCATTTTATAACTGACCTTGCCCAGGGTCAGAAATGGCTAAATCCCTGGTCTCTAGACTCCCAGGCCAGCTCCCCTTCTTCCACCTCAGACTGCCCTCCCTTCAAGGAAATCCTTCACCAGTCAGTGTGGCTTTGTAATATCCAGTTGGCTTGTACACCTGCACCTCCTCAGCCTTAAAAGTTGAAATCAGTTGACAAAAACTTGAAGGTCTGTTGTCTCCAAGACTCTGAAACCAATTCTTTCCCAAGCCAGAGAAAACATGAAGAGCTCCAAGCTAGACGCTCTGCCTCCAGTTAGCTCAAATGCTGGCATGTTCTACATTTTATGTTTTTCACCAATTTGATCTGTCTACCTCTAAAAACTATTTAATGGTTATCATACTATCATTGTGGGTTTGTCTCTATTTCTCCTCATATTTCTCAAGTTTTTATTTTACATATCTTGATAAATTGTTCAAGTCTTATGGCTATAAGAAACGATTAGTAAATAATGCCAGGGAGCCATAATGCTATGCTATAGTTGTGTGTCTGATACTGAAGGTATCCACAATGTGGCAGCATCTTTCCCTTCCTACACTGTAAGCTCCCTGATGGCTGGCAGAAACTTGGTGACGCATTCCATCTTGAGTCCTGCATACCACTTCACACCATTCCTCACACACAGTAAAATCTTATAATATATTTTTGAATGAGGGTGTAGTTTGAGAAGCACATCTCAGCTACCTGTAAGCAAATATGTCCTGATCTATTAGCAGTGCAGACCTGCTGGCAAAGCCAGGAGTTGGGGCCAAGAGGTTTTCCCCATAGGTGAGCTGGCAAGGCCTGGTTCACACGGCTCTTTGCAATGAATTTCACATCTTCGAATTTCATGCATTTTTAAAATGATCGTGAATATGATCTTTAGTACTAATGCTGCTTATTTCTCGCACTTCCCCATCTGCCAGGGAAATGCCATATTGTCCTGGAAAACCCTAGAGTCTTGAAAAACTGAGGCTCTGTTTTTCCAACAGTGTCCTTACTAGCTCTCAATGCAATGAAATATTTAAACAACAACAACAAGCAAACAAACAAACAACCTGAACTTTTGGGGAAAAAATGGAAATTTAACTGTAAAATATACAATGTTTCTTTCACCTGTGACTTTGCAGATGCTGGTCCCTCCGCCTGGAACATTCTGCCCTCATCCTGCCATCTGCAGTCCACCTTCCCCTCCTCCACACACACACACATACACATTTCATGTTTCCTTTTTATGCATTATTTAGGGGCTGCCTAGCTGTTCCTTTCTGAGGACAGTCTTCTCTGACCTTCTGAGTCCAGACAGAACCTCCCTCTCTGATGCCTCCTCAGCACCCTGCACTTCCCATCTGACAGTGCCATGACATTGCATTGCACTGGGCTATTTGTACATTGGCTTCACCCTCCAGACTCTAAGCTCTGTAAGGGCCCAGATCATGTTTAAGCTGATCATAATCACAGCCCATAATGTCACATGGGCCCCAAGCTCAGATGATTTTTTTCCTGAGTTATGTCTTACCATGTATTTGAAAATAGTAAGGAGAACTTCTTCTATTTCTTTATTATGCATAACAAAATACCTTTCAGAAAAAAAATTTGGTCGGAGCTGATCTCAATGAGAGTTTTGTATGTTTAAACAGGTCACTAACGTAATTAGTGTTTTTTAAAGGTAAAAAGAAAAATAGCACCGGATTTAGTAATTATTCCTGAGGATAAGACCTCAAGATTGTAAGTATTTGAACTGATTATAAACAAGCCTTTTAACGATCATTTTACAAAGCACTATTGAAAGTGATTATGTTTTAAAGATACTGTTTCTACAGCTCTGGAATGAATGGAGGAATAAAATTGCCCCAATGCTGTGGAAATGGCCACTTGTGGTTTGGGATACCAATCTATAGGTTCAGAATGGCTGCATCTCAACTTAACAGGATGAGAGCATGGCATGCTCTGAAAAATGGTGGTAAACGTGAGTGAGAAATGACTCCTGTGAATACAGAGGCACCCATAGTAAGATTACAAGTACAATTGCATTAACGTGAGAGTGGAAAAGAGTATTTCTAAATGAATATATTCTTTATCCTTTATGCCATTTAAAATATGCATGTGAGTCCAAATTAATAGATTAAATAAGTAGAACTTAACTATTTTACCAATATCCCTAAAAGTTATTTTTACATTCACATTAGCCAAAAAAAAATGTCACGGGGATTTTGTTATTATAAATATGGAAGATGACATTATTTATGAGAATACCATATATTTGGAGAAAACACACAGGTTTGTTGTTTGTTGATTCAATGAGTGCTATATTGACTGATACAGGACCTAGGACTGTAACATTTGCCCTCCGAATGTGGTGTTTAGACTGACTAACTCACAATCTCTCAGATTCCCCAGAACACCCAAACCATGCTGTAGTCAGAGCCAGAGCAGTGGCGAAAGCTTGCCTCATCCTATGTACATCCCATCCTGCCCCCGTCACCCATGCATGTGGGAAAAAGAAGGACATTTTCTCATGTCACTCATGACTTCATTGGTTGCAAGAAGACCCAAACCAAATCAAGTAAACAGAGGATGTGATAGCTCAAGTACTGAAAAGTCTGGGGATATGACCACTTGTGCCTCAACTTCATCAAGGCTCTGACGTTGCTACCAGGTCTCTACTTCCCTCTCTCTCTCTCTCTCAGCTATGGTCTCTCTCTGTGTGTGGCCCATCCTCAGGCAGATGCTCCATCATGTTGAAAAAAGCGCAGCAGCTCCAAGTCTGAAATCCTCTCAGCTCAAGTCCAATGGGAACATAAGCTTGCTCTGTCAGCACAATCTCTGTGCATCTCCACTGTCTGGAGTGGATCTTATTCACACTACAGACCCACACCCTGACTGGGAAACATAGCAAAGAGCGTCCTGAGATGAGGAGGACAAAAGTTTTGTTCTTCGTAGGGAGATGGAGGTTCAGCAATCTGAAGAAGGATAAATGGATGTATACAACAGAAACAAGAGATGCCCACTCCATTTTTATATGTTCTTGATTTTAACAGTAGTCATTGTTAATTGTATATCATTCAGAACAATGAAAAGAAGGAAAAAAAACATAGCACTCATAGCCTCATCTCTCAGGGAGATCTAAGAATAACATTTTGTCATTCTTCATTCTAACATTTTGTTTGTGTAAGTTTTATGCTACGGCAATCACATAGTTATAGATTTTGTGTTTTTACTTACATTAAATAATAAGAATTCTACCCTAATGTGAATAACTTTCATAAACAATTTTGATGGCTGCATTAAAAAGCATCACATTTTATGTAACAAACTTCATTTTTCTTGTGTGGATCCGCCTACCTGTACTTGATCTCAGAGGTGGATCTCTGTCCTCCTGCCCTCTGTCCAGTCTTTGGTGAGGAGTTTGACCTCTGCGTATTTACTGGGACTGCACTGTGGCTCAGCCCAGCTGCCCAGTCGTGATGCCAGGACACAATTTCCCCACGTATGCTGCACTAGGACTGTTCTTCCTCACTTGACTTGTCCCTGGTCTATCAGCAGGCTGCTGACACACAAATCAAAGGTGGCAGGGCCCCTGGATCCCAGATCATCAGACCCTCTCTTTCCACAGCCACTGTGTTCACAGTCTAGTGAGAAAGACAGATATTAATCAATATAAATATAAAATTACCACTGTGATAAATGCAATGAAGGAGACGGACATGGGACACAAATGGTTATAAGAGGGGAATTTGGTCTACTCGATGTTTTTCTGAGGAAGTAATGATTGAATTGAGATCTGAGGGATGCGTGAGCAGTAACTAGCAAAAGTGGTGAGGTGGAGAACAAGATTCAAGAACACAAAAGGATCTCCTGATTCCTTGACTCTCTGACTAAAAATTGTACTGCTTCTCTGGTACCTTCTGTAAGAAAGTAGGTCAGGGAAGGCTTCTCTGAGAAAGTGATGGTGGAGCAAAGACCTACAGAGGTTAGGGAGAAAGCTATGCAGATATCTGCGGAAGAATGTTCCAGAAAAAGGAAATGCACACAAAGGCCCTGAGGTGGGAGGGGTGCCCAGTGTGTCCCCGGAACAGCAGGAGGCCAGTGGCTGGAGCAGTGGACTGAGTAAAGGGACACCTATGGGGCAAGGTCAGACAATGAAGGAAACGGGAAGTTCAGGTCCTTGGGTCTTTATAGTTATTATAGCGCGTTGTGAAGAATTTAAGTTTTGAGTGAGATGAAATTGGATTTGAGTAAGATGAATGCAATGTAGAACCACAGAAAGCTTTTGAGCACAGTGACGAGATCTGACTTATGCTTTAAAAGAAACAGTCTGGCTGTGTTGAGAAGAGATTGTCTGGAGTAAAAGCTGGAAGCACAGTGATGCCCAGAGCATATTTATGGCTCTATTTTACTGAGGAGGAAATGGAAACTCAGAAATTTTCACCTGACTAAAGTCACATAGTGCCTAGATTGCATTTGAACTTAAGTTTAGCTGATTCTTAAGTCCATGCTCCTTTTACCGTGCTAGCAGAGTGTATATGTGCTAGGGGGCATATTAATTAGAAAAGCAGGATCATGTAATACTTGAAATTTGGATTCTTTTTCACCTTTTTGCTTAAGGTGTCACAAAGTCTCATGACATTAAATATTTTTTTTGTAGCATCATTTTTAAGGCCTACACCTTACTTCAGTGTATAGATGTACCAGTCTTCAGATAATTCACCTCCTGTTTTTTTTCAGTTGAAAATCGAAGAAAATATTTGCATCAGGAATTTTTCCATCCTTTTCAGGGAAAAGCCTAAATATCCCAAAGAAAATATTTTAAAATGTGTTTTGTGCTGAGGAGAAGTTGATCTTTTATAATGTTAAAGAAAAACAATTTAAACTCTGAGGCTGCATTGGCCTTTTTATTTTAAATTACTTAAAACATTGTCTAAAGAAATCACATCTTCATGTTTTGTGAAATAAGCATGAAACTACCCAAAACTACCAATCAATCAATTTAGAGATGCAGTCAATGTGTTCATGATGAGGATGATTTTGTAAAGTTCTCAATTCTCCTATATCTTACAGCAGTTTAGGAGTATAATTTCTCCCCTGTTGTCTTACCTATTTCTTTTTCTGGCCAATATAGAACTCAGTCTTTCTTTCTAGGCTTTTCAAGTTTTCCTTGCCTGCTTTACCATAGTGCCTCAAAAAAACTAACTTATCTCCTTTTCCATTTTCTTAAGAGCTCTCAGTGCTGTGGAGTTGAGACAGCCCATGTTATATAAGAAAAAACATCACAAGTTTTCCCATGGATCAAGGCCAGCAGTTGGGCCCTCTGCAATGCTTCACATGGTGGAGCTTGAAACAGGAAATTATTCAATTAAACCTCTGCAGTTTCGCCACTGTAGCAACAAATAGGCTATTTCTGCAGCAGTTTTACCAGCCTCACAAGGAGAATTCACTCAGTACCAGAGAATAGAGTTGTACCAAAGTACCAATTTTCAAGAGTATTCAACTGCAAAAAATGATACTTTTCTACTTGCAAAAGAACTTGCTTTTGCTATTTTCTGAGATAGAGGGAAAGCTCGTTTCCCATTTTGGAAATCAATAAGGCTTTTTCTTCCATTGCCATGGGTTATTACAGAAAAAACTACCCATGTTCCTGAAGATAACTTCTAGAAGACAATTCTTGAGATGGAGCCGGCTCTGCACTCCCTGTGGGCAGCCATCTGGAGGCCGGAGACTGTTGGTTGAAGGGATAGGAAGAACGTCCATTCAGGTTTCCACACCATTTCTCATAGCACGCCATTACCAGAACTTACTCAGGGCATTCGTCTTGAGTTCTTTAGCTAGGATTTTATGAAAGTACATGAGACAACTAAAGATACAGCCCCTACTCAAGGAAGGCATTGCTAGCTGCAGAGAAGAGATGGTGCCTTTCTGAGGAGCTGGTTCTGTTTATTATTTTTTCTTGAGGAAGATTAGCCCCGAGCTAACTACTGCCAATCTTCCTCTTTTTACTGAGGAAGACTGGCCCTGAGATAACATCCAGCCCCACCTTCCTCTATTTTATACGTGGGACACCTACCACAACATGGCTTTTGCCAAGCGGTGCCATGTCCACACCCTGGATCTGAACCAGCAAACCCCAGGACACCAAGAAGCGGAACATGCAAACTTAACCACTGCGCCACCAGGCTGGCCTCAGGAACTGGTTCTTAAGAAAGTCTTACTTCCTTGCGTATAGCTGCGAGGGAACACGTACAACGTGGGGAAGCTGGGCATCCATGGCATAGGCCCGCTCAAGTTTGAGCTCTTCTACTTGTTAACTGCATGACGTTGGGCTGGCAATGTTAACTCTCCTAGTTTCAAGCTCCTCATCTGTGAAGGGGAAGAGCTATACTTCACAAGTTTGTTGTGAGGATTAAACGAGATAACATATTTTAAGTGCCTGGCGTAAAGCCTGGCACATAATAGGCATATGAATGGGGTTTGCATGCTCCTCTTCCATTCCACATGAAATCCAGTCTATTCCCAGAGTGGTGAAGAGGTACACATTCTCATCCTTTCTCTTTCCACTGACATGACCATAAAAAGACATTTTCTTCATTTCTCTATCCAGGCTTACTTCCTCATAGAGTCTATTTGAATTTTAACTACTTGTAATTGCTTCTAAATCATTAAATATATGGCAAATATTATATTACCTATTATATTATAGTATTACATAATACTAATGTACAATTAATATATACTACTAATACAATATTAAATATATAAAATATATTTTATGTATTTACTAAGACTTAGACTAATTTTAATTCGAAACTCAATGGGAGGTACCCACATTTATAGGGTGATGAAAGAAGAAGTAATAATCTAGAAAGTAAAGAGGGAGGGCCTCTCATTCCTCCTTCCTCTAATTTCCTACCTCACTTCCTCCTTCCTCTAAATTACTGTAGTATATATATATGTTTTTCCTAATACATGAACAAAGTTTTAAATTCTAGGCCATAAAATATGTCTATCTTCTTTGTCTAGATTGGAGGCTGCTTGAAAGCAAGAACTCTTCTTGTCCTTCCTTTTAACCAACAAGTTATTTTATATATTTAGAGGGCATTGAGAAAGTTTTGTTCACTAGCAATAATAACTAAGGCTTTCCTTCCTTGTCATATCATCATACACCCAGAGTTAGATTTCTGACGGCCTCTGCTGTTCAAAAATCAATTGCAAAACCGCAACTGGGTAAAAATCATAAATATCATGGGGGGAAATTCACTTAATAAAGATCAACTTTGTTTTTAATTGGTTTACTTTGGATTCTTTATATTGTAAAAGGTAGACACCCTCATTAACCTGGATTAAATAATAAAAGAATTAATTTACTCTTGTAACTGAGAAGCCCAAAGGAAGGGCTGACTCCAAGCAAAGTGGCTTATTCTGCTGTCACCAAGAACTCAGTTTCTTTCCTTCCATTCACTCTGATTCTACAGTTTTGGCTTCATTCTCATGTTCTATGTTGTTTTCTGTTGCTGCTATAACAAATCACCACAAAGTTAGTGTCTTAAAGCAGCACAAATTTATTATCTTACGGTTCTGGAGGTCAGAGTTCTGAAAATGGGTCTTATACTGCTACAGTCGAAGCGTCCAGAGGGCTGTGTTCCTTCTGGAGGCTCCAGGGTAGAATTTGTTTCTTGCCTTTTCCGGTTTTAGAGGCTGCCTGCACTCCATGCCTTGTGGACCCCTTCCAGCAATGGCCTCGCACTGACTTCTGCTTTCATCATCGTACCTCCTTCTCTAACTCTGACTTTCTGCTTCCCTTTCCACTTTTTAAGGACCCTTGTGATTACAATCGGTCCACTCCGGGGATCCAGGATAATATCTTCATCGCAAAATCCTTAACTGTATTACATCACAAAGTCTCTTTTGCCATTTAAGGTAGCATATTCACAGGTTCCGGGCATTAGGATGTGCGCATCTTTGGAGGGCCATTATTCTACCTACCACAGCCTTCCCTCTGGCCCCAAAAGACTCACATCCACCTATGTGCAAACTACGTCCACCCCTTCCCAGCATCCCCCCAATTTTTAATCCATTACATCATCAACTCAGAGTCTAAAATCTTATCTAAATGTCATCAGTTCAAACATCCCAAATTTCATCATCTAAATCAGATATGGGTGGGAGTTCAGATACGATCCATAATGGGGGAAGATTCCTCTCTTTGTACCCTTGAAACTAGAAAACAAGTTATCTAATTTCAAAATACAATGGTGCAACAGGCATAGGAACCACCTATAGACATTCTTGTTTAAAAGGGAAACAGTGGAAGAAAAAAAGAATTTACTAGTCCCAAGCAATTTTGAAATCTAACTAAACAAATAACATTAGTTTTCAAGGTCTGGGAATAATTCTCTATGGGAATTATTATGGGCTCGCCCTCTTGGCCCATGGCTGTGTCCTCTAGGTTCACATCTCTGTCTTTGGAATTATCCTTCTTTTCTTCTTTTTCATGAAGGGCAGCATATGTTTGCCGCTGAGTACTCTTACAGGCCTGTTTCCTGCCTATAAGATTTTAGAAGTCCGATAACCTTCTTTGAATTTTTTCCTCTCTCTGTCCCTTTCAGTCCAAGCTGGCAGTTTCCACTCTTAAAACATTCTCAAGAACCTTGTTGGTCTCCCATATACGTCTTGGGGATTCACTCCATTAGCTAAAAGGTCCCTCTACAGATCTTTCCTGGATAATCTCTTCTCTACTCCTGGCTTCTGCTGAGATAGCTGAGGAGACCCATGAGTCTCATGCCTAGCTTCCTCAAAGGGCCCTCCTTGTGCCTGAATGCTCTGACCTCTTGATCTTTCTGAGGCAGGAGCAAAAGCTGGTCCATTCACACCCTTAACTTTCTCTCCAGTGCACACTTTCTTGACTGTGAATCTTTTAATTTCAGTGTCTTTTGTAATCTGCATAAGCTTGAGAATTTCCCAAATCATCAAGTTGTGGTTCTTTGTACTTAATGATTCTTCCTTCATTCTATTTCTTTTCCTATAAGATGCAAGGAGAGATCAGTTACATTCAATACCTTGGAAATCTCCTCAGTTAATATCCAAATTCATCACTTACAGCTTATGCTTTCCGCATAACTGTAGGACATGATTGTGCTAAGTTTTCTGCCACTATGTAACAAGGATCCTCCTTCCGCTAGTTTCCCATAAAATCTTCCTCATTTCCTTATGAGCCTTCACCAAATGCACCTTTAGGTTCCATATTTCTACCAACAGTGTATTCAAGGCAATCGAAGTTTTTTGCTATCATGCTCCTTAAAATTCTCTCTGCCTCTGCTCCTTGTTCCATTCCAATGCCACTTGCACATTTTTAAGTATTTCTTATAGCGGCACCTCACTTCATAGTATCAAAATCTGTGCTGGCTTCCCATTACTCCTAAAACAAACTACCACAAATTTAGTGTCTTAAAACAATACATGTTTATTATCTTACAAGATACATATATATATATATATATCTATGACCTCCACTCTCTCTCTATATATATAATTTATATATTTATTAATAAAGTTTATATATATTTTCATGTATATATATAAATAAAGTTTTACAGGGCTAAAATTAAGGTATTGGTAGGGCTGTGTTCCTTCTGCAGGCTCCAGGAGAGAATTTGTCTTTTGCCTTCTCCAGCTTTCAGAGATGGTCTACATTCCTCGGCCCATGATCCATTCCACCAATGGCATCACACTGTCCCGACCCCTGCTTTCTTCATCACATCTCCTTCTCTGACTCTGACTTTCTGCCTCCCTCCTCCATTTTCTAAGAACTCTTGTGATTACATTGGGCTCACCATCATAATCCAGGAAAATTTCCCCAACTCATGATCCACAATTTTATCACATCTGGAAATCCATTTTTCCACGTAAGGTGACATATTCCTGGGTTCCAGGGATTAGGATGTGGGCATCTTTGGAGGGGAAAAGAGGAAGATTATTCTGGCTACTATAGGTTCCTCAAAGGGATATGATGGAACCTCCAATATTTCTCCTAAATTAGCACCTTCATTGAAGCTCATATGCTCCCACAATCCAGAGGGAAGAGAGGTTTCTCCTAGGAGTACCCCCACGAGGGACAGAAAGCTTCTCATTCCTCAAAGCCTCAGACAATGTCTCCTTTGCTCTGATTAGCCGATGGGCTCAGCTCTGAATTTATCCCCATGATCAGTAAGACAGGCTACTCAGTATGACTAAAAGGACTCAGGATCCACCTCCTTAACCTTGTATTTGAGAATGTTGAGAAGTAGTGCCCTCAGAGCAAAATGTGAGACCTGTTAGCAAAATGAAGAAGAATGGATTCTGAGCAAAACAAACAAACAAACAAAAGAAAACAAAAAACCCAACCAACAAATGTCAACTAAAATACATCCCTTCACCCCATGAGTGTAAATTAGCCAAGGGCAATTACTATATCTTATTTATAATTGTACATTCTATATAGATATCACATATCCCAAATGTCTAATATAATAATTGGTGTTCTTAAATAAATGACTAAATGAATTATTACTTTGTCATATTCATATGATTTGATTTGCAGTGTAGTCCAATTCATAGGCTAACAAGTACCATTGACTAGATGTTATTGTTTTTGCAAATAAATTTCTAAAACATGTTATAGAAAGTATCTTTTAAAGTCAGATCATGATATTGAAAGAAGGATAGAAATAGACTAAGACAATTAATTTTCTGAATTAAGGAAGGACAAGAAATGTAGTTCCATAATGGGGACCCTAAAATAAATTACCTATTTTTGATTTGACTCATCCTCTTGGGCTAATTTCAGAAAATCAATGTTCTTGATGTCCCCCCCAAACACACATGACACACATAATTGAGGGTACATGTAGCTCAAGGAAATATAAATATTGATGAATTGCCTTCAGAACTCAAAAATGTGTTCAGGTATCTGTACATTTTATTACCAGATTAAACCCCTGAAGGGGACTCTGGGCACCAAGTGTCACAAAGACCATGTGAAGAGGATTAATTATACTAAACTATTTCCTGTAGCTCCCATTTCTCTTCTCTTCCTATTTGACCTTTTGGTTTCCTTTTTTCCTGATAAGGAAGCTAGTTGGGAAGTGGGCCTGACATTTCTGAGAGGAGGTGTTTTGCCTCCCAAATATAAATTGTATGCTGTGAATCCGGAAATACTGAAGCTGTTTCCAAGAGAAGACTCCAGAATCAAGGAGAAGTCATCTCTCTAAGAAGAAGGAGGGCGTATTGGGAAAGTGAATACAAGCAACTGTCAGAAGCTCACTGTAGAACCAAATGAGTATCTAAGAGGAAGAGAAGTTGACGATCATTTGTAGAGGCTCATAGGTCAGTGGGAAGATGGCCTGGACTACTCAGGGTATAGGAGTCAAGGACCACAGTGAAGAGTAACTTAATTACTGGTCGTACTGTGGTAGAGTGCGCAGTATCCATTTAAAGGGATTTGAACAGCATAGACCATTTTTGGTTCCTACCTTCCCACTCTTTGTGGACATCTTTAACTGGTGAGGAGAACAGAGGATTTTATGACTCTGTCTGGAAGAGATTACAACTCTTTCCTTGTACCATACTTTCTAATCCAGCGGTTCTTTCCCTTGTTTTGGCAGGGGGCATGCTTGAACTAATTTTGTGCATCTCATGAATGCTAAAGATTTCCTTCCCTGGAAAAAAGAGCATGTGCACAGAAGTCAACCATTTTACAGAAAACTTCAGGATATTCATGAACTCCCTAAAGTTTGTCAGCAGGGACCTCCCAGGAAGATCAATGGACCCAGTGAAGGATCCTTGTCCTAGACCCTGAGCCTGTACCTCCAAAGACCTCATCCTCAGCTAAGGGAAGCTTTGAGTGTTTTTAGAAATTTGGGGGCCAGCAAAGAGTTCCATTCCATTCTAAAAGGCCTGTCCATCTAAGCTACTTCAGGGGGTTTTGATCTGGAGATCACAGGTACTTCTTATTGTAACTTTTCCAAGACAGGAATGGATGGTCACGGCTAATCATCCAGAAACACTGTCTTCCAGTTCTAGTATCATGGGACTTTTCCTACTGATTCTATCCTGTATTTTTCATGCTCTCCCCCTTCACTTAAAATAGACACTTGCATTTTCTCCTCTCAGAAACTGATGAGTTTAAGATAGTTATGGGAAAGTGTGGGGATGAGAGAAGAAATGAATAGACAGTGTAATACAGCGAGGAGTGGAGAGAAACCTGCAGCTGAATAGCTCCTTAAAAGATAGAACTTTTACCAGGAAGGCATTTCTATTCACCATCCTTCCTAGCCAAATTCATTTGTTTGTAAGTTCGCTTATTCAGCAAAAACATGTTGGTATGTGTGGTATTCCAAGTCCTACACCAGATCTGTGAGGGGTGCAAAGATGAACGACATACAGCCTCTACTCTCAAAGGAGCTTGAGGTCCTGCAATGGAGATAAGATATGCAAAGAAAGACAGCTTAACAGTTTCCTGCAACTTGCTTCATTTCACGTCCCAGGGCCTGGAGAAGCGTCTCTCATGTTCTCCCAGAGAAGCTCTTCATTACCTAGACTGTCATATTTATCATGATATTTTATAATTATCCATTTATGTCTTTCTCCTAACAGATCACAAACTCCTTGAAGATAGAGGCTAAATCTTATTAAACCTGATATATGTATTTCCTAGGAGCTAACAGGGCACCAGGAACATGGTAAATGCTTTAAAAATTGTGGGATAAAACACTGAATCACCTCTAGAAGAGAGAGGAGACAGATGAAATAAGATGTCCTTCAAAAAGAGGACCCTAGCTGTTATGTCAGGAAATAGTGGTCTGGCATTTGTTCGTTGTGTTTCGGGACCTCAGTTTCCTACCTGTCCTAGAAGGGAATTAGATTGGGTAATTCTTTCCAGATGAAAAATTCTATTTTAAATAATACTGGGGTCAGAGAAGGAAGTAAACGCCCTGGTTATCTGACCCAGCTTAAACACCTGCCTAGGTGTTACAGTCGAATAAAAATAATTTCCCAGAGCTTTAGTGTCAAAAGAGCTGCAAAACCCCCAGACGCTCACGATGTTCGCTGGTCCATTGACAAAAGTGACTTCCCACGCTTTGCCCACAGAGGGCATCCCTGCTCATTGATATGTAGACCAGGCGAATGCAGCTGCTGGAAGCCTCCTGCGACCGCTCTTTTTTCCCTTCGCCGTCATCTCTCTGCCCCCACCCCCCTTCTCGTGGAATCTTTGCCTGATCCAGTTCGTTTCCCTCCAGTCTCCACATTTTCCCTTCCAGCCCTCCACTTCTCAGGATCAATGGATAGTAAGACTGCAACTCCCAGCTCACACACCGCTGGCGGACACCCCAGTAACAAGTGAGAGAGCTCCACCCCGCAGCCCCCTGCCTCTCCTCCCTCGGTCCCCTCTGCTCTTGGAGGATAAACGAACAGCATCCCCTGCTCTCGCGCGGATTTTCCTCTTCAACTTTACCCAGCCGAGAACAGGGAACCAGCTTCAACCTTTTAATGCACAGCCCAGCCACAGGATTGCTTTCTGTCTCCTCTTGGTCCCTCTTGGATATTCTGCTTATTGATGACTTGCAAGCCCCGCGGAGAGCTGTCTTCCCTCCCCTTGCTCCCTCTGTTTCCTTGAGTTAGTTTTCCAAGGTTTCACCGGGGCTCGGGATCTCTTGGACTGAATGGAACTTTTTGCTGCCTCCTTTTGCTGCTGAGTCTGTCAGTGGACGAGGAAAAAGGCTTCGGAGGCAGAAGAGGCGCAGGGGAGGTGGAGAAAGAGGTGGAGGAGGAGGACGAGGAGGAGGAGGAAGCCGAAGGGGCTCGGCGCGTGTGTGTGCATGTGTGCATGCGTGTGTGAGTGCATGTGTGTGAGTGCCGCCGCTGCCCAGGACCCCCGGCCCCGAAGGTGTTGGCTGAAATATGGAGAATAGTCTCGGATGTGTCTGGGTACCCAAGCTGGCTTTTGTACTCTTCGGAGCTACCCTGCTCAGCGCACATCTACAAGTCACCGGTAAGAGGTTCTTTCCTTTCTTTTCTTCGCACCCCACCTCTTACCCCCTTTTCCTTTTCCTTTCATTTCATTTGGCAAGTAGTAGAATTGGGCTAGAGGGAAAAAGAGCAAGACATTCGGTGGTCGCCCTGCGCCCCTTTTCCTCACCGATGATAAAGGACGGGAAGACTTTTTTCCTGGGGCCGGAGGATGTTGGCGACTGGGGAGAGGGGCGCTCCTTCGCTCTTTTTTAATCTGGTGATTCTCGCATCTTTGCTTTTGCAAATACTTGCGTTGGTTTGGAGAGCTGGCGGGTTGGGGTAGGGAGGAGGCAGATGGTGGGGGTGTCGTTGAAAGGAGCTGGGTTGGATCTTCAAAGCCTCGGAAACCTACGAAGGAAGGGATTTGGGGCAACAGGGCCAAGCGGAGGAGGTCATCGAGGGGGCTTTGAGGAAGTGTGTGCGGAATGTAAATGGTGGGGCTGAGTCGTTTGTATGCGATTATATGCGGCTCTGGTTTGGATCTTTAGACTTGCTGACAAGAATCGAGAGAGGGACAGCTAACGTTTTGGTACTTCGGAGGCGCAGAGTTGACAGGAGGAAGGAGGCGTGTTTTATTTTATTCTATATTTTACCGGTGAATCCAGTTCTCAAGCTAAGTCTCCAAATATCTCCAGGACACTTCCAAACTCCAAATGATTGATATTCCAGGGAATTGGCCCCCTGGCCCTGGCATTTGGCAGGCTCAGTTTCTAATTAAAAATGGCAAAACAGTTTGGGGATTGGATTGGGTTGTAGCAGGAGAAAGAGGGAGCTGAGGGACGCTCAGGGATGCTGCAGTCTCCAAATACGGAGCTGGGGGCTTCGACGGCCAAAATAATTTTAGACAGAGCAAAATGACTCATTATAACGTCGACTGGCTTTTCCGGGCCTCTCCACACGAGTGGATGGGCACTGGGGTACAGGGAGTGGGCCTGGCGAGGAAGGAGGGGAGAGTAGCAGGTTGAGCACTCACATCCCTTCAGAAACGACCTTTTCCCAAATCCAGAAGAAAAGGAGCCGCCAGCAGAGGCCAGGCATTGGGTAGGAGCGCCCCAACCCGCGCCTTGGAAATTTAACTGGGAATGGAATGTAAATCATGGCCAAGCCCCGAGCATCCCGGGAGCCTGAAGCTCCGGCTTTCTTGTTCCTGCTAAGTGCTGCGTGGCCCAGGGTTGGGAACGCGAGCGGAGAATGCGTCTTTGCCCATCGCTAGGGATTCGGACAGTCAAGCACGGAGCCAGCAGGAGGCTCCCCAAATCCTAGTGCGACCAAAGTTGATTAGGAATCTGCGCATCCACAGCGACCCGACTCCTCATCTTCATTTGGCCAGACAGAGCCAGCGAGGGAGGGGAGTGAGAGAGTGTGTGTGTGTGTGTGAGTGTGCGTGTGTGTGTGAGTGTGCGCGCGCGCGCGCGCGCATACGGGCCGCGCGTACCCGCATCCGCGCGCCCAGAAGCCCAGGCTCTCTCCCTCCCTCTCGGGCTGGTCCCCTCCTCCCAGGGTTCCTCTCTCCCAGAGCTTTGTCCTCCGCAATTACTCTGGTGGAAGGTGGGCGGTGGGCCATCCCCGCAGTAATGAATAGGTGTCTTTTTTAAATTCCCTAGTCGCGATCCGCAGACGCTAGACGCCGCGGCGAGGAGGACCTCCTTCTGCACAAAGATTCACTTGCGCGCTCTCTTGCAGTTTGGAAGACCGCCGAGGCAGGGAGAGGGGAAGTTCAGAGGGGGCATCCCTTGCTGGGTAGAAGGTCCACCGGGGAAGGCCTGAAATGCGTTGGCTGAAAATATCGCATTAGGCAAGGTGTGCAAAAAATGAACAATGACGTTTTGTCAATTACACTAAAATACTTTAAAGCCATTTCCCAAGTGACTTTGTTTGGCGAAGGGTGGGGATAAATAAATAGAGATGAATTTATATATGTTTTACTAATATCTAAGTTAATTAAACATCCCCCTTCCTACTCATTCGTTTCATGTCTAGAGAGCTAGGGCCATATATTACTGCTTTATTTTAATTTCCTCCTCAACAGACAAGTCTATGTTTGAAAAGGCAGACAAAAACATACATACATAAGGGATATGCCTGTGGATAGACTTGTGGATCTAAATCTTTAAGTTTTCCTATACTTCTAAATCCATTTCTGTTATTTACAAACGAGTTGTGGTGTAGTTTGCACAGGTCCCAGGAAGGTGGATGTTGCACTTTTAAGACACTGTTGGTTCAAATCGCTTTGGTCTTTGCTCATTAGTGTGTTTCTCCTCTTTCTCTTAGTAGCAATTTCCCCTCTTTAGGAACATGGCAGGGAATTGATGATGAAGAAAGCATCGTTTACTCTATGAAAGGACCGGTAGGAGGTGCCCTTAATAAGGCCAAGTGTCTAGTTTACTGGCAGTGAAATTCCCTTTCAGCAGGATGTTTTAAAGACTTTGTTGATTGGTGACAAAGGATTATGGAGACAAGCACAATAGCACTGGGTATTTTCCCACTTCCTAACATCTGAAGCTGCTGTAGATTTTTGTGAAATTGTTATGACATAACAAAGGGCATCCCTGAGCAGTGTCAGCGTAGGAGGAGAACTTGATGCTGGAAGAGGGGGATGGTAGTTTTTTAGTTGGCTTTTGTAGAGCCACAAGCAAAGGCACTGGGTGAAGTCCCAGGATCTCAGAGGAGATGACAATTTTCAACGTTAATAAATGAAATAGCAGGTATACATGTTAATTAACCAATTAATTCATTCTTTGTATATGTGTTTGGGTTGCAGTCTACTGAAAAAAATCTATGACAGTTTATGTAGTCTGGATATGATGAAATGAGGCTTGCAGCCTCCCCTGTATGCCTACTTCCATGCCCCCAACCAAAGCAGATCAGATGCCCCCATCTGGGTTTGCTGTTGAGTGGAACATGGCAGGACCTGAGGGCACCCGGGCAGCCTGGCTGTCCACTCCTCTGTGAGTGCTGCAGTATAAATCACCAGCGACCTGTCACAGCATCCATTTCCCACACAGCAGCAGTTGCCCTCTAAGTTATGAAGCATGTGAACCAGCCACCACGTGTGTTCTATGTGAATATATTAGGCTTAGTGCATTTGCTTTAATGCTCTTAAAAGCTGGGCTGGCTTGAGCTGCTGATAGGCATTTTTTCTGGGGAGAGATTTATAACTTCTCGGTGTGTATGACTTACATTTATTCTCTGGCAAGTTAACCTCTCAGCAAACTTCCTTATTGTTTTCATTGAAGAGGAAAAGCTTTAATCCTATCTAAATTCCTGAATGAAGCCCTGCTCAAAGTTTCTCCCGATACTGGGTATTTGGAAGCTGCAGCATGGTTTTCTAAGCCAATGGGAAGCTTGACAAGAGATTTGGGGAGGTGATTTTTGGATGGGAGGGGATATTTTACTTGTTTCTGGAGAGAGAAGGGTTGACACTGTATCTCCTAGAGGAATCCCAGCATCCCAGGTATCCTCAAAAGCATCTTTTATGAGAGGAAATATTTCCTCCTCCCGGGCTTGCATTTTTCTTTCATGCATCCAGTAGCCTGAAATTTTTCAAATGCGTGTGATTTGCTCCTGGAATGTTTTTCTGCTGTGCGCAGTGGGGTCAGCTAGTACTACTGTCCTCCTTTGGAAACACAGCCTGATATAAGCCTTGCCTTCTTTCCAACCAAAACACTTTTTGTCTTCAGGTGGTGCTACATGTTTACAGGCAGTGCTGAAGTTTCTGAACAGAATACTTCTTTCCATGGAAGACTGTGACCTCAGATTACATTTGCAAGCAAATATTCTTACTATTTCTTTGGCGAATTTGCCATCCTATATTTTGTATGTGAAACTTCTTCCTCTTCTTCCTCATGTTTCTACCGGACAGGATAACTCTATTAGAAAAGATTGCAATTGTTTCTGGGCACTTTCTTAAGTTAAAACACAATCACACACACACAAAGAGGAGAAGATTTCCACCCTCCATTACAGCTTCCCAAGTGTGTGATTTTGGGGTGAATTAAGATACTGCTAATGACATAAAGACACTTCTGGAAACCACTGTGATCGCTAGTGAGTGAGCATGTCTTATTTGGCTACAGGTGTCCACACTTTCTGTAGATGTGGCCTGTATTATTCTGAGAAACTTGGACCAAGTTAGGAACACATTGCTCTGTTTTGGTATTTGTTATACAGCTACCAGCTCAAATAATAAATTTTAGATGGATTAATTTCCCTCAGATGATAATCTCTTAGATGAACTGTATATGTAACTTTTGGAAAACTTCATTCTGCCTGAGTAAAAAGAATAATGACATAAACCCGCCGAGGGTTACTTGATTAATTAAAGATAAAAAGTCACTTGGTTCTGGAAACATGTTGTAATCCCTGAAGTGGAGTGATAAATACTATGCATATGTACAATTCAGAAAATGTAAACATGGAGTCTTCTCTTTTCACCTCCTGTTTCTTTATTATGATGCTCCAGAGGAGAATTGACGAGTTTCATGAATTGTCACAAGAGTCATACCTTAGTGAAATCATAGCCTGGCATCTCACTAACTCTTGATGGAAACACACTGAATTAAATATTAACGTGATGCCCAGTGAATTGTTCTGCAGCCTGCTAGTGGGCTGCTTGCTTCTCTCCAGCCTGTCCCTACAGGATCGCAGCTCTCATCTTTAAACTGTGTGCCATCTATACTGCTTCCCTTCATAAAACCCAAGAAAGTCTTTCTCACTGTGGATCCAAGGCACTGATCCACAGGCACTGTGTTTAACATGTTGTATTACATGTTGCAAGGTGATGGGGATTTACCTTAAAAACAAATTTTTAAATTTTTATGAGTGTTTCTTTCAGTGGAGAGTTAAGCTGTTCTCCAAAGACAGCTAAGTAGTACTCTTACCATAGGAGCTTCTAACTAGAGGCCTCTCAGCCAATATTATTGAAGTTCTAGAGTGCGTGAGCATTAAGAAGATATAAGAGTAAGCACTAGAGGATAGTAGGTTATACCAACCTAGGCATGCTTGCTATTTTTTCAGGGAGGTGTTACTGGTTTGGAATAATAAAGAACTTTAATTTTCTTCAAAGTTACTACTTTTCAGAGATCAAAGCATTTCTTAATGGCATTGTAATATAAGTAGCGTGGCTCTGACCCAAAGCATTTAAGATATTTTCCTTCAAAACAAGACCTCAAGTAAAACAAACATTAAACTTGTCGATAAGAAAGGATGAACAATCCAGATTATTTTCCCCATAGGCCAATTAAAAGAAATGTGCAAGATAAAATTACATGTTGCATATGCCAAATGAGTAATAGCAAAAAATAAAATGCAAATTATTATACACCTTTATAATCGTAGCACTCACGTAAATTACAACACAATTTGGTACCACACTTCTGTTTTCTCCCATAGTAAAATGTTGATTCCTTTTCTTATATTTCTCTGGTTTAGCACTGTACTAACATGAAGAAATACAGGTTTGCTGATTGATGATCAAAATTGCCATAGTGCTCTAAAGTTCTTTGGCAAATTTTAGCCTGAAGTAAAAAAAAACTACGTACCTTTAATGCCACGGTTAAGTAAATATGTTTTCCTTGGTGGTTTAGAAATGCCTGAACTCTGTCCAGTGCTGAGGTTTAGAAACGCATAATAACGTGTATGATTGAATAGTCCCTCTTTTTCACTACTGATGATAATTTGCCAATGGTAATTCTAGTGCTTGTTGCTTTTTATAAATAGTTCCAAACAACTGTATTAATCACAGCTTTCATTTCTTTGGGTAAGTTGTACCAGGAAACACACAAATCATTCCATATTTATTGATCATATTTTTTAAGTCTATTGTTATTGCACAACTTGGGTGGGGAAGTTTCTCTTTTCTGCTCAATTCTGTGAGCTCAGTGCCTTTAACTTACTTCTTGTTTTCGTGTTGTACTTTACCTTAGTTTTACACATCCAAATTCTGTGAGTTCTTGTTTGCTCAGTCATTTCACAGTTTCAAGAGAGAGAGGGAGCCTGTTTATACCACTTGTGATTATTATGGTGGAATTTAACAGAGGTATTCATTGCAATTTGGGGATTTCTGTCTTGTCCTTTGGTCATCTTTTAAAGACTGGTTCTTTCCAGAAGTCTACTCTTGAAAGTATCTAGAACAAAAACGTTCCACTGAATTAGTTGAATTTTTATGATGCATCAATGAAAATAACAATTTTTAAGTGTATTGTGACCTGATAAGAGGGTTTATCAATACCAAATTATTCCAGTATCTAAAATATTCTTAAATCTGCTTTAATATTTTATAAGAGATTAAGGAGTTAATTAATATAAATGCTATTTACTCGTCAACTTTCTTAGTCACTGAAGTTTCTTGTTAAACACCAATATTTTTAGATTTTACTAATTTTTTTCAGTCTTTTAAAAATATTTATCCACTTATTTAAATGCTTTTTAAGTATTTAAAACCTCATTTACCTGTCCTTAATAGATCCAGGGCATAACTATGGCTCACTTATTGTATTATCTGATACTGTAGGGATGAGTTCTGATAATACTACATCATACTGGACTACATATTTTTCCATGAAATGGACATAGCCTGCTGCTTTTGTTTGCATAAGAATTTTATTCTTTACATTTTTTAATTATTTTATTGAGTTCATATTGGCTTATAACATCATGTAAATTTCAGGTGTACATTATTATGTATCAGTTTCTGTAGAGACTGAATCATGGTCACCACCAATAGTCTAGTTTTATCTCTCATCATACATATGTGCCCCTTTTCCTTCCCCCTACCTTCTTTCCCTCTGGTAACCACTCATCTGTTATTCTTATCCAGGTATTTGTTTATCGTCCACATATTAGTGAAATTATATGGTGTTTGTCTTTTTCTGTCTGGCTTATTTTGCTTAGCATAATGCCCTCAAAGTCCATCCAAGTTATCACAAATGGCATGATTTTGTCTTTTTTATGGCTGAGTAGTGTTCCGTTATATATGTATGTACGCATCTTCTTTATCCATTCATCCATTGATGGGCACTTGGGTTGTTTCCATGTCTTGGCTATTATAAGTAATGCTGCAATGAACATAGGGATGTGTAAATCTCTTTCAATTGTTGATTTCATATTCTTTGGATATTCTTGATTTACAAAATACATTTTATCTACTTGCTCATGTCTAGCTAGAACTTCTCCCTGTTGTAAGACTTCCTCAAAGCACTCCTCTTTCTACTTTTGATTTGCTAAGAAATAGGAGACTGAGTTTTGTTGAGATTGTGTCTAAAGTAAAAGAGAAGATCAGGACCTGAGTTCCTCAGTAGAGGAAAAAAGCTAATTGGTTTTAACTAATGGGTTTGTAGCATTTCTGAAATCTGATACTACTTTGGATGCTGTTTGTGCAACATATTTTTCCTTGCTAAATGAGAGTGTGGACATAGCTTCTAGTTATATTACTCGTTCCAACTATACACGATTTATTTAAATTGTGATCTGTACTATACATATAGTGTCTGGTGTAATTAATAATAATAAAGTTGATGATAATGATAAAAATAATTATAATGAAACAAATAACCCATGTACCCATCAGCAATTTTCTTAATTTTGTGTTAATTCATCCCTTGCCTTCTTTACAGTTTTGTCACACATGTATGCATCTTTAACATATTATTTTGCTTTTCCTGTACTTGGCCATTATAAAATAAATCTAATATGGATTTTCTTCTCTGATTTGCTTATTTGCTAAACATTAAATATTTAAGATTCATCTGTGAGGATGTATATTGCTGTATTTCAGTCACTTTCTGTGCTATATAATATTCCATGATTTTGATTACTCACACTTCACTTAATTTACTGCTGGTGTACTTTTGGGAACTCAGTATTTTGCTATTTCTGATAATGCTGATATGATCATTCTTGTACATATCCCCCAGACAAATTTGCTATCATGTCTAGGGTGCAGATCTAGGAGTGGAATTGCTGAGTCATAGAAGACATCTTTACTTTTAGGAGGCAATGACAAGTTGCATCTACTGAAACTCCCACCATAAGCATAGGAAAGTCTCTGTTGCTCTGTCTCCACTAATGCTTGGTATTGTCTTGTGTTTAATTTGCTGACATCTAGGGTGTGTGAATTAGCATCTCATTGTGTTTTAATTTGCATTTCTCTGATTGTTAATAAGGTTGAAGATTTTTTTCCCATAGATTTATTGGCCATTTGTGATTTTTGCAAGATAATTCTATGATTCCATTCCTTCAACTGAGCAACCATTTGCTTTGAGGCATCAAACAGAAGTTATTCTGTTTTTCCTACTAAGCAAGCTTATGCTTTTGGCATAACTGTTATCAGTACTCTGACTTTTAAGAAGTTGTTGCCTGATACTATATTGTGTTTATTTTAGCCTCAACTTTCCTTAACCACCTTTCCAGAATGTACATTTATTTTTAACTGGAAAAGAGATCCTTAGCCACTGTAAGATTATTGATTACCCAGAGCAACCTTGGTCTTGTCAGTATCCTGCCTTATCCTGTTTATTATATCTATGTAGCATATAGGGAAGCAGGATGCTGGGGTGCCAAGCTTAATTTGAAGCACATTATAAATCCCCTCAATATGATGGGACTAAAAGTTGACTGAATCAGAGAGTCATCATGATAGATACCAAGTCTGAGTTTAAAATCCTCGTCTGACGTTTAAACTTGGGTACGTTTCCAAAACAGTAAAATACATAGGCCTGAGATCATCATTACATATTTGACTGTGGGTTTCAAACAAACACCCATGCTTGCACATGTGCCTATGGACACCTCCAAGTTTTTGCGTTCCTAATTGTTTCACCTAGTCCCATGGGACAGACTAATGAAGGGCCCTGGATGAAATAAAGCACCAGATATGCTGGCAGTGGCTTCTCCAGTGTGTCGCCTCTGTGCAGACTCATTAGAGATGTGAGCCAAGGCTGAGACATCTAAGCAAACCCCCTGCACCCGGAGTCCTCAATCCATTGTTCCCACATCTTTTCTCAGCCTCATGGGATCCTAGAAGAATATAAATTAGAGAGAAATCTGCAAAGCTCTCCCTTTCATGTCTAACGTCTGGGCAGAGCTGTTCCCTGCAGGACAATTTCTAGTTATTTTCTCTCTCTGGTTTGAGACATCTCCAGGGATAGTTTGTTCCCTGTTTCCCTTGGGAAACTTTTCAGCAGCATATCAGTTCTTGCTGTTAAAAATTTATTTTACAATTCATCTTCGATAGTCCTGGTCTAAATGTTCTTCCCATCGCTCCTGTCATCCAGCTCCTGTTCCTGTTTTCCTTTCTCAATGACACTCTGCCTCTTCTGTGCTCAAGCTTGTTAGAAAATTCTAGCCATGAATCATTCTCGCCTCCCTCCTTGTCTTTACTTAACCAGACTATAAATATTTAGTTCATTTAATCTTTCCTCATCCCCCTCCAGAAGCTTAATCATGTTTGTTTTTCTCACCTGAACTCCCTCTAGTTTGTTTATATCTTTCTGTAATCAAGGGCCCCAAATTTAATGTGCTGTTCTGAGTAAGCGCTCCCAAGTTATATATTAGAAAATATAGATTTAGCATAGTCTTTAATTTATTGTACAGCCATTCATGGGTGAATGTTTCATCTCTCTTAAAATTTGTGTTCTCCTTTTTCAGTTAGGACTATCAATGCCTAACAAAATCATTGAGATATTATGAGGCTCTAGGATTTGACTCAAGATGGTAGTTACTGAGTATTTACTATGGGTTACAAAGAATTAAACGAAAAACTTAGGTGTGTGTCTGCCTTCCAAGGGTTTACGTCAAGTGAAGATGACAGGCACAACATAGCCAAATCAGAAACAAGGCAGAACAAAGTACTCATTAAAACAAGAAGCACAAACAAAGTGGGCAGACTCTGAAAAATATCAACTACAATGTTTAAGCATTTTATCATTAATATATTAATATTAGCCAGATGGCTGACAGAGCCCATTCATTCATCCTTGTGTCTTTAGATTGATTGGACCAAAACAAAACAAAAACAAAAAGAATGGGATGTAAAGAGTTGTCAATCATGTTTAAAGCAAGCTATAGATATGGTAAGAATAAGAATATCAGAGTTTTTCTGGCAGATCTCTCTTCCCTTATTTACCGTATGTCAGCCACTGTGCTAAGGTGGTGACGGAGCTTTAAGCCTAGAGGAATAGAAATGCTAATCAAATAGATACATTAATAAATCCCTAATTTCAAATGAGATAGGGTTTTGGAGAAAGGACAGTATTGTAGAAGAGTGATCCCCACAGCAGATCAAAGAAGCCTTCTCTGAGAAAGTCGTGGTTGACCCCTGAAAAACAAGTTAATTTAGTTAAAGAGGGGATGTGTTGGGAGGGGCAGAGGAGAGAATGCTAGGTAAGAAAAGAGGAAGCATGGTGACTTCAGAGATCTGTGTGTCCGTGGCCAGGAGAACTAAGCAGGATGATGGCTGAGCTGAGGCTGAGAAGATCATAGGATCCTCTCTCAAAGATAGTAGCTACTCAAACTCAGTAAATATTGGTTGAATAAACTGAAATAAGTTCACGACAAGGACTTTTTTCTAATCTCAACACAATCATTTACAATTTAAGCAAATTGCAAGGGCAATCCTTGCCCTGATTTTTTTATTAACCATTAGATAGAATTTATGAACCTATCTATCCTGTATGTCTAGAAATACCTTATGCAGTTGTGCGGCTGTAATGTAACAAGGTAAAGAGACTGAAAATTGTAAAGAGCTAGACAAATGCAGATGGCTATTAACAACCATGTGTACCAAGCCACTTCTACTTTCAAAGCTACCACTGAGCAGAGGGAAGCAGACTTCACCTCTTCTGTGCAAGTATGATTGGCATGTGGACATTTCTTTTTCCTGTGGCCTATTTCTAAATGTGTGCCTGATCACTTTTGGTGAATTAAAAAGGAAAACTTAACCTAACTTGTTTGTTTTAAAAAAAATGTTTGCAGATTATTTTCTCAATATTCTTCTTTCCTATACATTTTTTCTCCATTACTATTTCTTAAAAATAGGAATGTGTTCTCTTACCTGTAAGATATAGCTCTTTTAGAAGTCATTGAGCTTGCAACCTTTTCTCCCCTGCTGCAAGTTGCAAAAGAGCCGGCTGCATAGTCCTGTGGTCTTTAGTCATGATGAGAGGGGTGGCACAGTCTAAGAAGAAAAGCCTGCCAGCTAATGTGCTTGACCTCAACTTCCCCATCTGTAAAATAGAGACAAAGTCAACCTCTCTTTCCCAATCCTAAATTGGAGATAAACTTAATCCAGCAGTTAGGTATATAAATTATCCAATGCCTGACACTTCATAAATGTTCCATAAATGCTAGTTAGTTTTAGTATTACCTTAATATGAGCTAGATTTATACTGGGATAGTCTTACAAATAGAATATTCCATAGGCATGGGCAGGCCATGCTAGAACCCTCCTCAATTTCATTGTTGTAGTAGATAATTTTAAAGACTTGGAAATAAAATAATATAGACTCCAACAGCAATTTGGAAATCAAGCACATGTTTAGTTTAGTGGGCCATGGTTTTGCGAGCCATGGTCCATGCCTTTGCTGAATTTAGAGGCTAATAGGTTCAGCTAAGTGAGACCTGACCCAGTGCAGGGCTGATGGAACTTGGCACTGTCTAACACACCTCCAATGGATTCCTCATCCAGATTGACCTCCTCCATTAAGTCCTCTCTGGTTAACCACCTCCATTTTCTGCAGACCCATTGATTCTAGCATCCACTCAGCATGCACACCTGGAAGCAGCTGCTTGCTTGGTTAAAGTGGAGTGCTAGGTATAACTTGTCCCAAGGGCTTTCTCTCTGGAGAAGGGGATTTCAGCTTGACTGTGTATCACTGCCCAGCCCTACCTCATGCAAATTAACTTACAGTCTCTGAGATGAGGCCCAGCACAAGTATTAAAATTCTACAGGTGTTTCCAATGTACAGCCAAGTTTGAGAACCAGTGTCCTAGGGCCTTGCTATTCAAAGTGTGGTTCATGGACCCGTAGCATTTACACCACATGGGAGTTTTTTAGAAATGCAGAAACTCAGGCCACACCCACATTTACTGAATTACAATCCTAGGTGACTGTGAAACACTGTCCTAGGAGACTGAAAACCCAAGGAGAGAAGTGAAGTTGTAAAACTCTAGTCAATGGGAAAATGCTCCATCCATGCTAATTTAGTCTTTGTTAGCTTGAAGCCTCTTTGGAGGGCATTGGCTTCAGAAGCTGGTCTTGCAATGGCCAACTATGCCAACATCAAAAGTCTTCTGGTTGTGGTTTAGTGGCTAATATATTTCTTGGAGGCCATGACATGTTTCATTTTCCTTGAGATTAAAAACTCTAGAAAATGCTCTGAAGTGCTCTTTGAATGTTGCCTCTGCCTTTTCCCTCTTTTCTTGCCAATGCTTAAGATAAAAAGACACATTTTAAAAGGGTTTGCTCATTTTCTGTCTGTATTTTCCCCTCCCTCCATCCCTTTTCCTCCTTAAAAATACTCAGACCCATGGAAAAGGCAGGCATTTGAAAGGGACAGTGGGGCCCTGGGTCTTTCTCCACCCTCTCTCCTCTGACTCTTAGGTCTCATGCTAAAATCACACATGTGCTCAAAGTGAGACCCTGACGAGTGACCCCATGCTGAACCTTGCCGTTTGATTGGGGTTGGTCTTCAGGGCATGAAACAGACCAACTGCTCATTTGCCTGTGGCAAGGCAGAAGGGGCGTAGCTGAGGTTTTTGAAGAAGAGTAAAGCTTTACAGACAGAGAGCTCAGAGCAGGTTTTGAAGCTTTTGCTCTGTACTGCCTGGCAGAGAGAGGAACTTTAACTGGCATGCTCCAAATCAAACTACACGAAGAGAATATTGGGGCTCAGCTGTGCAGATTGGATCCATCTGAATGAAAATCACTAGTGTTCCTCCTGGGGAGAGAAGTTTCTGCTTAGCTCATGAACTGTAGGCCCTTTTCTGGTTCTGGTAGAAAATGAGTAGGGCTTTTGTGAAAGGTTATGTAAGGCAGCTGTTTTATTCCCCCTAGAGTAAAATTCTATTTATAGAGGGATGAAACCACCTCTCAGGGAAAAACTGCATTTCGTACCCTATAGCTTAGGAAAGATAACCAATCTTCTAGAAAGAATTAAGAGAAGAGAGGGAGAAGAAAATTGTAGGCAGAGAGAATGGGGCATACAAAAATAAATAGGAATGTGAGAGAGAATCGTTGTTCTGGTCCTTGTTGCTGGAGCATTTATAGGGTGACCAACTATTCCTGTTCTCCTGGGACTGGCAGGTTTCCCAGGAAGCAGGACCTCCAGTGTTACCAATAGGAGAGCCCCTGGTAAATTGGAATGATTGGTCACCCTAAATTAGGTACCCCTGGTGGAGAAGGGAGTGAGGGAAATCCTGAATGGTTTTCAGTAGTATAGTTGTATTTTAGACAACACACCATTAGCCATATGAAGAAATAATTAGGGGCTGGCAGCAAGGCCTATTAAGGGGGGAGTCTGTTCCCATAGTCCGGAGAAGATGTGTGCCCATTTGGAAGTTTAGAAACAACTCATAATTTGGCCATGATATCTGGGTGATTGAGTCTCTATTCTCTAACTCTGCACTGAAGTCAAACTTGACCTCCAAAGTGGAAGTTGTGTTTTTTTTTTTTGGCCAACTATCTGGCCAGAAAACTGTCAAAAAGAGCTTATCTTCAATATCAGGATATCTTTTGGAGATGGTAGGATAATGTTTTTATTGCAGAAGCCGTGCCTAATACTTTTGTGTTTCATTGTGCCTAGTATAGTGCTGGATACACATTAATTATTAAATAAATACTAATGAACTAATTAATTATTCTAAATATCAAAATAATGATTATTCTTGAGTTTGCATACAACCTGAAGTTACCGTACACAGCCATACACAAGTTAAGGATGTGTTAAATTTCAGAGTACTCAGATTTTAACTACAGAGAAGTTTATTCTCCTTTTCCTTATCTCCTTCTTTTTGCTTGATTTTTTTCTTTCCGGTCAACTGTTATTAATTTTATTGGTGACATTCCACACTTCTTGTCAAAAATTCAAAATCGAGGAAATCCTGCAAATACTAAAATGCAAGTGTGTGAAGTCTATAGAATTTGCTTTCTCTTTAAGCCCTGTTACTAATGCATTTAGGGTATTTGTCAACTAACATGTATGAAAATCTAACAAGATAAAATAAGTGAATAATTATTTCATACATAATAATCCCAGCGATAGACTCTGTATGTTTCTTAGGAGAACCATTCCTGAGGACTGGGACAAGTCAGACAACTAAAATGTTATTCTTGTAGAAGTCACTGGAAGCCAGACAAGACGATGAAGATAAGAGAGGCACCCAGAATGGAAAGGTCAATACTTTGTGTGTTGCATCGCATCAAGCAGGAAAGGACCTCGGCAGTTGTTTGAGATGACCCTCTCATTGTACTGATAGTGAAGCCGGGTCCCAGAGAAGTTGACTGAGCCCCCAAATCATGAATCCAAGAGTGAGTGTGACGTTGTGCACTCATTTCTGCACACATGGAATTAAATCGTGTCTCTACCAAGATTTAACTCTTATGACCCTTATTATGATTCAGTGTCTTCATCTCCTAAATTGGGAAAACGGTTGTTGAATGGGTTAATTTAAAACAAAATGTATTACACTAAAGGATCGTTCTTGGCACACAGCAGTAAGCTATTTCTACTTTTATCCACTCATGCATCAGATGTTAATTGAGATGATGCTGGCTTATCATATTTGTTGGTTCCTATGGTGAATGTAAAAAGCATATAACACACTGCTATTGTTCTTAGAGAGTTAACAGAATGCTTGAAGAAATAAGACCTAGGCAGTTTAAATTTGAAAAAAAGAAAAAGACAAGCAGAGTCAGCAGAAAATATATCATTGAGAATCAAATGAGCGAGGAGTGCAGATAGAGAAGAAAAGAAGACTGTCAGAAAGTCTTCACAAATGAAGAAGAGTTGAGTCTGGTGGGCAAGATGATTGGAGAGGAAGGGAGGGCATTCCTATGAGGACATTGCTCTTTACACGTTCAGGCTCTGGAAGACAAGAGGAAAGATGGTGAACACTTCATTTCCAGGGGCCAGTGACCCACTTGCCACAGGCATCAGTTCCCATCACCAGCAATGGCTCCTTTGTTCGCTAGCGACTTCCCAAGCAGATTTGTGATAGCCTTGGAGAAAAAGGGAAAGAGAAGTGACAAGGTCACCTGACAAGTAACTTTGGCAGCATAAATAGCATAATTTTAGAATGAAGAGGTTTTGCCTGCAAGGCTTTTCCTAATAATTTTAGGGAGTCTCAGAAGGACAAATTTGCTCAGGAAAGGACAGATGCCATCATGCACCACATTTCCAACTCTGAGATCTAATAGCTGAGAAAGCACATTTAGGCCCCTACACTGCTGGATTAAGTTTGTGCTGGAAATGAACGTTTCTATTTTTTTCCTTTCAGCACAGCTTCAAAGTGTACAGACGTCTTTGGTTCAGGATGCCAAAATCCTTTATTACTAATGCATAAAGGGTGTTACCTAGCCCATAAAAAATTTTCTGTACATTTTACAGCCAAAGGCCAGGTAGCCCAGCCCAGAATTTTCAGCTTAAATAGCTCTTCTTTCGTCCTTTCTCTCAAAATACTGAGTCATATAAGGTTATGATAATTAATGATTGATAAATGATGATGATGATGTTGCTCTGTGTTTGTCTGATACTTTATATTTTATAATGGCTTTCATAAACATTATCTAAATTAACTCCCAATACCTCTAAAAAGTAGACACAATAGCTATTTCATCTCACATATTTCGTGAGTGAGATTATGAAGACTGGTGATCTATTTGTTTAAGATCACACAGAAGTTACTAGTTTTGTAAGAAACAACCAAATATTCTGACATTTAATCCATTTACTTGGTATTATATATCTGACACTTTCCAAAAAGCAAGGGCAACAAAACAAAAAGCAAAAAGCCAAAGCAAGGACATCCCACTTTTTTGTTCCACAAAAGTGTGTATGCTAAAAAACATGACATCTAGCACCCAAATCTTAATTTCTAACAGCATTCTTCAGTGAAAGGAAGAAGGTTTCCTGGAGAAATGGCTGATTCTAAGACTTAGGCTGGAAATATATAAGATAAGCCTGGAGTATCTTATAGTGCCAGGAAGTAAGGGATTTCTTTAAAAAAAAGAGAAAAATCCACAATGATGGAGTATGTCAAAGTAACACAGGAGCTAACTCAAAGCTCCCGATGGCCAAAGCTGGAACAATTTGAACAACATAATAAATCAAGTAATTTTGGGTTATGACCCAAAATATGAAATAAATATCCATGAGCCCATACTGCTATAAATAAATGATTGAATAAATAAATAAATGGGAGAGAGTAGACAAATCTATCTGCAGAATTCCAAATAATAATCCATACTCAAGGAGATGAAGTGTAACCTCCGCTCTTTTCAGCATGGGCTGTGCACAGTGACTTCCTTCCAAGGAGTATAGTGTGCAAGGGGGAGGGGGAGAGCAACTTTACAGAGGAGGAACCTGACAAACTACCTCAGCCAGACGGTCAAGGTCATCATCAACAATGATAAATCGTGTTCATAGCATGTACCCCTGGTATGATGGGATGAGAACGGCATTCGTCTCTGTAATCTTCCTGTCTCAAAGCCATAACCCCAGTCTAATCATGAGAAAAACAGCAGACAAACCACAATGGAGGGACATCTACAAAATACCTGACCAGTAATCCTCAAAGCTATCAAGGTCATCAAAAATAAGGACAGTCTGAGAAACTGTCAGTGCCAAGAGAAGTCTAAGGAGACATGATGATGAAATATAATATGTTATCATTTATGGGATCTTGGAACAGAAAAAAAAACTTTAGGTAAAAACTAAAGAAACAGAAATAAAGTATGGACGTTAATTAGTGATAATGCATCAATATTGGCATTAATTTTAATAAATGTACCATATTAATATATTATTAATAATGGAGGAAACTTCGTGTGGGGTATATGGGAACTTTCTGTGCTATCCTCACAATTTTTCTGTAAATCTAAGACTATTCTAAAATAAAAAAATTTATTTAAAAAAATACTATCTTCTTTCATAAGAGTGGAGCACTGAGCAGAGTACATAATCCTACTAAACTCATTTCTTCCTCTTTAAAATAAGGATAAATTCACCCTTGTATGGTTATTCTGAGAATTATAGATGATGTTTCCATAATCCTTAATATCCCTGCACGTTTCTCAAAGTGTGGCTGCATCAGCGCCACGTGTGTGTGTTTTAAAAGGCAAATCTCCAGGCTCCACCTCACACCACCAGGATCAGAGTCCCTGAGGAGACCAGGAGGGACGAGGAACAGCATTTTTAGCGTGATTTCTAGGTGTTTCTTATGCACACTTGACTTTGAAAACCACTATGCTTTTCTGTACATTCTCTCTAAAAATTAATCATGGTAGCTCTCTATTTACTGAGCCAGACTTTGACCTCAGTGTATGATTTTTGAGTCAGATGGACTTGACTTTAGATCCTAGCCCTAGAACTTTCTAAATGGGAGAACCAGGCCAAGAGACTTTACCTTTCTGTGCCTTAGTTTCCACATCTCTAAAGTGGGAAAAGAATGCCTAAATCAGAGAGTGTTTATAACATTATTTGGGAAGATTATTGTAATTATTTATCATATTACCTGACATGCACTAAGCACTAAATACAAGGTAACTGACATGGCTTTACTGGTATTATAGTAGTCTGGATTAAATAAATTAACGTGTACATAACCTAAACTACTCCTCATTATCACTAATGCTTCCCACTCTTCTAAAACAGGCCTTCAGTCTCCTGCAGTGCCTTCCTTACACATTTGTAGGAATCCTAGGGGGCATGTTGTCAACAAGTTGTCCTGCTGATTGCTGTCGTGCATCTGGCAGTCTGGCATGCCCGCTGGACTTCTCTCATATCTTCAGGTAGCTTCCATCTCTTGGGAAGCTAGATGGCTCCTCTGCTAGATAGTTGCTGCAGTTTTATGTAAGGCCATCAAAATTCTAGAACCTTTCCAGTGCTGAAGCATTACTATGTCCAGTAAAAGAGTGTCCTGACACTCTCTCCTTCCCCATCAAACTTTATCATACTGCTTGTGTGCCTTCTTTCACAAGACAATAACAATTCATTTTACTAGGATCTGTAGATTTTCTCTACATATGACTCAGATCCAGCTGAAGGGGTGGTCTGAGGACAGGAGTCACGTTTCCTATTTTCCTGTAGATTTAGCCTTTCTGTCTTTAGGTCACCAACGGAAATTCCTCTTTAAGCAGTATTTAAATTTCCCTTATATAAACGAGCTATGCGAAGAAATGTCTATGTTTTTGGACTCATACACCCATGGTTAGTATCATTAAGGCCGAGTCATATACAAAGTACAAAAAAAGTAGAATAATAATAATGGCCAATATTTATGAGACTCTGTGTGGTTTAAAGTGCTATGGCAGATTTTGCATATGAAATATTTATTACCCACTTACTTCCTTATGTAATAAAAGGATATTTTCCACTGTAAGCAGAAATATTCCAGCTAAAACATTCTAATTCCCATACTGCCTTGCAGCTAGGAATGGCCATGTGGCATAGTTCTGGCAAATGGCACGGAATCAGGAGATTCCGTGGGATTTGGGAGAAAGTTTACTCTCCTGACCTAAGAACTGTTCTCCTCCTCCTTGTTACTTCTTCCTTTCTGTCTGGACAGCAGAAGTGAAGCTTGAAGTTGGAATTGCCATCCTGCATTACATCATCTATTAAGGACAATGTGAAGGAAGTGAGAAGAAACTTGAGTTCATGACAACCCATGAGCGGCAATACCATCTTGAGACTGTTCCCTTTTGACTTCTTATTAATGTGAGGAGGTAAACTCCTATTTGGTTTTAAACCACTGTAATGGAGTTTTTATCATGTGCAGCCACACTCAGTCCTAATTGCTGTGGGTCCCCACGTTAAGTTATTTACTCCTCACAGTCAAACAATGAGGGAATAACTAATGTTATGCCCTCTTACAGGTAGTAAAAGTGAGACACCAAGAACTTAGCCAATTTTCCCATGGTTCTGTGCTAGAAAATCGCAGACCTATCATTCAAATCCTGGTTTCAAAACACCTGTTCTTGAATCCATGCTGTAATGCCTAGAGAAATAGCAGATGTTATTATTACTATGTTATTGTTGTTATTTTCAAAACATTCACTTTTCCTTTCCAAGTGGGTGATATTTTCCTGAGCCATTTATTCCTTAGACACTTCTGGATTATTGAGTATCTAAATAAAAACTCAATTTTCTGTTAATTGTTTTTAAATGTCACAGTTTTCACTAACAAGTTATAAGACAGCTTCATGCACTTTAATTTCCTCTGAAAAGAAATCCACTGCCACCTTTATAAAAGACTGACATTCCAACTACAGCTTTGGAATGCTAATGTCCTACCTGAACAACCAGGCTAAGCTGTGTAAGTCACATGTGCTGTAGTTTTTCTCCCCACTGTAGCATAAGGGAATTTCACATAGTTTTGATATATCGTGTAAATCAGGCCAACAAAGTGCTGTGCTATGTCTTCATTAAAATAGGAGACGGTAATAATGCAACCATGTAGCGTGGTCTTGCAGCCTTTGAGTCACGAACATTCAATAGCGTCTCCTTACTTGTGCTTAAGTTGGCATTTGTGAGCAGCATATAATCAATTAATCAATAACCCAATTTTCTGTTAAAGAGAAGGAGCATCATTTTTTAAAAAAAAATCAGGGACTATTGTATGATTTTATGAAAAAGAGTCGTGTCAGCAAGGCAACTTGTTTGAAAAACGTTGAAAGCCTTTATTCGGGGATGATGATTTTGCTTAACTAAGCCAAAAGTGAAATTGGATACAAACATTCAGTTCCCGAACCATTTTATTATTTTGCAACTGCTAAAAAGGAAAGCACCAATTTGGGATTGCTAGTAAAAATCCACTGTTCCTGCTCATTATTAGATCTGGATAAGTGGATTCATCTATGAAATGCACAGTGAAAATAAACTAATCTTAAAACTTAAAAGTTTAAAACTGCTTGATCCTGTGCTGTTTCTTGCAAATTTTGAAGAGTATACACAGACGTGTCATTTGTCCACTTAAGGTCACAGTAGCACAAATTGATGCCAGTAGGATAATAGAGCTGACAGCCATGTAGAGAGAAAACCTGAACCTCTCAGTTGTATGTATATTTATATCTTTATCTTTATTATAATTTATGCCTAAAAAGACATATTTGCTTATTGCAAAAATTCAAATATTATGGAAATATATGAGTTGGAGAAGAAAACTTCTCCATAATTTCATTCCTTCAGGGCAAATCACTGTTCATTGGTTTTGCTCAGTTTTTTTGGTCTCTTTTTCTACCTGCCATCCAATTACTGTGAAATTTGGGGAAGGTTATGTTTATTTCCAATTCACATTAAAATATTGAGCTGTGTTTTCCTTTTACCAAGTAAACAAGTGGGTAAATCTTAGAAAACAACAATAAAACAAAAAAAAAAACCAACTTAAATGTTTGCTTTATCATCTAGAGAAGGAAGGACATGATCAAGATGAAAATGGTCTGCACAAAGAAGATCACCTTCCAAAAGAGAAGAATGCCAAGTATGGCTATCTTCTCCCCATGTGGAGGAAAAAAAGTTAGCTCCAAGGCCTGAGAAATTTGGAAGTATCCTCTAATACCCGCCTTCTCAAAGTATGGCTTGTGGAGCAGCAGCATCAATATCACATGGGAAATTGTTAGAAACGCAGAAACTCAGGCCTCATCCTAGATCTGCTGATTTGGAATCTACATTTTAACAACATTCCCAAGTCATGTGTATGCAGGTCAAAGCTTGGGAAGTACTGTTCTAGTTCGAGCATGCTTCCTATTCAAATTTCTGCCATATTCTAAAAACTTGCATTGCTCATGAATTAGAGAAAACAGCCAGTGCCATCACAGCTCTTTCATGTGATTTTCAAATCTTCTCCCAAGGACTGAATGTTGTTCTCATTAAACAGTGTCAAGATCAGATAAACTGTCCCAGATCTGGCTTATATCCTTCCTCTTCACTGAGGTCACGCCACACATTCCTCACCTATACCTCTGAAGTCCCAAGGCACTCAAGTCCACAGTAGTTTGAAGAATTATTCTTCCTATTTCAATAATTTGTTACTTATCATGTACAGCTTGCTGCTATTTTGCTAATGCATATAAAGACTCTCCCCAACAAAACCATTAGCTGAGTGAATAACAACACCAAGAATATTTTTTCTTTATTCCAGTCCCTCAGTTAATGCTTGATTATGATAATGATGATGTAATAATGCACAAAACACCAAAGAAATGACTGATGCTCTTCCCTTGGAATGTAGGTGGAAATAAATGTGGGCCAGCTTTTACTGCTATGATAACTTCATAGGAAGATGGTGTATTAAGCTTGTATTAAGCCTAAGATTTTTATCAGCTTTCTGCAGGCAGGAAAACAAAGTTATTGCTAGTTTCCTATTTATTTCCTCTCGTGGTCATTTCTCTTCAATTTTTATCAAACAGATTTTCAAATATCGGAGATTTCTTTCATTAACACAGGAGTTAATTCTCCTCTTCCATGGCACCTTAGTTTTGCCTTGTTGGAAATTAGCATCCAACGGGCCAATCAGAATTAAACTGAAAACATCACATCTAAATATTATTAGGTGGTGAGAGGTGATGATAAATAAGTTGAGAGATAGGTTAGACTTCAACATATTCTCCTTATTCAACTACTGTTCCTTTTTGGTTCACTAAGTTAGCATTGCTAGTCCAGCATTTGAATGGATTAGATGAGTATAAATGTTATCTGGAGCATTATAAACATAGTAACTGAATGATGGATCCTCCACTGCTTGAGAAATGTGGTTTTCAATAGGAACTTGGAGCTCTACCTTTCAGGCAGTCTTGTGGCTTTTCTATTGTGGTAAAATCTATGGGAAACATCAGGTTAACAAAATTCTGTCTTTGGTTTGTTGCAGAAATATTGGAGAGGAGGGGAAATCATATCTTACTTTCTGTCGTACCACTGAGTTGACCTGTAAAGATGATAAATATCAAGGAGTAACTAGAAGGCACTGAATTTTCTTTTTTAATGAATCAAAGCCGAGCTGCCTATAAATAATGCATTTGAGGGTATTTTTCATGGACTTATCCACCTTCTGAAAGTTTCAGGCCTTGAATTACTCTAAGCTTGCGATGTGTGGTTTGACTATTCTGTGACAGCATTGCTTTCTTTCCAGGAACAATGTAATTAAACTCTTGATTGAATGAAGAAACATGCCCTTGGCTGTGGATGGCATTTTGATTTTAAAGCCGCCTTCTAGCTGAAGCAAATCTGTTTCAGCATGGAAAGGTCAAGCGACATCTCAAAATCTGGAACTGTTAGACCCAGCCTCTGGTGCCTTTCTTCAAAGATGGCAGCCCTGTTTTGTAGAATCCTGGCCATTCCAGAGAACAGGCAAATGATGGTCATTAGTTATGTTAGCTCCATTTATCCAATCATTTCTGCTTCCTGCAGGTCCACATTTGATGGTTATGTTTCCTCCCTGGAGCTGGGAAGTCATTGACCTTGATAAACAGTTAATTTCTTCCTTGAATTTATGCCAAGATCTCACATATCACTTCTCTCTCTACCCTATTTCCAAGCATTGGTTGGTTATCTGGTTGAAAATAAGATCAGGAGCAAGGGTAGGAGTGGTCCGATTTATATTAAGGAAGTTTTCATAGCTTCCTATGGGGAGGCTAGCGAGAAGACATTTGAATCCCATAATGGTTTTTGTATTTTATCCCATGGTTTTTATTTTTTTCTCTTAGCATTTAAAATCTATGATTGAGTTTCTGTTTTGGGCTGTGTGTTAACCCCTCAAACCAAGAATGTCACAGGAACCTAAAAGGAAAATGTGATGTTGTAACATTATTAAATGCTGAAGAAAAGTTGAATCTTTCCTTATGATCCTTGGTATGGGCAGGTTGGGCAGTGGGGAGAGGATCAAACAAAATTTTTCTTTGTTCTTTTAGCCCAGTACATAAAAGAAAACAAAAAGCGTTTACTTACATAGGCTGCTTTATGGATTCCTTTTAGGGATTTATTTTGCTTGTTTGCAGTCTAATAGGAGACTCAGAGCTCATCATGAAGTCTGTATCTAGACCTGGTTCAGCTCAGACTAATTAATGGAATTATGTAATCAATTGGTTCTGTTTCTATTTCTGGGACTCTCATATTTTGAAATAAGAACACAAAGTGGCAGTCAGGTTCATGAGAGCACCCTTCAAAGTCCCTCATTTCTGCCGTGTACAGCCAGTAAAGAAAAAGCACCTTCTCCTTCTTGAAAGATTCTTAGCAGTTATCTTTTGAATACAAAACCTCCCTTGCCCGGTGCTTTAGGCTGTATCTTTTTTGACTCAGGAGGCTCTATCACCAGGGATATTTGTCAGGCAAAGATGCAATTCCCAAGAAGTTCTGGAGCCAGAACATGTGATAGCCCTTGAAGAATGGTACAGGGCAGAAACATGAGAATTAGCTTCTAAAACAAATAAAATAATCTTGTTGGGATTCAACCAGCAGGTACCCTTCTGGATGTTCAGATTGCTAAAATGTTAAAATATTTTTTAACTGGTTAGTACATATTTGCTTTTTGGGGCCTTCCAATGTACCCAGCCTCCTCCATTATGATTGGCAGTGCCTATGCCAATCAGCTCCCAAAAGTCTTGCTTCTAAGATACCAACATTGGCTTTACCCCCAGTGACTTTGAAAGGCCGGATGTACCCTCATCAGGACTTGGGTCACCTTCGCACCTTCCAGTCTGCCAGCTAGACTGTGCAATATGGCTCCCCCATATGCTGACCTGCAACACCCCCCGTGCTGCTCCTTGTTTCTCTGGCTTCTTGAAATTGTGACACCTGAGCAGGTTGGTATTTCCTGAATTACTCTCCCATGGGTGTCAATGGAAACTTCAGCTCTGAAAGCAGGTGAAGCCAGCTGGAGGGCTGAGTCTGGGCTCTATTGATTGTTGGTTTTCTAAGATGGTGCAAGCTTCATTGCCTCTGTTCTGTGGAGATAACACTAACTGTCCTTGGGACCCGGGGTGTCTTCATACAAAAAATTACCTCACATGTAATGATTAGTTTTGTGATTTCTATAGTGGTTTTTTAAACTTTTACTGCTTTTATCTTATTTACCAGAGTAATTTTATTCAATGAAGAAAGCTTTGAAAAAGATAAATAGAAAAAAATACATAAATCACTCATTATTACATGACCCAGAGAAATATAAAATTTTGATATTATATATCTATATACTTAATAGTAAATGAATTATATTATATACATTTGTATAGCTGATTAAAATTTAACCATGTATTATAAACACAGTTCCCAGATTTGTTAAGAGTTGGGTGGAAACTTTAAATTCAATTAATTTATCCTCCTGGCCAAGGAAAAAAACCCTTTTTATAACATTCTGCTCAAAGAACCTGCAACTTCCTCCTTGACACCTCCAAGGACAGGGACCAACAGTCTCATTATACTCTACCTTCACTTTTGAATCATTACTTATTCCAGAAAGTTCTGTTTTACTCTCAATCTAAATTTTTCCTTCTTATCTTTTACCCATTGATCCTGGTTTTTGCCCTCTTAGCATGCACAGGGTGGAAGTGGCACAGAAACGGCAGTCTTAAAGGGCAGTAGGAGCTGGCTGAGCTGGGGCAGAGACAAAGGTTTTGCTAAGCAGTAATTCTTGGTCATAAAGTCACATGAATCTCTTGGGTGATTCTTTTAACCTGTTGTTCTCTTTTCTCCAGAGACCTCTATTGGGGGACTTACACCTTTTATGTCGAACTGGAAAACCTTAGAGGTGCTGAAAGTTCAGAAGAAATAAATCATGTTTGCCAATTTCATGCTTTTTTTGGCCAGACACAGTATATTTTAGAAAAAACAATAGGAGGATGTGTTTGAAAATAGATTGAGTTGAGAAATATCTAGAGGTTAATTCACTATGATAAAATATGTTTAAACTTGTCTCCTTGTCAACTTCCTTGCTCTCTGGTCTTGAGAAGATTAATGAGATGATGATGTTCAATGCTTGAATGTTTGGAAGAGGAGTGCTGTGCAAATGTCAAGTATTAGTGCAATCCTGCGCAGCAGTGATTGACCGTGAGGTGGTTCACATTATTGTATTCCATTAGCTAATTCACTCATTTATCAAGTATTGAGGCAAGGAGGATATAGCAGTGGGCAATAGACAAGTTCCTTTATTACCATTTAGTGAAAAAGATAAGCAAGTAACACAGGATTACTTATTAAATTAAGTAAAATTTAATTAAAATTGTGCTAATATCTTTGAAAGGAAAGGATTCTCCTGTCTATCTTAAAACATTCAGAAATAGGGATTTGGGGAGTACTAAGGACCAGTGAGATTACAGCCTTCAATATTACTATGAGTCTGGCTTGCCTGGGTGGGATTAATGGTCTGGAGGATTAGGGGAGAGCATGGCAGTCAAGGAAAGATTACAGAGCAAAAACGAGTGGGGAGGAGTGAGGCAGTAGGTGGTTTTAAATTGGGTTGCGACCAAGTCCTCCTTCTGCACTGTAGTCAGCTGCTACTTAACTCGCCGAGAAAGTGCTAGTTTTTCAGTGCTTTACAGCATTATTCTAGATAGAGATCTGCAAACTCATTCTGTAAAAGGAAAGAAAGTTAAGCTTTGAAGGCCTTGTAGTCTCTGTAGCAACTACTCAACTCTACCACAGTAGCATAAAAACAACCACAGACAGTAAGTAGACAAATGACTGCGGCTTTGTTTCAATAAAGCATTAATTACATAAATAGTCCAGATTTAGCCTGAGGGCCATGGTTTGCTGACTCCTGTTCTAGGCTCTCATCTCTTGATCACAAACTTACATATGGAACCTAAGGTATCACTTTATTGAATTGTTCTTCTCAGAATATAGCTTCTTACAAATCTATGCGTTGCTTAAATTTTCTACATTATCGCACCCTTTGTAGTATCTATCATTTGTGGCTGTATGAGGCAGAAGGGAGAGATTTTGACTCTTGATTTTTCCTCCTCTAAATTTTTATTTAAAATATTAATATTAGTTCTAAAATAATGAGATCGTCTTCTTGGAGGGAACCTGGGAGATGTAATCCCATCTTATCCCCTATGAAGGCGATCCTGCATCCCTGTCACCATGTCGTCCTGCTTTTTACTTGGCTCTTTTGAGCAGAGTCAGTCTTCTTTGTTCCTGGCTTGATATTGATGGTGGTGGTCGTTTTCCGGCTTGGGCTACTTAGCAAATCCAGTGCCTAAGTCTGTCTACTTTTCCCAGTTAACACAAACCACCTACAATGCACATCGGTTGGGTATAGAGAACCTGAAGAGGTCCTTTGAATTCAAACCAGCAAGAAGTTTGCACTGAGGGATAGAATTGAAATTGGCTGGGCACAGAAAAGTCTGTGCATGTGAGGGTGTACCGTGGGAATTATAGGTTTTTCTCCTGTGAGGAAGTCTCTTCCAGTGTGCTGCTCGCAGCCACAGAGGTATTGATCAGACAGTCTTTGTTCCTGCCTCCCTTTTCTTTGGAGGGGTTGTTCCAGTCCAGATGGTGGACATCTGTGAACTCGCTAATAAGCAAACGGGCTGTGGTGGTTTTGGGAGCTTTGCAGTTTCCAGACTTTCTTTCACTCAGAAAGATCCTGCTGTTTGAGACTGGGTTAAATATGTTCTTGACTGCGAGCAGAGGAAAAGAATTTATGACAGCTTATGAGGCTGCACACCCTGTGGCTAGACTCTCTCTCTCTCCGTATATATTTACCTTGAAGGAGTAGTCATGAGTTGCAATGGGTTTTATTTCTAAAACTATTTTTTGAGTGTCTTAAAATATTTATCCCTATTGTCTTTTTCTCTGGAGATGTGCCCTTAATACTGTAGGGTCCATGATTTTTTATATTATTTTTAGAATTGATTAGTAGTAGTTTTGGGGGCTGGAAACCATTTGGGACGTATGGATGAGAGGAAAGAAGACAAATTAATTTTTAATCTCAAAGCATGCCCTTCTGTGCTCTGAATGGTTGTTCGCTCTACCTTGAAAAGAATTGGCAGGTTTCAGTCTGTCTCCTTAACTCTCCATGTGTCGTTCTGCAGGAAAATGGTTCTGTCACACTTAAGTGTCTCACAAAACATATATTGAGAAAATGCTGTGTTATCAGGTCAGAGTCTCTGAGACTCATAAGTGGTCTCTGGCCAGTGTTGGTGAGTGACTTACTGCCACTGTTTTGGATGTGGTGACTGGGTTGATGAAGAGCTAGACCCCTTGCGAAGTGAGGAGGGTCTTTCTCCACAGTTTCCACTTGTTCACTCTTTGGAAGGTAGAGAAGAACAAAGCTCTAGTCTTGATTCAGAATCCTGGTGCCTCCCCAGACTTGCACACTGTGTTGCTAGACATTATAACTTGCAAAAGGAAGATAATACTTTAGTCCTGACTACACTGAAAGGTGGGCATGAGAGGCAAATGAGATAACATATGGACAGTGCCCAGAGACGTACACAGCATCATGCAAATACAATATGTTGTTGTTGTTGTTGATCTCTGACATGGTGAGAATTTAGTTCAGTAAGGGTCGGTTCTGAGTATTTTTCCTCCTGTTGGAATATTATCATTGAGATTGAGAATGACAAGTTTTTCTCCTAAGGTTATGAAGGTAATTCATACAATTTCTTTGCATGAAGAACTGAGATGGAAATTCCTTGCCCCTCCCAGGGTAAATTTGGTGGTACCAATGGGGAGTCTTCCTTCTCAGCAAAGCATGACAATGACATAAGAAAGTATGTCAGGTGCTTCCCAATTCTGTTTAAATTCTATTTCTGTAATTCTGCTGTGCAATGGCTATTTCTCCTCAACTTAGCTCATCTTATGTATTTTCCTATAGTTGGATTTTTCTCTTAGAAACCTGACCTCTAGTAATCTGGAAATGGCTAAACAGAGTTCAAAAAAGAAGTGTACATTACCATTTGTGTTGAGTGTGCATTTGTGAAGAAGCAGACAGAAAAGAGTAGTTGAGTAGTCAAAGAAAAGGGCAGTCCTGGATGTTTTCCCTGTTGTTACAACAATGATATCAAACACTTTGAAAATGGTGGAAATCACTGGGGCATGGGCATGAAACCTTTTTTCTCAGCTAGTTACATTCATTTATTCTTTAATTGTCAGTACTGAAAACCAAATCTGTATTGAAACATGAGCATGGCATTTATAACCCAAAGGTGATGCCATTTTAAAGCCGATCTTCATGCATGAGGCTGTACAGAATTGATCCTTCATGACTATATAACTCAGTAAAGTCCAAATACAATTGCCAGAGTAAATATAAAGAGGTTTTGTGATATATATGTACAGGATAAATACACATGTACAACCTGAGTATGATTGGAATGATAGAATCATAGGATTGTGGTGCAAATGGAGTCTGACTTTCATTCCCTCGTTTTACCCCAAGACATAGAGATAATTTTGGAAAAGCAAATGCCTCCAAAAATGAAAATTCAAAATGTATTGGATAAGATTCAAACAAGAAATTAGCTCAAAAAATCAATAACGAAAGAAGTAATAATTGATGAAAATCACTAGTAAAGTAAATTGGTTGCCCATTTTAAAAACTACTTTTGGTGGGTGAGCAAAAAGACAAGATCGCAGAGGATCTCAAGGACACCAATACTTAGGTTCTTTTGAGATTTCTATTCCCAAACTGCTGTTTGAAGCAGCTATAACAGACAGAGATAATGGAATACAAAGTGCATTTCAGAGTTTGGTGGAAAGAGGAGTTTAGTAGCCAATGGGATGGTTTTACTCACATGTGAACTCCGTGACAAAGAGAATTCTTCGTCAGAGGACTGGTCACTTTCTCACTGGCTACCACCTCCTTCAGGTACTGGAGACTACACTGGCAATGCTGAAAGGACCATATTTTTGATGACTTATTTTTCATCTTATTCTAGACTATCACCCCTTGAAACAGATATGTTGACTTATTCAGCTTTATGTCCTCAGCAATTAGAACAGGGCCTAGGTGCTAATTTGTGTATGTTTACTTATATGAATGAATGAGTGGATAGAATTGGGGCAATGCCAGAGTGGAAATGGTGCTTCTGCCTCTAAATCAAAGGTATTCAAAGTGCTATTTAGATTGCGTGACTTTTATTAAATACGCCAGAGATAATTTATATTTTGCTAATTATGTTTATGTGAGGAAGAGCCCTAGATATCTCCTAAAATATAATATTCTAATTTAAAAAAATGAGAAATTTAGTTAATGGTTGCTAAGAGCTTTGAGGAAGAAACAATGCTCTTTAACTGCTGACAAATTCAATTCTTTCTGTCCTTCTTCACCTTGTTAAATTCTTGGCTTTGTTTAGCAGTCCCGGGAAGATGGCTTCCTAGCTGGACCCTCTGCTTCCTCCCATTCCTCTCTGGGGATGTACACAAATGCATGGATTTCGTTTATCATGGAATGATGGGACAGTCGGATTGATCTGAAAAGTACTGTTCCAATGACTCTAACAGATTTCTCTCTGCTTTGTACTAGTTTCCTCATAGCATTATAGTTTGGACCTGATGGAGCTTCACAGCCTGGGGAATGAGAGTTTCCTTAAAGTTTTCACCCTGGGTGCCTCTCTTAACCTCAGCCTAGTTTTGCCTTGGATGTGACCCTGGTAAGTCTTTGATGATAAAGTAGACCAGGCTGCAGATAAGGAGATGTTGGCCTGGAAGGCCCTCAGTGGGACCGTTTTACTTCCTCATCATGCCCTGCTTCTAATCAGGTACTCATCTGAGAATTTTTTCCATTTTACTGAATTCTGCACAAAGGGATAGAAAACTTACAAAATGTCTCAGACAAATTCCAAAGCTCTGACCCACTAAGTACTGAGGTGAGCAATACTTCAGTGATATTCACTTATTTTCCCTACAACTACAAAGAGGGCTCACTATCTAGCAGACCAGTGGACAAATTTCTTACTGTCCCGTAAAAGTAAGCTCTGCATAGTACTGGACTCTGTTTACCTACAGAGCTGAAGAAACCCTCTGAGTATTGGTTGTGCAGTTAGGTAGTGCCAGTTAGGGGTAGGGAGTTCCCTCTTGCACAGCACAAGTGTACTGTTTGATAGCCCATGCATTGGCAGGGTTACCAGAGCAGGGCTTTAGTCTAACCCATTCCACAAGGCTCTCCCTATACTCTGAGGGGTGGGTGGATGTCTTTTGGACCTTTGGAATTGATAGAAGACTTTACACATGGAAATTCAGGCTATTTTATAGTGGCATATTATATAGTAGTGTATACAGCTCAGTATATGGTAGTGAGCCTGAAGATATACATATGTATGTATAGGTACTCACATGACAAAACTTTTTGACATTCATTAACATGAGTGTGAGACATGATGTGTGATTTAGCTGTGAATAAATGTACACATAGATATGTGTTATTTCATCCACCCCCTCCCAATCCCCAACTCTCACTCCCTGCTTTAAACATCAAAGTGTTTTCACAATATGGAACCAAAAGAGCAATTCGGCTGGTGCACATGCACTGAATTTAATCTGTATAGCTCAGGGTAGCTTTGGGATCATTTAGGCAATGGAATGACAAGAAGCTGAGATGATAAAAGAAGAGGCAACCATCAGAAACAATTTGTTATTTGTATGGGAAATGCAATGCATTTTGCTAAAAACCTATATTTAACACTATTATCTTGTTAGGGATGCAGGAGACTCTGTTCCCACACCGAGTTTGATTGTGTTGACAACACACCTGTGGCTTATAATCAATGACCTAGCTCTCCAGCAATGGAGGTTTGCTTCTCAGAGAGAAACAGATACAGAGTTTAAAAAATATAAACACAGCCAGAGGAAGAGTTTCATGGGAGAAGATATATGAATTCAGTATCAGCATCAATCTAGTTCAGAAGGTGCATTGAGGCAACTTAGTGGCCAAGAATTTTTTTTTCCCAAGAAATGCGCAAGTTTCTTTCCCCCAAAATATAACTTTGAACAAAAATCAGCTGCTAGAGCGAGCTAACAATTTTATGACAGTCTAAAGCAAATAAGAGGACATGTGATGTGGGCCTCAAGGACTAGGCTCTGTGTTGTTCTACTTTGGAGGGAGCTTTCACAAATAAACAGAGACCATAAATCAGCAATTTTTCAGCTACGTGTTACTAACAGTAGTGTGGCTGGAAAATAAAGAGATGACTGTACATAAGCGCATGTGGACTCCTTCAGTGGACCAGTTTGGCTATATTTTTTGAAATTGAGAATTTCTACTGTGATATAAATATCAACCATTAGATTTTGCTTCATAACTCAAAATTTCTATTCCTCTCTTGCGTTCTGTGCTTTTTAGGGAAGCAGACTATATTGGATTTTACCTTCTGAATTATGACCTCAATTAATTCCCTCCTCCAGTCTTAGCTTTTGCAGGTTATATGATGCTAACATACTAGTCACTCTTTCTCTGAAACATTCTTCTCTCTCTCCCCAAATAGGTGACAGGCTTTCCAATAAGGAACCAGTTACCTGGTCAATGAGGCACATTTGGTTGCATCGCATTTCCTAATTTAGATCATCCTTTAGAAACTTGTAGAGTTTACTAAATAGAAATACATGTTTTCAAATGGGTTTTTGGTTTCCAGTGAGGATATCCATTACTGGGATTTGCTTCATTCCTCATGTTACAAGCTAAAAATTGTTGAACTCTTTGCTTTAAAAGCCAGAAGCTCCTCAAGCACAGGTAGGCTGTTTGGTTCATTTTCTATCCTTCTTAGTATCTGAGAGTGTTGGGAACAAACTAGTATTTGTGACATGTTTACTTGAATTGAATAAATATAAATACTGTATGTATTCATGCACCTTAATAAAGCATTATTAATGTTAGAGGCAAGACACAAGAGAGGAATCCAAGAATATGGATAGGGCCAACATTAGAGTGGCTGGGCTTGATCTTTTGAAACCAAGGAAACTAAGTGATTTGCCTGTAGTGTAAACAAACAAAAAACAGAAAACAGACAATAACATGACATCAACTTTGAACTAGGCTTAACAAATTGCCTTGATTGAAAAGCCTAAGACTCTCCTGAACTCAAGATTCTGGACTCAGATCCAATGCTTTGATGCGATCTAGAAAGATGAATGCACAAAATATCTTGTTACCTAAAATGCTAATTTCACACAGCCTGTGGGCAGGTTTGTATGAGAGAAAAAAAGTTGAAAGGCAGAAACAAATGCGTTATACTCTTTTCTTTTTTGCTTTCCTCTATTGATTGATCAGCCACTTGGGACACTGACTTGGTCTAAATGTCATGACCATCCCTGGAATTAACAATTTAATACAATGCTGAAAGTTGCTTAAAGGGGACCTTGGGAGTAGCTCTCTTGATCATTTTGTGGCTGCCTTTTGACAGAACTGTGCGTTATGACCTTGATTAAATATAAATCCAGATTTCAGCTCTATATAGCCCTTAGTTCCACATAGACTAAAAATTACGTGTCAGTGGCGTTAGCATTGTGATCCTCTCTACTATGATAGGAATCAAGATATCAAAGCCAATCAAGAGGAGGGTAAAAGTATGAGCAGACTTGGAACTTAAGAAAAGTGACACTATACCAACATGTTAAAAATTTGTCCAAGGTTAAAGGAATTAACAAACCAAATCTGCTCTATAATTTTTTTATTAATAATATAGGGAAATAATGAAATGCCTGGTTTAGCTCTTTTGAGACATTACTAGTCAGATGATATAATTAATCTTTATAATTCATTATGAAATTTCAAATAACTCTTCAGAACAGATCATAAGAATGAATCTTGCCTTGCTCCTAAGTGTTTAACACAAAAGTGTCATTTCTCAGCGGACCAACTGTGAAAGTCCTGAACTTTCATTTGGCATTCTCTTCCTGATTTGGAATGTGACTTTGTGAAGTTTGTGTATAGAAGAGGTCTTTTGTCTCAGTTTTAAATGGAATGGTGGCGGTCAGAAGTCTACTAACCCAGTCTTTTTTGGGATCGTTCAAGGCTGTGCAACAAGATTGAATGGCTAAAGGCAGCTTACTTATGAGGCAATTGAGACATTCTGGGGGGTTATCTTATGTATTCCGGGAGAGGCTGATCAGATCCAGACTGCAATCTGGAGAAATGTTACAAGGTCATGGTGACTAGTGGGGTGTTAAATCAGTGAGACAGGTGGTAAAGGCTGTCTGTGCTATGAGATTTTGGAGACGAGTTTAGGTTTCCTAGTCTTTTAGAAGCAGTTATGTGGAAACAGCATTATATTTTTAGTCCACAAGATGTAGATCCTTGAGCCCATTACGCTTTTAGCTATGACCTTGAACAAGTCATTTTCCCTCTTAAGTTTCCTTTTCCTCATCTGTAAGAAGATGGCTTGGATGAAATCTGTTGATTGTCATGGGGCACTATGTATGAAATAACTCTGGATTGTAAATCATAATCTCATGCCTTATCTCAGATTTATTTTACTCAAAAAAAGCATTCTGGTCCTCAATTGGAAGGGAATTCTGTGCAATGTTATGGTACTAACTCCAATTAAAAGGTGCAGAAAATCATACTGTGGTGTTCAACATGATAAATGGACCCATCCTGACTCATCAAGAATGTTGAGGTACCCAATAAACAGACAAATACTCTAAAATTCCAGTGGAGAAAGAGGGAAGGCTTGGTTCCTTTGTCTCCCAAGATTTCCACTGTGCAGTCAACAGTGGATAGAATGGACTTGAATTTCTCAAAAATAAGAGGATGGTTTCTTGTGTGTCTTTGTGCATGCATGCCAACCCTCTTACCATAGAAAAAACTCTGCTCAAAACAAGCTAAAATATTTTCACTCCCCTAACATTTGCAACAGTTGTTGACCATCTCTGTGCTTTTGCCTGTGTGATTGTTCCCTGAGGGGTAGTTCCCTTTCTCATCTACTCTGTTCATTGAGTCATTCATTGACTTTCTCAGCAACCATTTAGTGATTACCTATGATGGTTACTATTCCAGGCACTTTACAAATAATATCTCAATTAATTATATAACTTGCTGCCCCCTTCAGTACTTAGCACATACCTTAAATAGATCTATACTCAGTTAATATTTATTAGAGTAAATGAAATAGTAAGAAAAGCTATGTACAAAGTAGCAAACGTGTAAAAGCTGAGGAAAGGAAGGGAGAAGGATAGTATGGTAAATATAAAGTCAATGTAAAGCCATCAGAACAATGCCTGGAATATTCAAGTGGTTAGATCGGACTTTGAGACAGCACTGTATCTGGCCCTGACTAGCCTATCTCCCTTTGTTCCTCTCGACAGGTGTCATTAATGGAAGACAATCTCCATCTTTAGGCTTAAAATCCTTTTGAGAAAAGAGCTGACTGTTATTGAAATGCTCTTTGAGTGAGCAATTTTACTTAAGGACATTTTATAAACAAGTGCTTAACTTAGCTTTTTTTTCCTCCCCTAATTGGTCTAAATGTGAAATTAAATTAGCTACTGATGAATAGTTCCTGTGCTGTTAAAATTATGATTTTTACAGAAGAGAGGACCCAGCATACATTACTATCCTGAGCATTTTCCACTCAGACTCTAATGGATCGCTTAGATATATGCCCAGTTTGTCTTTTCTTAATAGTGACAAGTGAAATGCACTTCAGCTTATGATCAGAGATGTTTATTTATGAAGCTTCTACAGGTTAACATGCCCTTAAGTAATTTTTCTTGTGAATCTCTAGGAATGACCATGAACTACCATTTTACAATTCTGTTCATTATCGGTAATTTCTTGAAAAAGCCAGAGCAGGAAAGGTGATTTAACTGCAGCCATTTAGATATCCTTGTCCTTTATCTTAAGCCATGGAAACCTGACTCAAGCATTCACCTTCCTTTAAATAATAGTAAACGTGGAATCTTTGCCATCCGTTGTAGCATTCATGCTTTTTCTTGTAGGAACTGCAAAAAACAAACATTGCAAAATAAAACAAAACGTTTTCAAACAAGATAGCCATTTATTTTCCTTTCCCTCATTATTCGGAATTCCACAGGATTTGATCTGAAGAATTCTGGCATGTAGATGTTCACACAGACTCTTTGTGAAGCAAGTTTCAAGGTATGAAAATAAATGTCAAAGGAGAAATAGATTAATTAGGGTCTCCAGATGAGTTGAGAAGCATAGACCTAAGCTTGTTCATGCTTATTTAGGAAGGTAAATGTCCTTATTTATTTTCATAATTAACTCAGGGGAAATAGCTAACAAAATTTGATTAGAAATTGAGACCACAAACCATAGAAATCTAACTAATAGAAGACCACATGAGGGGAAAAAACCTTCCAGAATTTTACATTGAGAAGATTCAGGAAAGTGGCTTATTGTTATGAGTTAAGCATCTTTTGGTTCTAATTCAATAAGCCTTTATTGAGCAGCTAGTATATATCTCAGCACTATGAATAACATAAGACAAATACATAAAACGACCTCTATGCTTAAGGAAGTTGTAATCTTGTTTGTGAGGCAAGATATATAATCTTGAAACAGAAGATTGTTTAAAATATATATAAGATTTTAATATAATAATGTTACAGAATGGTCATTCTTTAAACAATTGTTTTTCCCTCTTCAAAGAGAAGAATACTGAACCCTGCTTTCTATCACTGGAGTTTGTGCACACACTCTTGTAGCAAAGCTAAAGTGTATATACAGACCAGTTTATTTGGAGTCGTAAAAGTGAATAAAGTTGCTTAAAGCATCTTGTCTCATTATTACTGTCATCAGATATTGCATAGCAAACCTTCTCTTTCAGGTGCAGGGGGAATGTGATGTTTCTTTTAAATGTTTCTTATTCACAGATTTTTTCTCAATAGCATTTTGAATAAATGCCCATTGCGTAGTGAGAAATCAAAGAGTAGTGGACAGGGTTGAAGGTTTGGCAACTGAAAGATCTGGTTTTAAATCCTGGCTCCACTGCGTATTATTTCTTTGGTCTTAGTGCGGTTATTTAATCTGGGGGCTTTCACTCATTGAAATACTTCACTAGTAGAAAACACTTATGACCAAGTATTTAATTTGTACTGTTGTTCAACACTCTCATTTCTGCTGCCATGCTTGTTATGACTGTTTCAGCTATAATTATTATTAGCGGTAATGGCCCTTTAATTCACTTTCCCAGCTGCAGAGTTCATATAATATTTGTGCATCATTTAGTGGCAAAGGTCTTTCCAATAATTTTATTGCCTTTCTTCTATCACTTGTGGTGTAGGGAATAGGCCCTTAACCGGAAGTCAAAAGTGTTCGTTTCTAGCTCAAGCTTAGTTTCTAGACTTGCGTGCTTCTGAGGATCTTGGGAAGAAATGTGTGTAGTGAGGAGCAGGGTTTGGGAAACAAGTGAGATGTGGTTATGAGTCACGATTTTGGACAAAGTGACTTAACTTTTCTGAGTTTTAGTTTTCCTTTACATGAAATGCAATTAATAACAGTATCTTCTTCATAGATCTGGGGATTATGTTTGTCCATGCAATCCATGCAAAGCAGTGGACACTCAGACCATTACTGCTTCTGTTCTAGGAAAAAAGAAATTGGGGATAGAATGGGGATGGGTGCCAATTCCAAAGTTTTGAAGAGCACAGCAAAATGAATTTCCATAGGAGCTCTATTCTCCTTTTAGACTTCCTGACTAATCTTGCAGAAGGAGGACAGAAATGGATATAAAAGTCTGAAACAGCTTAGAAATCTGGCACTTTGGTCTTGGAGTGCCACTAGAGGATTTGAATCTCTATCTGGTATCCCTAGGCTTGACACCTTCTCGAGGTCTTCAAATTTTGTGACTATCTAATGTCCTCTATGAATAAAGTTCCTACTCTTTGAGATAAGTGAGATGTTCTTCAAGACCATCTAGCAAATTAGCAGGAAAATACATAATTAAGTTTCAAGTTTGACAATCCTATTACATCATCTTGCTAATTGAACCAAGTGTCCTCTTTAAACTGTAGTTTATAGTAACCAAGCACATACGCAATTAGCAGGGAAAAAATCCTGCTCAATTGTCAGCACCCCCTTAAAAGGTAATTCCCTCTATTCCTTATTTTACAATTTCTAACCATTAGTGGTCATTCCAGATGAGCACTTTGAGTCAGTGGAAGAACATTGGCTTTTGAGTTATAACCACAGGCTTTACATCTGTCTCTGAGTATCTTAGATGAAACTATGTAGACTGCCGTTGGGCCTCAGTTTCCTCCCTTGTAAATGAGGATGTTGGGATATGTGAAAGAGAAACGACACATAAGACCATTCCAGATCTAAAATTGTGGGAGTCTGTGATGTACATAGGTTCTTACACCCAATGCATGAAATGGTTCCACCTGTTCTTCCTCACTTGGCTCTACGGGGCTGGCTATTACAGCACAGAGGGTCTGCAGCAGAGGAGAAATGCAAGATTTTCCTTGAGTCTTTCTCAGCTTGGGTGAAATGCTTGCCAGACACAAAAGAGCTGTTCTAAAGCTATATACCTGCCACTAGGGAACATATTCCGATCAACTTAAAAAAAATTTCACAAAGAACAACTTGGCTTTGTAACCTTTGCTAGCAGATTGAATATAAGGTATTAATTAGACGAGGAAGAGGGGGATGCTAATTATTTCTTAAGTGGAATAATTAGTGTTGCTGAATTCATAAGTTAAAGGGCTTCATTAAGAAAAAAAATCAAATGATGTTTGAACTGTAGTGATATCACTGTGAAATTAGAACTTGCTTCTTGAAGACCGTACTTTGATCCTACAGTAAATGAGAAATCTCTGTTTTATACCGTTTGGATTGACTTAAGGGGCAGGTGATACGTAAAGTTGGTGAGGTGACATGGTAGGGATAGACCAAAATATCAAAAGCATTATTTACCAAGCTATACATTTGGAACTTATGAGCGGCAGAGAACTTTTAAAAAACCTTAAGTAGGAAAGTGCCATAATTAGATTTCCATTTTAGACATTTTGGTAAAATTTATAGGACAGATTTTACTGAGATAAAACTGGAGTCAGTGAGACAGTTTGAGGACTATTTCAAGTATTTAAGTCAGACATTTTTTGGAAGTGAACCAATATTCTGGTGTTGGAATGGTAATGGTGACAAATTAGAAATATTTTGAAGACAACTTCCAATGACCAATTTGACCTGGGAAATGATAGAAATTAAGAAATTGAAGATAATATCCAGGGTTCTGTCTTGAGTTTGTGGGGAGATTGATGGTGACTTTAATGGAGATGAGGAATACAAGAGACAGAATAAACTGATTGGGAAGCAGATACCAGGTTCTGTTTTTATGTAACATAGTATTTAGGTAGCTGGGTAGGAGGCAAATCCAGAGTTGAAAATCAGGCGCTTTGACTTCCAAGCCTTTGTTTTTCATGACTATGATGTTTGTAATTCATCATTATATCAAAACAACAGTCTCATGTTTTGAAAAATTCTCCACAAGTAGAATTTAAAATTCTCCACAACATACTGCTGTCATATAGACATATCATTATTTAATCATTTCCCTAGTTTTGCCTAGATATTGCAAGGTCTTCATCGTTACACATGATGCTGTGATGAACATCTTTGTGCCTGATCCTTTTTCACACTTGATTCATTCCTTAGAATAGATTCACAGAGAGGAATTCTTGAATTAACAGAATGAACATATTAAAGGCTCATGATAGATATCAGTGACTGGTTCTCCAGAAATTTTATACCAATTAGCCACTTATTCTAAGTTTATAGGAGTGCCCACTTCACCACATCTTAACTATTAGTAGATATTACCTGAAAGGGTCTGGTGATAAATGCTGTCATGCTTCATTTGCATGTCTTTTATTATCAGAGGGATTAATGCTTTTGTATTCATTGAATATTTCATATGTTTCTTAAACTGTATTTCTGTGAATTATCTATTGTGCACTTTGCCTTTCTTTTCTCTATGTATCTTATTATCTCACTGAATTTTATATATGTTTATTATATAACTTTTTTTTATATGTTAAGATACTATTTTTGCCATATTGGTGTCAGATGCATTTTTACTTTTCTGGCTAGCCTTTTATTTTTACTTATGTCACTTTTATATTTTGGATGTTTATATTTTTATGAGGTAAGAAGATATTTCTTTATGACTTCTTTCATTAATTTTATACTTAGAAAATGTTACTTCATTCAAAGTTTAGGTATTTTTTCTCTAGTTTCCTTCCTTTATATTCCTGGTTTCCTTGTGTTTCGTACGGTTATTGTAATTTTTCATGTTTATCATTTCAGCCTGGAGTTTATGTTGGTGTATGATATAACAAAACTTCAAGACTCATCACCCAATCTCCCCTAATATTACTTCATCATCACTTATTCAGTCTCCAGAGTTCTATACATTTACAGCAGAATTTTTCATCACAATGACTTTTTCTCTTGGTTTTCCTTCACCCTGGAGTGACAGCCACACACTCTTCCATGTGTGTAGGCAAATCCTATCTATCTGTCACATAGCACTTTCTACAAGAATTATTTTTCTGATCAATTAAAATTCCCCCACCCCTAATCACTTTTCTTAACTACAAATTTGCTTACATTATCATTTTTAATAATGACAATATTCTAAAATATTATTATTATTCTATTTCTTTTTTATTTGTCTTCTCAGTTAGATGTAAATTTCTTATGACTAGAAACTGCACAGTATTGTTTTTAAACCACTTAATTTCAAGCCGACACTGCGTAGACAGGGGGACACAGGGTTTATTGGACTGGTGGTGAGTGATTGATGCCACGTGAGCCCCCATAATCATCAGAAACCTCTGTGCACAAAAGGAGCTACAGTTGACACTGAACTTCATGTTGAAGGTGAGGTTAGAATTCTGGCATGTCTTCGCTGAAGCTCTTCGTGTGAATCATTTTTCCTTTCCTCAGCCAGAATTTAAGTTTGTAATAACATGTGAAAGCACATTCACTAGTGAGTGGATGTCAAACGTGATGACACAGTCTCAAGAGTGGCTGTATTCTTGTGGAGACCATGCTTTGCAGTGTGAAGGAAGAGTCTACAAGTTTTCCCCAGGGAAGTTGAAAATTACAAAAAAATCCATAACATGAATGAAGGTCACAAAGACTTTTGTTAAGGCTACTGGGGATGGGAAAGAGTGAGGGCTGTGGGGGTAGGTTAAGGGGGAGTTGAGTGTTCAGGAAGCAGTACATAGGCCCGTGTTTTAAGTTACCAGGCCTTTTTTTTAGACCTACTTTGCATACCTGATTCAGAAATTGACTCACTGATGTTCATTTGCAAAATTAGCAGAAATGCAAGACAATTGCAAAACAAAACTCAAAGTATATGTTGAGATCATCTACACCTGACTTCAGAATTACTTTACCGCATTCATGTTTCGCTGAGATCTTTTGCATTCCCCAAGGAAGAGAGTCCGCTTTCCTTGCAATACAGACAAGCAATAGTAATGAAAAGAGAGACATACACTGGTGTTTGCAATAACAAGAAGAACTACTTTAGTTAATGAAGTCTCCAAATAATAAGTTTGTGGATCAGCTCTCAATGCAGTGGTAAAATACATAACTGAAGCTTAGAGTTCTTGAGAACCAGAGGAGTTTTGTAGAAACTCCAGATGCCTTCTAGGATGATAAATACTGTGTAGGACAAAGGAGAATTACATGTAGATGATTCAGAAGCATTGCTTAAATTTCCCTGAAAACGCAATGTAGAGGCTAAAGGAGAATGCACTTGGCTGCTTGCTCTGTTTTCTTGTCCCAAGAGAGTGGAGGCATTGCATGAAATCACAGCAAGTCTTTGTTTTGAAATTATGCCCTTCTAGAGCTGCTGGTTCATTCTTAGCTTCCCGAGGAGCTCTGTCCCGGGATAACAGATTTATGGTTTAAAAATACCCAGAAGGTGAAGTAATTCTATTTATCCCTTATTATTATTATTATTAGTGTTGTTTTCCTGGGATGTAAATTCCTTGAACTCAAAAACTTGAGTCTAAAGTCTAACCTGGCTACTCACCAAACAAGTTAATGTCTTTTCCTTTCAAGTAATTCTAGTCATCATAAGATTTTTTTTAATATTTAAATATTGTTCTGTGGTGCTTGGGTTAATTGGCAGCTGGTTTTCCTCTTTTCAAATTACCTATTCACATACTATTATTGCTAAAATAACCATTTCATTAGTAGACAAGACCATTTATTTGGAGTATGCTATGTGTCAGGGATCATTGTGTATAGATATAGAGGTATATGTATGTATATGTATATATATACATAAATGCATTTATATACATATATATACATGTATATATGTGTATATATGTATATTTACATATTTATAGGTATACCTCACCACATATATATATATTCTTGTTTAATCCTCATCACAAACCTTGAGGTTGTTTCTAGGTACCTGGCACATGGTCAGAACTCAATATCAGCCAACATTAATAAGGTCATTTTCCCATTTCACAGATGAGAAAACAGTGGATGTGGGAGCTGAAGTAAATTTCTCAAGTGGCAGGATAACATACAAACCCGAGTCTGCCTGTCCCACTATTTTAGACTACCTTCCATGTGACAGATTTCTAAACAACAGTGACAGTTTTTAGGGTGTTTCCCATATTCAAAAGACCTGTATTCAATTCCAGTTCTAAGACTTTAAGAGAGACACAACTTTCTTTTTTGCCCTCAAAAATGATTTTGAATTTGGCCCTGGTGATGGAAAGCCATTAGGGGATTTTGGTAATCCTCATATTAGGTTTTCAATCAGTAAATTATGTTTTTTCTTGAGTAATATTTCCCTAGTCATTTATTTTCATTCCTCTTCTGTTGGTCTAACAGGCCTTTTGTGAGCATAATGAGTTTTGAAAGAAATGGAGTGATGTATTAATTAACCAAGCTAATTAGCTTGAAGAGCCTTGATTTTTCAAACCCCAAAGTGTGTACATTATTTCTGGAAATGTGTGTTGGGAGATCTTTGAGATTGTTTAGGCAGAGGGAAAGGCAGCCAAGCAGTACTGAGCAGGAGAAGCAACTCTTGGTTTTAGAAATTATGGAAGGAAATTGTTGGGAAATTGAATTTTCAATGCTTGGTACAATTTCAGATATATCAAAAATGCACATATAGTTTGTGTACCTTGCACAACACGTATCACATAGGAAAAGCCATCTTTCAGTCTAAATGCAATATCCCCATTGAAACTAACTCGCTAGTCTAGTATCTGTAACAGATGCCATTTGAGGAGTGGCTCTGGTTTTTGATGTTATAAATTGTCACTAATTAAAGACAGTAGTTTAACTCCAATTTGAAGAACAGAATGAAGCAGAAAGTGAAGAGTAACTAGAGTCTAATGTATGATGTTTTATTTCACCAGTAGCAAATTATATCAAATTCAGCTGAAACTGTCTTTTCTGTATTCTTTAATGGCCATTTCAATTGAAATGGACGTGCAGAAAGGAGACTCTTAAACTGCAAGAACTAATGATAATGTTCTTTGCTCTCTACTTAATGTACTAAGTGATGATTTAGTGTTTTATGACAGACATGACCCTGTCCGCCAGCAGCCTGATTTCTCTGATAAGACTTCTTGAATTTGTGCAAATGCTGATGACATAATGAATATGAGGACAGAGGATGAACGAATATTGTGGGAAGGTAGGCAGGAACGTTTGGGAATTACAAAAGACCACATAGGGGTTTTGGATGATTACGTTTCCCAGCATCCTCTGTGCACGAGAGTGGTGTGTTTCAGTTTGCATGTCTGTTAAAGCTGCTGGAGTCTCCTTCTGCAAAGTCTTGCTGTATGTTGGGACTCAATCATCCCCAGCAGCAGTTATACCACGGGACAAAAGTTCTTTTAAGATCTTTCCAATGTAGGGGAAGGCAGAACCATTTTGTTCTGGCCTCGTTCTTTGAGGTGGATTACATACCCACCTCTCTCAAATATTCTATAGCAATGGACAAGATCCCAGCAGGTTAAATCCAAAAGGATTCTTTTTCTCTTTACATTTTACTTTCACATGAAAGTAGTACATGTTTGAAAAAATTCAACGAATATCTAGGTTTAAAAAGTAAAAAGTAAATACCTTAATTTACTCCCCAACACTGATCATGCCTGAAGACCAGAGCTGATCCTTGGCAACCCTGGTAGATATTCTTCAGGGGGCATTTGGATGTGGCTCACTGTGGGATGCATGCCCCAGGGAAAGCCACTCATATCGTAGTCTATGCAAGAGGCTCTCCTTGGCATTGTGCAAGTTCAGCCTGTCCTGCACCTCCCTGCATTGCTGGGCATGGAAACCTATAATAATATCCATGTCTTTGGACTAAGGAGTGTGGGGCTCTGGAGACCCTTGTCTTAGTTCTGTCACCAACTTGCTTCATGACTTTGGACACCTGACTTCCTTATTTTTTCAGCTAACTGAAGCATCTGGAAAAGACAATTTTTCATGTGTTAGAAGTGGACATTGGGAAAGGGGATTTCTAAAGTCTCTTCACCTATCAAATTCTATAACTATGCTGTGTATCTTCCTGACAATTGGTTGCTTTGCAGCCACAATCCATAAACCAGGATGCTGGCATCCAGTTCTCAAGATTCAGAGATCTGACAAGAGAATGGATTTTTGACATTATTTAAGATCTGCCAAATTACTGTTTCCTGGTTGCAAATTAAACTCTCACTACAGAAGCATATTCTTTTATGAATGCCGCTCATTTTCTCACTGCAATCCATACTATATTTTGCACCACTGTCCTCAATACCTTTAGAATGCATGAAAACTGCCCCTTTGGTAAGAGTATTTGAGCAAAGCTTTCATTTGGGCTGTCAAGATTCTGTCAGCTTCCTGCAGATGAACTGGAGAAGGAAGGGGGATGTACCCTCTGGGCCTTTTTCCTTCAAAGACGTCATGGTCCACTTTCAGCGGCCTTCCTAAGTACACATAAAAATATGGAGAGGAAGAGTGTCTTTTTGGAAATGAGTTTTCCAAGCATTTTCAGCTTTGTGTTCCTTAACATGTGATCCACAGGGAAGAAGAATAGGCGGTTTGGGTTTGGGATATAAATCTCATGCATTTGGGCCATCTTTGGGCAAGAATGTCTCCATACAATGGAAGTTCAGCAAGGCTAATAATTATGAATAGCCAGAGGTCATTTAAGAGTGAGGACAGCCATCTTTCAAAAACTATGTCATTTCTTGGGTGTTAACTGTATACTCACTGCTCTCAGTGTACAGGAGAGCATGTGGCTCTACCCTCACTGCTGTGTTCTTAGAGAACTGCTGGGTCTGGTTATGTACACATGTGTTAGCCCATCAGAAGAGTCCCTCTGTGTTTCCATTTCATCTTGTTGATGAATCCATTTTTCCAGTAGTTCGTAACCAGAGGTCAATTCTGCTCCCAGGGGACATTTGGTAATGTCTGGAGATATTTTTGGATGTCACAACAGGGAAAGTTCTACTGTAGGGTTGCCAGATAAAATAAAGGATGCCCAGCTAACTTTGAATTTTCAGTAAATAATGAGTAATTTTTAGTATAAGTATATCCCAAATAGTGTATGGGACATACTTAACTCTAAGAAATTATTCATTATTTATCTGAAATTTCAATTTCACTGGATATCCTGTATTTTAATTTGCTAAATAAGACAACCTTATGCTATTGAGATCTAGTGGCTAGAATCTAGGGGTGTTGCTTAACATTTTACAGAGCAAACGACTACAAAGATTTATCCAGCCCAACATGTCAATAGTGATGAGGTCGAGAAACCCAAAATGATTGTAATATCTTATATGATAACATAGTAAATAGCCATGCAAAAGACAATATGGATTGCAGTAAGATAATGGATGACTTGTAAAGGAAAATGCTCCTGTCATGGGAGTTTAATTTGCAACCAGGAAACAGAGTAATTTGGCAGAATCTAAATAATAAGTAAAAAGTCAATTCTCTTTTCAGATCACTGAATCTCACAAGCTGTGTGCACCTCTCTGGGTCCTCCACCATTTGATCTATTTCAGACGGACAGGGAGCCCCTTTCCTTCATGCAAGTTTAGTATACTGTATATCTGATTAATGATGATTGTGGATGGATTCAATGAGTAACAACAAAAACTTCCTTGCATTAAGGAACTATTAAGTACTAAACTCTGTGCTAACCACTTCACACTTATTGCTTCCAAACCAAACAAGGAGATTATTATCCCAATTTTTTCATATAAAGAGACTGAGACTTCAGTTACAATGCGCCCTAAGTAGTAGCTCTAGTCAATGGCAGAGGTGGGACTTGGTTCCAGGATGTTTTACTCCCAAGCTTCTATCTATTCCTCAGCAGAAACAGAAAGCCCAGGCAGCAAAATATCTTCAATGGGGGAAACAATGTTCTCTCTGTGAGGCTCCTATGTCCAATTTTCAATTTGTTAACTCCAAAGCAGACTTTTCTTCCATGAATTTATTTCTGTTCATTCCCAGTTTCTCAGGAGTTGAACGGTGACTGCTGATCACTTTGGAGGTAGGTGGATCTATTTCCAAAACTCCACCTGCTGAGAGACACCTCCTAGCTTCTCACATTGCTGCTTCTGTCACTCTGCTGGTGAGCAGGCCAGGGTGGACAAGGGAGGAGCAACTGAGACAGTGCTGGGCTCCTGGGGAGGCTGGCAGAGCTGGCCCTGTCCACAGGGACTCCAATTTAGTAGCAATTGGAATTTGTTATCCTAAGGAATTTTAAAATGAAGAGGTGTGTGTGTACACATATATTTGCACTTTTAGTCTTCCATGTACATATATGCTGATATTGATCTCAAGCCAGTATTATAAAGCAATGTTTCTATCTTGCAGATGAAAGAAGAGAAGCTTAGAGAACTTAACTGACATCCTAAGCTTCACTAGTCTGTGAGTGTCAGAGTCAACATGGAACTTGACTTCTTTTCCCGAGATTTTTCTTCTCTGCCACACAGCTAATGGACAATTGTCAGGACCCTCAAAGGCTGCTTCACCAATATGGATCTGAATCTCTAAAATCAGATTGTATTTATTTTTTTTGTAAAGATTGACACCTGAGCTAACATCTGCTGCCAATCTTTTTTTTTCTTCTTCTCCCCAAAGCCCCCCCACTATGTAGTTGTATATTCTAGTTGTAGGTCCTTCTGGCTGTGCTTGCTGTGTGGGATGCCACTTCAACATGACTTGATGAGCCGTGCCATGTCCACATCCAGGATCTGAACTGGCAACACTCTGGGCTGCTGAAGCCCAGCCCACGAGCTTAACCACTCGGCCATGGGGCTACCCCACCTTGATTGTATTTATTTTTAAGGAAAGCCAACAAGCATACAGGTAGGCAGGAAAGACAGATCCAAATCTATTGCTGACTCTGCATCCTTAACTTAAATATGTACTTTGAACACATGGAAATAAGTTGTTTGACTAGAGGCAGAAAGTTTTAGCGTCAGAATAAGGGGCCCAGCAGGGATATGGAATTCAGACTTGCTTTTCCTTCTGAGATAGGAAGACAAGCTACCAGAATCTTTGGGCTGCTTTGACCATTGGTTGTCAATGAATGTTATCGTCTTGCCTATTCAGAATGACTCAGATTCTAATCCTATCCCAGTTTGAGGGGACTAGAGGAGAGTAAAATACTTGCATTGTTTATGGAGGGCATTGGTCAAACTTTAATGGGTACCATATTGCAATTGAGTACAAAATCATGCTTAAGCAACTCTACTCTATTTGGGGCTGCCTCTGGATCTATTGGGGGTAGGGTGACTGGAAATATAGTGTGCTTGTGCTGCCATACGGTCATGCTGCTTTTTCACCATATCTTTGAAAAGTGACTTACAGATGCATGGCTGGGGAAAGTGTTGGGGACTGCTCCACTGGGACAGCTAATGTCAGACACAAATCTGTGTCTCAGCTTTAAAGCTGCCAACATGGTGCTATGTGTCAACTATTCAACTCCCCGAATTCTTGGCATAAACACCAATAAATCAAAATCAAATCTGCTTTATGAGGCATACAGATTGCCTGCCTGTTAGAGCACACATGCTCATTCGGTTATGTGTGAATAAGGACCCTCTTGGTCTATTGATTATGCTTTAGAATCAACGTGAAGCTCTAGGTAAGTGGCTGGTAGAAGAAGGATAGATAGCTAACAGAATGAAGTAGAGTAATTGCCTTGGGGTTCTTGATATGCAATTTAGTAAACTGAAATATGGTATTGTTAGCCTAATAACAGAAACTCCTAAATTTGTGCTATAAGGGTGGCAGTTGCACAAGTCACTATCATGTTAAAAAAAAAGGCAACTCAATTGACTGGAAGCTTGGATGCTACATCTCCACATGTTGATGCTGTTAACAGGGTGACTGCACATGAGTTCCCATAGTAACATTATAGTCAAGTCCAATGTCTTACGGACACAGACAGTGACTATAAGAGGGGTATGGTAGTATATGTGTGAACCCAATTCACATTCACTTTACACACAATGAAAATTGATGGAGAAGAAAAAAAAAAAACAGTTCTAATGGGCAATGGGTTCTATATAGTACACCATCAATTCTCAGTAGTATCAGGGGTTTGAGAACTTTGTTGTGTGTATGCCTCGGGGCAGACTGTCACAATACTGCTGCTGATCCCTCTGTCTGTAATACTGTGCTACATTGTTGGTGGTATATTATTTCATTTGATATGTTCCATTTACTCAACTAATGGTGTTCGATTTTATTTATAGAAGTAGAGAAAGACCAAAAAAATAAAATTGTAAGATGGAAAGACTGTAAAGTTGACTTCCATTTTCCAATCTTCTGCAGAATTGGAATCAAACTATGCAATACCAATAGCATCTGCTTTAGATGTGAAGATCCAGGAGGAAGAAAGTCACACCGTCTTCCTTTATGATGTTCTTTCAGTCTTATACAACTGCTACAATTTTTTTTTTTAAGATTGGCACCTGAGCTAACAACTGTTGCCAATCTTCTTTTTTTTCTGCTTTATCTCCCAAAACCCCCCTGTACATAGTTGTATATCTTAGTTGCAGGTCCTCCTAGTTGTGGCATGTGGGACGCTGCCTCAACGTGGCCTGACGAGCAGTGCCATGTCCATATCCAGGATCCGAACCAGCAAAAGCCTGGGTCGCCACAGTGGAGAGCACGAACTTAACCACTCGACCACGGGGCTGGCCCGTATAATTTTTATTTGCAATGGAAACTGTTCATTCAGTTCTCCAAGGTGAAGTCAGGGCCGGTCCTAGGCAAACCTTAGAATGATGAAATTCATCTTCTATTCAATATCCTTCCTCTCTTCTTGTCCTGCAAACTCTTGTCAGGGCTTTTACTCTGAGATGGGATGTGTGGCAGGCACTGATCATAGGTTTACCCCCAATATCTGTGTAGTCATAATTGAGTCATTTCCAGTCTGATCCTCAATATCCTTATGTATTAAATGAGAAGGATGACATACTCATTTGTGACAGAGGTTAACTATATCAATGATTGCTAAGGTGAACCATAGGGAATCTCACAGGAATTTGAGTGCAGAGGTAGTTTGAAAAAACACTTGAGGTGGTTCTAAGATGTACTTCTCTATCCTTGAATGATTTAAAATAGTGGTTCTTAGAGTATGGGCTCACCTGGGAACTTGTTAGAATGCAAATTCTTAAATCCGAAACTCTGGAGTTAGGGCTCAGCAATCCATTTGTTAATCTCTGTATTATTTTTATTTCCATTCACAATGAAGTTTGAGAAACACTGGACCAGATCTGGACCAAGAAACCACCTGGGTCAGCATCACCCGGGAGTGTCTTATAAATGCAAATTCATAGGCCCCACCCAAGATCTACTAAATCAGTATCTCTGGGGTTGAGGCACAGAAGTCTATGTTTTGACAAGCTCCTGAGGAAATTCTAAAACATGTTAAAGTTGGAGAAAAACACTGTCCCAGAAAGGTTGTTCTCAAAACTGAGTCCACATTAACATCATCTGGAGGAGTTTTTAAGCAACATTGATGGCTGGACCCTGACCACAGACCAATTACCTAGATTCTAATGTGCAGCCAGGGTTGAACATTACTGGGCTAGATTATCTTTAAGGTTCCTTCTAGATTAGGGTTCCATGATTTTCACATACTTGTGCTGTTTTCCTAAACACTCGAAATCCCTAGAGTATTTCTCAATCTGCTCCATACTTGTTTTGTTCATTTCATAGTAGGCATGTAATAGATCTTCATAGGCTATAGCCAGCTCCTTTTACAATACTATGAGTTGAAATCAACAGATGCAGCCTGAGAAGCTCTACTATCAGTAAGGTACCTCTACTCTCAGAAAGACTTGGTCCTAATAGATCTCCACTCCTATACTCAAGTCATGTGGACCTCATCTTTCTATTGCTATGTTGAATAACACTAGCCTTCAGGTTTCACTTACTTGGATATTGTGTGCAACTAATTTGGAATTATTCTTCTTACTACTTCCAATTTTTGAAAAAGCCAGAGTCAGTAGGCAACAGGCTTTGGAGGTCAGGCCCTTAGGCATTGTTTTCTACAGCTTTCCAGACTTTCATCCCAATGATGAACACCTGGGCTAGGCTAAGTCAAATTGACACTGTCTCTCACTGAACACTCGTTTTCAGGTAAACTCACAGGACCCTTATAATATAGGTTGTTAACTTAAGTTTTAGGTTGGACCCAGTGCCATCAAACAGAAGTCAGACAAAATCAGCTGTTACAAGTGAAGATTTGTCTGAAAAATAGTTAACAAAAAACTTTGAGAGCTGCAAAGATGTCTGACAGATTGGCAACTCACTTTGGGAAAGAGACCATCCTCCCTTCCCATTCCCAGACATATAGCCTATGGCTAAGTCATCATAAATAAAATAAACAGAGAAACAGGAAAGGGAAGAACAGCACCTTATAACATCCGTCAATAGTATGAGCCAAAGCTACGGATGCAGTTAAATAGACAACAATCTTTTGTGTTTATTTTCTCTTCACTGAGGTTGCCAACTTGAGCTTTCAGAGGACTAACACCACAATTAAAGGCAGGCAGGTTCTGGGGGAACATAGTAAAATCCAGACCAAAACAGAGTATTTTGATGTTTATATTGAAATCTACTATTGGCTAGGAAAAGGGTATTTATTGTGTCTGAACACAATAATACTATTATCTACCCAGGAATTATGATCATGAAGATGCTCAGACAAGCAGCGGGTTGTTTCAGTTATAGATAAAGGACCAAGGCCTTGCCTGCAGCATTGCTGGGTATGTGGGCTTTGGTTTTGCATGCTTTAGTGGGCTGTGAGCTTCCCCTGCTATCGTCAAAGGGATGAAGGGACTTTAATGCTGCTTCAGGGTTGAGATCATGAGTCCCCTTATCCCTCCAGGAAAGCCACAAAGCATCAGGCCAGAAGATGCAATCAGGAAAGGATTTGCCAAATGAAGTGGCCCAGTTATAAGGGCACAAACTTTCTGGGCAAGTCTAAGCAGGTAGAGGAGATGCAAAGTCCAATTGAGAAGCCAGTCAAATTGAGACTTCTCGGGGTTCTGTAGCCAGCCATCTAAGCCAAGGCCATTCAAAGCCTACAATCCTCCTTCCTGTTACTCTGGCAAATCAGAACCAAAGTTACTCTCCTAGATGTTGGGTGTCACTTCAATTATAGGTCACAGCTCCCCCTCAACTCAAAGACCTTTCATTTCCATCATCTACACTGATTCCTACATGAATATCTGCTTTTCTCTTTAATACAACTTATTTCATAATGCAGAGCTCTTTGGTCTCTCACATAGAATAGATGATGTTTCTTCACATTTCCATAAATTCACAGAAGCCAAGATATATCTCTAGATGGGCCACACTCCTTAATGAAATCTAATCAACTATTGAGTAAGAGGAGGCCAGCTCTCCGTGTGTTCTGAGAAAAGGCTGGGGTCTCCTCAGTGGGCCCAGGAATCAGACCTCCTCAAATACAAGCGCCAGCACTGAAACTGGTGGATTGTACCATTCCAGGCCAACTGTGAACCTTTTCTGGAGTTTCCTATTTAATGAGCTTTAAAGCGGGAAAGAAAATAAATGTTGCCATAATCTATGTATTATTTGATTTAACCATGCTCTTCTGTTTGGGGCAATAAAATGCTACTGATGTGTGAACATCAATAATAACAAAACAACCTTGGAGAACTCTGCTGCTATGCCCTGAAAAGATGTGGAAGAACATGTTCACATATCAAGAGCACAAGCCCAAGCTTTGGAAGAAGCTAGGGCTTCTAGCGAATCAGAAAAAATCATCAACTAGAGCTCTCTCTAATTTTCCTGGCAATCAGGTTGTCACAGCATGCTGATTCTCAGTAGTAGAATCTACCGGTTAGTTCCTCCAAACCTGTTTGGTGACCCCTTTCCAGAGGAAACTCAGAGGTTAATTAATAAATGATCGGAAGTTCTTGAAAGTTAGCCTGAGCCGACTAAAAAAATACTGAGTTGTCCTGAGCATCTTCATCCCTTGTTAGCAAAAAGCTCTGTGGTTCAATATTAATTCTGGTAGCTCTTACAACTCACATTGGGATTAATATTTACTCAACAGAGCAATTGCCTTTTTATTTCATTATAGAAGAGTTTCAATAAAATAGAATAGTGTATTATATTGTAATGAATGACAAACACTGGTGAATTTTCATTTAAAATCAATAAGTTGAACCAAGCAGTTGTTTTGTAAGTGACAGGTCATCTCAGTTTAATGAACAGTAACTAGAAATATATTAAATAAATGCCTGTCATGCAGAAGGGAGGCAGAGCAAAAGACGAATTATTGCCCCACTAGGCTTTTATGATCCTCAAAGAGAGGGCCGTGTTTTGTTCATTTGTTCTTGGCCAATGCCCAGAACAATACGAAGCATGTTGTGGGTACTCACTAAATGCTTACCAGATTGAGTAAATTAGTAAATAAATCAATGTATGGAAAAGTATTTTCCTTTAGAGAAAGGGATGCAGAACTTTGCTAATTGTGGCTAGCTCTCAGTGAATGGTGCTGAGCCCAAGGGATTATATAGACATATTCTTTTCCTTTCCTAAATGCTTGTATAAGTAATTCTCAAACTTAAGCTTGTATCAGAATCACCGGGAGAGTTTATAAAACACAGCTTCCTGGGCCCCACTCTCAGAATTTCTGATTCAGTTGGTCTGGGGTGTGGCCCTGAGAGTTTGCACTTCTAAGTTCCCTGGAGATCTGATGCTGCTATTCTGGATACTCCACTTTGAGAACCATTGGCTAATAACATCTACCTATACTGCCCCTACAGCAGTTTTCATTTATTCATCTGCTGGTGGATTTTTCCCTAGAGCACAGGTCCTCCCACATAGAAAGCACCGGGGGAACATTTGTGGACTTCCTAAATAGTTCCACTCTGGGTGAAGAAAGGTAAATCCATTGCTACTGTGTGCCTGAATGGCTTTGGTTCATAGAGACCCTTCACCTATCGAGGGCAGCATATCAGTTTTTCTGTCAGCTGTTTGTTTTTCCTTCTTGCTTCTCGGGATGAAGAATTACCACTAGAGGCCTATCTAAATGTTCATTAATATCTTCGGGAATCTAACTTTGGCTGTTGCTGATGCTGCCCATAGTTGCTGTAGCTGTGTGTCTGATTCATCAGCCCTTTGCACAGGGTGGCTATCAGGATAATAACAGGAGCTGTTGTCATGAGAGCCTGACAATAGTGTTGACTCTAACTCTCCACCTTTACATTTGTATATTGTTTTTCTTCCAATTAAGCCTCCCCATCTCTATTTGCTTCTAGTTTGAACTGTTTTAATTCTAGATGGTTATAGATATAACTAATTATTCTGGACATGGAACTTCTATTTGTCTTGTAATAATGTGAAAAAAAAAATCTTTCCTTGGGCCGGCCAGGTGGCACAGTGGTTAAATGCACACGTTCCACTTTGGCGGCCCAGGGTTTGCTGGTTCAGAGCCTGGGTACAAATGTGGCACCCCTTGGCAAGCCATGCTGTGGTAGGTGTCCCGCATATAAAGTGGAGGAAGATGGGCACGGACGTTAGCTCAGGGCCAGTTTTCCTCAGCAAAAAGAAGAGGATTGGCAGCAGATGTTAGCTCAGGGCTAATCTTCCTCAGGGGGAAAAAAAAAACCTTTCCTGATGAAAAGAGTGGATAACAGCCATGTGTTTTGATTGGGTGTTTGACTTGTTTGCTTTGCAGTCATTGGGCTGGGCTGCAGGACCTCATCAGTGGCTCCTCAGCTGGTTTCCTTCTCAGCAGCAGTACTGACTGCAGGGCCGTTTTTCACTTTGGGGATCCATACACTGATCATAGAAGAGGACAGGGCTAATTGATTGGTCTAGTTGGGTAGGTGGTGAAGTTTACAACCTTGGCCCTATTACCCACATTCTCTTAGCGAAGTTTTTAAGTTGTATTAAATGAGCCCAGTATTTGGAAATTTTCATCCAGATATCCTAGGGCTATTTACACCTACTGATCTTTCCTCTCTTTTCAAATTTGATTCATTCTTCAAGGAGAAGTTCATTTCTCTCTCCTCAGTGTTTTTTTCTCCCCATCATGAGTGCTTAGGTCTTGTGACACTCCATTACATATTACTATGTGACATCCTGTGTGTTGTTATTTGCCTTTTTATATGCATAAATAAAGTCTCCTCAACTAGATTGCACACTTATTCATTCATTTCTTCTTTTACTACATAACTATTCAGCATCTATTATGTATATAAAGTACCATAATTGACGCTAGAAGAATACAAAGAAGCAAGGTATGTGGTCTTATATTCCAACGCTTCAAGAATTTACTGTCTAATTGTAGAGCCAAGCTTTGCACACACACAAATACGATAAGACAACTTTCATTCACAACAATACATCAGTTAGGAGTGATATAGATAGGATCTATACAAGTCTTTGTTTTTCCAGTCAGCTTCCACATTGTTATATAAACAATAGGCACTGCATACACATTTATTATCTTCATGTCTACGCAAAGTATGCTTTTTCTTATTTAAACATGTTTATATAATTTTCTATTGGGAGAGTGGGAGGGATAGACCTGTCATCATGAAGCCCATCATGATTTTCCAGCTCCTTTGCCTATTTCTTTATCATCCCACATCCCACACGATGCAATGTTGCTGATCTACACATAATTCCCCAAACATTATGTTTTTCGAGAGTCACACCTGGCTCTTTTTGCCTGTTGAATCTCTGCCTCATCTTCAAGGCACACCTCAAATGTCTGGCCCCCTGAGAAGCCTTCCTAGTCTGCTAGAAATAGAGATATTTGTTCTCACTTTCCTGTATTGTTATAATCACTTCGTATGATAACATTAATTATGGTACTCTTTCATGATAAGGCACTTATTTACATGCCTGTTATGCTCATTGGACTCTGTGTTCCTTAAGATTGAGGAACTTGTATTATTTATATTAATATCTTTAGCATTTTCTAAAACAGTGTGTCTGGCCCAGCATTAGCTGGCTCATTGTATGTTTGTGGAATGAATGCATGAATTAATTTATTAAATAAATGAATGAATGAAAACCCAGCTGAAAAGCAATAAATCAGTAAATATTCATTGGACAAATGAATGGGTAATACATAAATACAATTGTGCCAAATATAACGATACGGTCTTTATTTTGATCATATTATCATACGATGGAAATATATTTGAAAGTAGCATATCTCATTGATAGCAGAATAGAGCTCAAGGCAAACGTGTGAAATTAATTTTGAAGCCAAATATGTCTGAGATTTTTGGGTACTTTTCAGTGTGAACATAGAGCAAGTAATGTTGGTCTTCGTTCAAATTCATAAGGGTAGCAAGGAATATAAAATACAGAACTGCATTATGCTAAAAACCGTGATCTTGAGATCAGTGGTGTTGGCAGACACTAAGAAATGTGCATGACTTCTGTAGTACTTCAAAATTTCCTCAAAAAACCTCCTTATAAACAAAGTTATGTTTTAGGAGAAAAATATAATCTGATCAATCAAAAAATAATTGTATGCCACGAACTTGTTGGTCAAACTAAATAATGCAAGTAACTCAAAAGTGGATAAATTCTGTTGGCCCTTGGAGCCCAGAAGGGTTGTTAATTATTGGGAAAATTCAGCAGAATGTCATCAGCATACCTTCTTGAAGGGTGTAACTCTGAGCACATTCAGGTGATGATTGCTGTCTGAACTGGCAGGGCGTAGGACCTGGCAGAATCTACTTGCCCATTTCTGCACGTCTACTAAGCATTTTCATCACCCAACTGTTACATCTTGACTTGCAACCCCTTGCTTTTACAATCTTCGGAATGAAGATGGAGCAAAATTCACATTGTAATCTCTTAATGACTTTGAACAACGCTGAGCCTCATCAAGTCAATGAGTAACACAGACAAGCCATTCAAGTGCCCTAAGGAAGTCCACACCAAGCTGAGACTTAAAAATTTTAGGAATTACTGACTTAACTGACTCAGTTTATAGCTATCTTTAGAGCAAAGTTAGTGAAAAAGGCCCCTTCCTCTACATTTGTCTTTTAAAGATTTTTCTCAGGTACCTTCATGCACATAGACTCAGCAATGATCATTTGCGGCTCTAAGGTTGAACGCTGCTCTAAGTCCTAGAGCAGTGAATTATGTCTATGTACCAGGAAAAAAGCAAGGTTTCTTCAATTAAAACTTCATTACATTCAACTTTAAGGAGACTTAGCAAAACTGGCCCATGCTGAAGAGATTCCAAAAAGGAATATTTATGACATAGATTTTCTGTCATAAATTATTTTGCCTATTCTGTAAAAGTATAAAATTGTATTCCTTTTCAATTATTTTCCTGATCAATGCTGTTACATATATAGAATGAAATATATTTTCAGGAAGGAAATTCCAATTTATAACATAATAGTTATAGGACATAAAATTTCACTTAAAATGGTTGATTTGCAATTGTCTTCCAGTAAGCAAGTGTGTTAGTTTTTGAGGGTTGCCTGTACAGTTCAGGGCATGTGGACATATCTGACTGGTTTATAATTTAGAAATCCTTTAAGCTTTAGGGTTTCTTTATTGCATACTAACTGAGAATAGCTACCTGATATTACTTATATATATGGCAGAGTTATCTTGGAGATAGGAAAGGGTGACAACATGCTCTGAACATTTTAAGAAGATCTGGAACTGTGCATCTGGCCTGGTTTGTTTTGGGGGATCAGAATATTGCATTCTAAAGGCAAGAATGCATTAGAGTATGTGATCTGTATATCTGGGTCTCCTGGCCTACTTTCAGCTTCCTGAAGTCCATTCTACCAATTGACTTTACCCGTTGTAGTTTTGTATTTGTTCTTTGTCTTCCTTTCTATTCTCTCCGTCCTTTAAGCACCACAGAGAAGTACCCATCAAGCTGTGACTTGAAAATTTCAAGAAATTATTATTCCACCTTCTCTTTTAAGAGTTGGCTCCAGTCCTGAATCTTCCTACTAAAAGGTTTTTTTGCTTTTTACTTCTGTCTTTCCGTCTTTCTTTTATAAAATAAGCTGATTTTTTTTCACGTTGCATTTTAAATTTTGAAATGTGTAACTAATGAGACTAATTTCCCTATCTCCTTTCTCTAGCATTGCTTTATATATTGCACTTATGGGCTAACATCATCATTAATTGGTTAATGTTTGTAAAGAGTTTGCAAGAACGAATTCTGTGGTAATAGGGAGAGCAGAGAAAACTTGGGCTGCTGGTAGGAGGAGGAATACTGATGAATGTTAATCCCTAATGCTCACATATTGCCTTTTGTCTTCAAAGTGGTTGAGAGAAGCACTAATTAATTATCATCTTATGGTATTATGATTAAAACAGTGTAGTCAGTGTCCAAGTGTGCCTGGAGCAAGCACAGAAGCTCAGTTACTGAGTTACAGGCTAAGCTGATGATGTATGTGCTTTCTGTGCAGAGGGAGAGACACGAGACCATATCATCAAATGCAAGGGTTTGATTAGGGAAACAGACACAATTGATCACATGTGGCCATTACTTTGGACACTGCTCTAAATTTGGAGTGTGACGTAAGTAAAAGGAAAAGTTCACTAAAAGCCAGGAATCAGAAATTCGATTCTGAAGAATAAGACATTGGGAGAAATTTTGAGGATAGGGAAGAAGCACTTGGCTGTTTTGTTTCGAGAGTTTCAGGCAAATATGTTTTCTAAGACTTCTAAAGCAATATCTCTACAACTAAGCTCCCAAAAGAAAGCCATTGTGGCAATGTCTGCCAGGTGGGCCAAATCCAGGTGGCACATCCTGGGTTTGTCTTTGTCCTTGCTTTTTGTGTCACTGCCTCCCTATAAAGGAGGCAGAACCAAGGGGAAGCTGACCAGCCCTCAATGCTCTTCACTTCTATTCCACTGGTGCCAAGTCCTTCATTATCCCTGTCATTCTGAAGGCAGCCCACTCTGGGGCTCCTTGAGGGTCTAGAATCATATCCAAGAAAAGCTAGTTATCATCCTCATTACGTTCTAGTTCACAGTCAGAGTGTATTTTAACATCTCCACTAAAACGCCATTGATCAGAACACATAAGACACATTTTCCAGAGGAGACAGTATTATAGAAAAATACTGTTTGTTCTCCCTGATTCTCTCATTTTTCTCTGCATTCCTTATATTTGTCACTAGACTCTATGAAAGGATGATAAAAAGCAAATGAAACAGAACATTCTTCAGGAAAGACCAACTAAGGAGGAAGGGAAGAAGCAATGCCTTTGTGTTTTTCCCAATGTCCAAAATGTTCCCTTCCCTAAATCATTTGCTGATAATTCAATAACATAGTCACACTTGAGAAGAGCCTCCTTGGCAAATCTGGGTACCAATTCTCGTACTCTTACAAGTCAGCCTTTTCAATGTATATTTGATTATGCTGTGCACTGAGAGATGAGGCCTTATTTGGAATTCTCTGTGTCACTAGACATTACGTGGAGATTTAGTCATGGGCAATTAGTAAGCATTGACCCTCACTGTGATTTACACTGTATTTCATGGGCTCCAAGTGGTCCTTTTCTGGAAGAACAAAAGTATTTTCCAACAGGGAAGGTCCTCTGGGTAGACAGAAGGTTCTCCCTGCCTTTGAGGGGTAGGAGGTGGGATCCTTGAAGACCGAGGTGCAATGATGCATGAACTTATCAGGCAAAAATATGGTGTCAGTTCATTATTTCCCTACAATCTGGAGACATCATTTATCCTGCATTAAGGAGGACGATGATTATGTTCGTACTGTAGAGTTTTAATAAGTTGAAAATGCATAGACATCATTAGGCAACTCATCCTTTCATAGGTCAGGCTGATTGTGCTTTTGCTGAAGAGGATGGGTTAGTACTATGAAGAACAGTCATCCTTACAGGATGGTGAGCCTCTGACATCCAACCTGAAAGATAATGTAAGAGTATAAGTGATGTATTTTGACTATATCTCTCTCTGCCTACAGAGTGAACACATCTGTAATGCTAAAAATGTTGAGATCATATTCCATAACCATGAAATTGGTAAAGGAAAGAATCTTTCCTAGAGCATACACAGAAAACCTGTGTTGTTCCATTACTCTCACCATAATGCAGAGATAAGAAGAAAAGAGTCACCATCCTTTATTCTTAGATTGGTAAAAGAAATGTGCATATTTCTACTTTACAGCCTGCAGTCAATTCTCAGAGTTGCCCTCTAAGCTTATAACAGCATTATTGCTTACTTCGGACTCTGGCTGACAGGCTGCAGATTCTTAAAGAGTCTGGATTAATCTTCTGTACTCTCTGTGTCCTTCTGATGCAAATAAATACTCAAACATAATAAAGGTGCTGGATAGTCCTATCACTTTTTACTCTCTTTCCTTCACAACTTGTATATTTGTAAACATCATATGGGATCTTGCAAAGTTAAACCAAAACAAAAAAAAAGTTTTAAAGTTTGGGGATCACCCTAGAGTTTCATCTCCCAAAGTCGCTTGAGAGTGTTCGTTACAGATGCCTGGTGTAGAAATCCACCTAGGTAGAGTCATTGCAATTTAGTACAGTCTGAACTAACCATTATTTATTTTTTGTTAACGAATCCTTTTTGTGAGTCTGCAAGTGTCTGTGTGTGGTTGCATTCCATGCCAGGTTTTCTTATTTTTAGATGGATACCCTCCTTGGGAATCACCTCAGTCCTTTAAAAATCACCATGTTGTATTTTTTCTGAATTTTTCTTACCAGATTGATTGCTAAGCTTGATTACTTTGGTCTTTTCCAAATATCACTCTCCACTGTTTTTTCCTTTAGGAACATTTGGTGATATAATTGCGATTCCTGCAGCCGGAGGTTGATTAGTAGCAATCAATTATTTTTGCTGCATTATTGCTGTCATTTAAATTTCCAGAAATTGGGATTGACTTACCCTGACTCTACCCTGCAGTCAATGTTGTTTATGGACAAGAGTCAAGAGAAACTTTATACCTTGACTGTAAAAATGAAGAGCTTTCCTGAGATAACTGTGGGATAGTTTTATTAGAAACATAGTAAAGTAAAGAATGAGAGGATGTGGAGTAAGATGAATCTGATAAGAGATAAATTTGCATTGGACATCTTATTAGTTGTCCAGGTCAAAAAGAGGTCTTTGTCTTCAAGACCTAAGTCAAAATATACCAAGAAACTTCCCTGATGTTCCAGTTACTTCCTTGATGTTATTTTCTGAGTATCTTCAAATATTCATGTCTTTATTTGTAAGACCTTTTGAAAACAGTTATTCTTTGATTGTTTCAGCTTTGTATGTTCTCTTTCAATTAGGTTGAAAAAAATAACTCTTCAGGACAAAAAATCCTTTTCTTCTGGTGTTCTCCCATCTTCTCCCGTCTATTTATACAATACATGTTCAACATGCAGCTTGTTGAAGGAATGAATGAATAAATGAATGGATGAATGGTTAGGTTTGGAAGTAGATATTTCAAAATCTTCTCCAAAGTCAGAACATAAGAAATTTCTAGAAAAGAAAGCTCTTTATTTCTAGTCTAGTGATGTGTTTCGTCTACAGCTTCCCTCTTCTGATCTTTTGTACCAAGTTTACTCCGGGTCTGCATTTCTTTGGAGGCCATATTTGGAAAGCAGTGAGACAAATTAAAAGAAAATTGTTTTAGTGGTTTATTTTGCCTCTTTTCTTGTACTATTCAGTGCTATCCTCTTGATTTGCAAACTCTTAATTTAATGTGGTTAAGATTTAAATCTAGCTGACTTATTTAGGCAAATTTCTTATCTACTTCTAAATCTTTGCTATTTGTTTGAGAAATAAAAGTTAACAAGTATCGTTTCTTTAAAAATACATTGTTCATCCAGTATACTTGTGAGAAGTACATAAGCCACTTAGGACTTATTATAAGTCACATATCCACATACCACACACATATTCTAAATAGTATACAAATATATTATGCATATAGTTTAGAAAGTCTATGTGTCAAAAATTCAGAGTTTTTTTTTTTTTTCAAAATGAGATTAGATTCAATGCCAGTTGTTTATATAGAAAAGTAGTTAGAAAACATTTTAATTCTCTATTTAATTTTTTCCCAAGGGAAAGTCTTTAAGAGAGAAATTGTTTATTGGATTTTCTTAGGGAGCATCTACAACAACAAATGCAGAATTCAGGATGCATGAAGAATTATGAAGTGAAATTATAAATTTTGAATTTCATTTTAGGACTATATTTTATGAGCCCCTATCAGCAATAAGAATTCCTGGTGTGGACCATAAAACAACTGGGGCTTGCAAATTAATTTATATATAATTACACCCAAGGTTCTCAGACACTCAGTTCAGATGAAAAAGTTGACTGCACATTCATGTTGTTCGGATGTGTAGTTTGTTATTTAATATTTCCTCTGAAGCATCAGGCACCTAGGCTTCCAGAGAACCCTGGATTTACTATGTCATATGGTCCTAGCAAAAATATAATTTCATACCCTAAGCATTCCTCAGCCTAACTGATCCTTGTCTCAAGTATTGGATTTCTCAAATAATTATGCATTTTGTAAAGGATTTGTAAAAGATTCTATAAGGAGTCTTTTCATTTGAAACTTCCAAGTTATCTTTAAAACACAGACAAAATGATCTTTGGGAGTTTGGGGAACTGTATTTTTTGTTTTTGCTGAGGAATATTAGCCCTGAGCTAACATCTGTTGCCACCTCTCTTTTTTTGCTTGAGGAAGATTAGCCCTGAGCTAACATCCATGTCAGTCTTCCTCTGCTTCATATATGGGTGGCTGCCACAGCATGGCTGATGAGTGGTGTAGGTCCACGCCCAGAATCCAAACCCGTGAACCTGGGCTGTTGAAGTGGAGGGTTCTGAACCCAACCACTACACCATAGAGCCAGCCCCTGGTATTTGTCTTTTTAGGTTGAATTATAAAGCTCATGTCTTCCTTATGAGATAGATCTAAAAGCAGCCCACCTTGTTCATTAAGATCAAATGAATGTCTTGGGATATATCCCCAAAGACAATTCTCAATTCTCATCAGCACAGAGCACTTCTTGTTACAGAGGGAAATGTTTTGGTCCATTATTCCAGGAAAGGGTGCCAGTAAAAAGCAGTCTACTTACAACAGCAGTTCACATACTTCCTGGGTTGATGGAATATATTGTGTATTTCATTGCATTACAACTGTGTCAGATATAGAACATAACTATATAAGAGCAAACACACATGTTGGCAAGTAACAGTATGGTGCATGTAGTTGTAAGTGGAGATGCTATTCAGAGGCAATTGATTCCATTGTGAACAAAAGTGGTCTATAGAGAGTGCTAATCAGCTACGATTTGTCACAATAACTTGTACACGTGTAAACTTTTACACATTTGTAAAGTGTCAAACTGAACATATGAAATTGCCAATATTTGACTGTTTTTTCTTAACTTACAAAAGAGGAATTTCATGTAGTTCAAGCTAATACTTCCATATTTACTATTCCCCTTTGAAAGGCCACCTGACATGGTTGAAAGCACATTGGACTTAGAGCCAGTGGCCTGGGTCCATGCCCCAACAACCCCACTGCCTGCTGGGTGACTTTTACAAATCCATTAGAGATTGGACAGTGACACGTGGTAACAAAGAGAAATCTAATTCATGAGACATTGATCAGTTTTTTGACTAATAGTTGCTAGATAGCCTTCTTCATCTTGGTGATATGAAGGTGCAGTACAATCATGTATACAAAAAGGCTCATGAACAATTCAAATGTGAATAATTGTTAATATCGTTACTAGCCATCAATAAGGCATTGTCAGGTAGGAAGGGCAGGCATTGTTATGGTTATTTTGCACTTGGAGAAACTGAAATGTAGGGAAATTCGATAAACTGACGGAGGTGACACTTGTTCAAAGGTAGAGTCTAAATCTTTAGACGCTATTGCTCTTTTAAGGGTACCCTCTGATGGCTCTCTTAGTGTCAGGGGACTAGAGATAATTCTCCAACTGATTACAGCAGCATTACCAAGACAAACCAGCTAGTCAAAAGGCCCAGTTCTGTAATGCTACATGATCGTCTTGTAAAGTCATGAGGATGTGAAATACCTGACAACTACTACTTTCAAAATCTTTTTTTCTCTCAAAAAAATGTGTTAATTGCCAAGCCCTGAAAGATACCAAGATGACCTTCCGCAGATGAATAGATAAATAAACTGAGGCACATCCAGACAATAGAATATTATTTATTGCTAAAAAGAAATGAAATGAGCTATCTAGCCACAACAAGACATGGAGGAATCTTAAATGCATAGTACTAAGTGAAAGAAGCCAATCTGAAAAGGCTACATACTGTGTGATTCCAAGTATATGACATTCTGGAAAAGGCAAAACTATGGAGACAGTAAAAGATCAGTGGTTGCCACGGGTTGAGTGTGAAGGAAAAGGATTCATAGGCAGAGCACAGAGGATTTTTAGGGCAGTGAAACTACTCTGTATGATACTACAATGGTGAATACACGTCATTATAAAGTTTTTCAAACTCATAGAATGTACACCACTAAGAGTAAACCCTAAGTTAAACTGTGGACTTTGAGTGACAATGATGTGTCAGTGTCAGTTCATCAGTTGTTACAAACGTACTTCTTCGGTGGCAGCTGTTGGCAGTCGGGGAGGCTATACACGAGTAAGGGTAGAAGATATATGGGAAATGTCTCTAACTTCCCTTCAATTTTGCCGTGAACCTAAAACTTCTCTAAAAGATAAAGTCTACTAAAGAAAGCTGTATTAAAAGTTTGAGGTTTTTTCCACATAAGGAAAGCCTTCACATTGCAATCATGAGAGCCACCTTGAAGGGTAGTTGCTATTATTGCTATTCTGTGGATGAGAAAACAGGCTCAGTGAGGTTTGAAGTACCTTGCCTGAGGTCTTGCAAGTGGAAGTGGGGCAGCTCTGAGGGAAGCTTGACTCCATCCAGGTCAAAAGCCTGTGCTTCTACTGTTAAGACATTATGTTCATTCACCTTAGACCTTGAGAAGCTCACAACACTAGTTAGCTGGTTTGGGCAATTAACTTACATATACACAAAGCAGAACATTATCCTGCAGTAACATATGAAACATATGAGTTGGATCAAAATTGAATACAGTGAAATTCAGTCTATAGTACTGGATGATAGAGCAAACGCTCAGTTGGATAGAAAATATTGCGAAATTTTGGTATGGATAACTTTCAGAGAAAGTCTCAGCCTTAATCTTGCTATACTTAAAGCACCCACTAACTATTTAAATTGTATTATTACCGGTCTATTATCTAGGCTATTATCTAGAAGGATAGAGTAAACTATAGAGAAAGCCAATATACTTTGGAATTGTGTGACCATATAAATATGACCCTCTCTGACAACCACCCCCAGCCCCTTTAACTTGTTCTACTTATTATCATTTTCCCTTTATATCCTGAGCATTAAATTTCCTTTATACAATTTTGAAGTTATTATAGTTTTCTTGCAATGCTCAAAGATTTTATATAAGGATTGCTTTAAGGGAATACCCATGGGTCTCCTCTGGATGACTTCCCAATTTAATTCAATTTTACTGTCTCTCTGTACCGAGATAGTGAAAGAAAATGGTAGATCTCAGGTCTCTGTAGTGCTGCCCCTTCTTCAGCTCTAAGTTGTTAGTCCTAGGTGAAGAAGTTTTGGTCCAACTCTGATACAGATATGGGATGTTGGACCCTAAATAAAATGAAAGCAAGTTACCCTGAAACTGTCATTACCTGGGGCAATGAATGCTCTTTGTACCCAAGAGTAGAGCCTTGACTAGCTTTCCATTCTTGTTATTGGGAAGATGCTTCCAGGTACCTGGACGCTTTCTCTTACATAAATTAATCCAGAGTTGGGGCTGGCTACTGGCCTGAGGCTACCTCTGGCTATGTTCAGTAACAATGGAAACTTTTCTTTTTTTGTTTATTCATGATGAATAGCAAAGAACTTAATTTTGTGGATGCAGCATCAGCCTCCCTAGTTTGGAATCCAGGTTCCTCTACATGTTAGTTAAATGACCACGGGCTACTTTCTGGGCACCTGTGTCTCTATCTGTCAAAGAGGGATAATAGCCTATCTACCTGATAGGAAGTTCATGAGAATAAATAGATTAATAGATGAAAAATGCTTAGAACATTGGGCTTACCTGTCCAACCTCATTGACAGCTATGCACAATGGAACACTTATTCTGTAGCCATACCAGAGACTAAATAGTCATGCACTCAGCACGTGCTCAAAGTAGCTCATTAGCTTGGAATTCCTTCTTCTACCTCCACCTGTTAAATCCTATTCATATTTCAAGATCCAACTCAAATACCACTTCTTCCTCGAAGTACTTCCTCTTTTGTGTACTTCAAGCTCTTGCACTATAATAGCACTTATACTATACTATATAATGGCACTTATAGACACCTAAATAAGTATAAGTGTATATAATAACACTTATATACACCTAAATAAGTCTGTACATGCATGCATCTGTGTCTATGATTGTGTGTTTGTATAGATATGTGTATTTATTTATGTGCTAATTTATTTAACAATCATTCATTACATGCTTATCATGTTCAATGCACTCTGTTACATGGGGGATATATCCCCAGCTTAAAAAATTTGAACAATATAGAAGGAAGATATTTTCAAAGTACAATATGCTATGATAAATGCTGAAATAATAATTTGTATGAGATGCAAGAAATATCCAATATTGTATATATACACACATATATAAATACATATTTATACAGATATGTTTTTATAAATGTACAACTGAAATTTGATGAAAAGCCAAATTTCTAAGATAATTTCCAAAAACTAATTTTATTTCTGGACTAAATAACTGTTGTAGAGATTAAACAAGAAATCATGATCACATTTTTACATGTTTCAACAGAACTAAGCACTGTGCCCCAAGATTTTCACCCTTGGGTACAACATGGTTCTAAATTTAAATTTGCCAGTTTTCTCATTCTGTTGGCATCTCCAGCTTGCTGTCTCACTCTTAAACCTTTCACACTTCTTTGATAGACTGTTGACTGAAAATATTCTCTATAATCTTAGCCATTATGTTTCTTCAGCAGAATCTTTTTTTTTCTTTTGCACTTAATAGATGATAACTTCATGTCCCTTTTTCTGGAAACAATGTGTCCAGAAGGTCAACTTGTCACAAATAATTTTAGAAAACCTGATTCATCCAGGTTTAACTAAATAGGATAGGATTGTTACAACACATTTATGCACAATTAAACTTATTAAACTTACTTTTCTTTTTTTTTATTTTTGAGAAAGATTAGCCCTGAGCTAACATCTGCTGCCAATCCTCCTCTTTTTGCTGAGGAAGACTGGCCCTGAGCTAACATCCATGCCCATCTTCCTCCACTTTATATGAGGGACGCCTGCCACAACATGGCTTGACAAGTGGTGCCATGTGCACACCCGGGATCCAAGCCAGCGAACCCCGGGCCGCCCAAGCGGAATGAGTGAACTTAATCATTGTGCCACTGGGCCCGCCTCTTACTTTTGAATAAGCCCTATAATAGATCGACTTTACCTAGATTGCATCATTTGACGTTTATTGTCTCTGTTGCCTTCAGTAGATCTTGGCAGGAAAGTTGAGTTTGTTTAGAGGTTTATAATTTCTTTTTTCCTGAAAGATCACGTTTTGTTTCTGTTTTAAAATGGTATATCACCATTACCCAGATGATTAGTAAAGAAATTGGATAGAGAACCCAAAAGTGTTCATTAAATCACTTACTCTAAGAAATATACAAACTTCATAGCTTTTCAGATGTTATTTCTAGCCTGGCCCTTTAAACTAAAACTAGAAAGAAAAAGAAAATAGTCAATAATTATTTCAGCTCAAACAGATCTTTCACGTCTTCTGTAGCCATGTCTAAATAAAACATTAATTAATATAAATACCATGTATGATATGGCCATATTTCGTAAAATTACTTTGGTCCTCCTTTTTTTTAGTAAAGTATAATTGACATACAATATCCTCTTAGTTTCAGGTGTGCATCATGATTCGACATTTACATACATTGCAAAATTATCGGCATGATAAGTCTAGTTTCTTTCTGCTTTCTTTTTCTTTCTTTCTCTCTTTCTTTCACCACCTATTCTTCTGATTGTAAATATTTATAGAGAGAATCATTTCCATCAAATGATAATAAAAGTTATTTCTTGGTAGTGGCATGTGGGTAATTATTTTTAACTATTAACCCTCTGTTTTGATAACTTTGGTTATTTTATATATAACAAACATGTTATGTATTTTTGTTATTCATTCTAACAAAATTGAATCTATTTAACTCTACTTGGGGTTCTTACATAATCCACCTCAGCAAAAGAAAGAAAGAAGCATATTCGATTATGACATGCTAGTAAAAATTGCAGGCACACTTTCAGGCTTGAGCATTTGGTTTTGATGAGATCCTGGGGGAAGGATTTGGGAGTTTCAGTATCTTTTCTCTTTAGAACAGTACTCCTTTACGTTATAATTATGTAAAAAGCTTGTTATTTATGTACAGACATATACACTGTTTGGTAGAAGAGGCCCCTCAAATAGAATCATCTGTCATTACACACACATGTGCCTCTGTGCTTAAAAATAGTCATTTGCGTTTATCACACACATTTCATCTGTTACATACTTGAAGATACTGACAATATCCTTGATGTTAAACCCTTTCCTTGAAATGGATTTGAAATGAGATTTTAATATGGCTTCCTTATTCCTTGCCTCAAAGCTTTCACTTACTTTTAACCCTTTCTACTCTGCATCCCATTGACTTGCTGTTAGTGAGCATAGAGTTCTCTCTGCCTTCCTGGCCTGGCCCTCAAATGGCCAGAGCTGGTGGGCCAGCTCCCTCTCTCTCTTATGAGTCCAAGAGGCTTCTCCTCTCATTATCTTTAGCAAGAGAACGGAGTGGTGGATTAACTGCATAGGTAGCTGTGAAAAACAAGAAGAGACCCAGTCCCAACCACATTTCCAGTGAAGCCGTGAGACTTCTGCAAGGTGGAGAATATTTGTATGTTGTGGTCATAGGACCCTGCATGACTTACAGGCCTTTGGGGAATTCTGTATTCATTTTTATTAACTTTAATTATAGGAGCACTATAAAATTTTCTCATTCTGTGTTGCGTGAAAAATGCAGAAGTTAATTGCTCCTGACATTTAATTGGTTTATGTTTCTTTCTAACATAAACTTTACTGCAAGAGACAGAGAAAACTAGTTGGCATGTTTCTGCGATTGCCAAGGATTATACACCAAGAAATTAGTCTTTTCGTTAGCTCTAGCAGTGAATTACAAATGCAATTTCAGAAGTGTGGGGAGAGAAATAAAATCTGCGAGTCTACGTTCTACATATGCTAAAAGACTGACAAGGGCTTCCCTGAATGCTTTGTCTGACTTTGCCAGAATTGCTAAGGTTTTTCTATTATCGTTGTACAGGATTAACAATGTCATGTTTTTATACCTTTGCGGACATGTCAGGTTGTTTACAGCCCTGTTACAAGCCATCTGGACCCTTCACAACTTTTTCATATATTTTTTCAAATATCATCTCATCTGGCATAGAAAGCATAAGCTGCCTGGCTGTTACCAATTATAATATGTGATGACTTGAGGAAGTTGCATTTCAGTGTGGCACAGTGCCTCTGATTTTGGGAGTGGTGAGAATCTTTGGAAAGCATCCATCTCCTGTGATGTGTTCTGAGCTCCAAGGGAGAAAATGATAAGCAAAGCACAAAAAGCCAATGCTAATTTCCATTTGACACACAATTATGGAGCACATACCATGTGCAAGACACTGTGCCAGCATCATGAGATGTGCCAAGATGAAGGCGGCAGGCGCTTTGCCCTCAATGAGTTTGTAATCTAGAGGGAGGGATGACTTTGTAAATGGTAACTAAATGCAAGGCAGACTGGTAAGTGCATAAAGCTGAGGGAGCACAGAGGAAGAGTTGAATGAGAACATTAAGAAAGAGGTAGTTAGCAAGACTGTAAGGTCCTCCCACATTAGAAGATGGAACTGAACTGCAGTGTAGGGACAGCTCTCTGAAATGTAAAGCTTGGCTTGGGAAGAAGCAGCCCAGTCTGCAGCTTCTATCATTAGCTCTTCCTTTCTAGGTTTTGGAGGACCCCAGACAATTGATGAAGGGAATATAAACAAAAACAAAAGGTCAAATGCTACTCTTTAGTCCACTTGCCCCAGGACCTAAAAATTGTTTAAAAACAAACAACTAAAAAGATTATCAGAATCTGAGCACAATGTCCAAGTCTATTTTCTTTATCTTATTCGTTGGATACTCCATGGATTAGTAATCACAATACTGCAAGATAAAGGAAGAAGAGAAAAATCTTAAATGCATCTCGCATTAGTTCCCTAACGAATACAAGAATGTCACTGATGTCTTCTGAGAATGTAGTTCTTCTCTGTCTTTACCTAATGGAAGTCATTGGATCTTATAAACAAAACAAATGAATAAAGTAATAAATATTGGGATGCCTGCTGTAGGTAGGCCCAGTAGAGATAATTACACTAGTACAAGTTGTGTCTTTGAGGCTGGAGCAGGGTGGGTGGCACCTCTCTAGGGGTTACATAGAGAGAAAAGGTTGGCTGTAGCTGAGTAGAACAAGTGGAAGCTTATGCAAAACTATCTGGGAGGGCCTTTCCAAAAGGAACAAAGATGCCTGAAGCAGGATGCAGGCCCAGGTTTTGGTCAGGGTTGAACAGGACAGAATGCTGAGTCAAAGAACCAAGGGGAAGATGTCACAGAGGTTGGGGAACATGGTCTAGAGTGGGAGAGTCAAGAGGAACGGGTTACACAGCAAGGCCCAGAACTGGCACACAACTGAAGAGACCCAGGAACCAGACACGAGATGAGCCCTGCTATGTTACTGTTTGGAATGCTGGGACTGTGTTTGCCAGGAGGTGAAGGCTCCTTAGAGGTGCAGCTCCAGCAGGACACATAATTTTTATCCTTACATAACTTATCCAAATGAGCATTTCTTAAAGTATGGTCCATGGTTCCCCTGCATCAGAATACCAAGATGCTTCTTAAAAATGCCCATCTCCAGGTCTGACTGCATACCTTGGAATGGAATTTTGGACAACCTCCCTGAGTAAATCCTAAGGATATCGAAGTTTAAATCTCTCATTTAGATCATCAGATGCAATGAACAGATGAAAATCAATGACCCAGACAAGGCTAGAAATACTAGATGAGAAATGATTAGACCAGGTAGTAATTCAGTAAGAATTCAGAAGAAATAAAGATGAATTTAAGCTGAAGAGGTCAGAGCACATGTGAAGAATTGTCTTCAGAACAGAAGTGAGAGCATTCTTTGTGGGAGATAAAGACCTAAAATGAAGACCCTTAGGAAAAGTCAACGTGACTTAATGGAAAAGGCTGTGAACTTTGAGGTTTGAATCCCACTCCAGCCATTTCCTCTTTATATAACCTTTCACAAGTTAACCATTCTTAATCTCCATTTTCTCATTTGGAAAATGGGACTGATAAGAGCGATTTTCTAAGGTTATTGTAAAGATTAAATGTAACATGAAAACCATCTAGTTCTTAGTAAGTACTCAATATTTGCAATTTCCTCCATACCCAAGACTAATATTCTATGAAAATATATTTCAAGATGGTTTAGTTATAGCTGCCTGCATTTAAAAGCAAAATATCAATGATTCCCTAAAGGTGAAGCTTAGAGAGGCAGGACAAAGTGGGTGAAAATTAGGTTTAAAGAGGATTGGGATTGGGAGGGAGAGGGTTGGAATCTGGTATGGGCACAATCAATGTGATGCAGATGTTTAAAAGTAGATCAGAAGTTAAAGACCGATTCACCTTCAATACAACAGATTTGCAAGCCCAGAAGTCAGTGGATAGGATCTTGGTGTGGCTACACTTATTAAGTTGTATTTTCATATGGAATAGTGACTCTCTAGAATAGTATAATGGATATATCTTTAATATTAAAGTGCTATGATGTGAAATGAGGGAAAAAAACACAGTAGTTGTTGAAACTGTACTGTTTCTGTATCGTAAATTTCATGTTCTTGTAAGCTGCCGTAGCTTTTCAGTTTAAATGCTGAAGCAGATAGCCTGGAAAAGAGAGAGGGGAGACAGAGTAGACATTATTCTCAGGAACAGTGTAGTCAGGTATACCAAGTGCCTGGACACACAATCAAAATGAGAAATGGGTGGCTGCCCTTATTGGTGTTAGGCATAGGGGACTGTAGGTCAGGTTGCATTCATAATGACAGCTGCTCAAAGCTGACCGTGAGGAATGGCTCTTGTACCTCGCTTGCTTTAGAAGTCCCTTCCCTAAATGTGAGAACAGTGGAGGTTCCCAGAGTCCAGGTGCCAAAATTCCCTTTGTTGTAATCCCTGCCCCAAATCCTAGCCTCACTGCTGTTGCCCCCACCCCAGCCCTTTCAAGGGCTGACCTTTCTCTTGAAGCCTGGTGTCTTTTTGGCACAGAGCGCTGCATCTGCTGCATTTCCTTGGAGCCCCCCTTGACAGAGGAAAGGGCATCAGCGGGTCTTGGTACTTGGGGCTTTATTGAATTTGCTTTGAAGAGTTATGGAGTGGTTTTGGCATGAGAAGCATTCTTGATTAATCCTCCGGATTGATAGTCTGATATGTTTGTCAAGAACAGGACAGGGGGATCAACAGAGTGACAAAGCTTTTCATTTAACCCTGTAGTGCCTCTTTTTTTATTTCTCACCTGCCTGATGGCCCCTGCACTCCTTGTCATGCCTTTATACTAACTCAATTGCCTAAGGTCTCAAAGGTGTCCCCATGAGACCCTGCCATCCATGATAGGACCAAGTATTTCAGACCATTCTGAAATATCTTCTTCCCATCACGTTTTAACAAGTTTGTCTTCTCACAATTTCTTTTCCATTACAGAAAACTTTGGAAAACAGAAAAATAGGAAAATCATCAACACGCACATGATACATTTCTTATTTCAATCTCAATTTTTCTTTGTAATTAAAAGGAAGTAAGGAATAAATGAAAATGAGTAAATGAATAAATGAATAAACAGATACAAATTAGAAATGTATGTTTGATTTTTATCTCCTTAAGGTCCTGCTCAGTGATTGATTCGTTAATCTGAGAAAACAATTCATATCATTATGGCTGACAATATCCCAGTGTATTTTCTCTAAAAGATGCAGAAATAATTCTGAGTCTTGTGATAATATCAAATGTAGAGATATTTTATTTTGCATGTTGTTGGAACTTAGTCCCCTTAAAATCAGAACTGTCCATTCTGTTTTATTGGCTCAGATGTCCAGAACATGGCCCGGCGTGGTGGCTATACCATTTCCCCTCTGTCCTCCTCTTCACATTTCATCTACAAGATGCTAGTTTCAAAGCTGTAGTTGTTACTGGAGTAAGGAAGGATGTACAACATGAAATGAGCATTCCTAGTAATATTTCTCACACTCATTCCAGGATGACACAACGAGGATATTACCAGGTGCGTAATTCAGACAAGTGCTATGTAAAGATGGAGGAGAATAGCTGGGGGCCAGGTGGAGGACAGAAAAAGGCATTGGGGTGAGTTAATAACTAGAGCAAGGTGGATATCCTGTAAAGTGGAAGATGTGAAGAAGGTAGAGATGAATCTAGGGAAGTGAGCAGACATAAGAGCTTTAAGAATGAGGAAAATCAGTCAGCAGTCAGTTCAGACTAGTCTGTTTTCTTGTGCTTCTCTTAGCCACTGTTTGGAGAGCTTGCCCAGGTGATATCAGGACCTTAAATTTGCAGACCTATGTTAGATAAAACAGAGGTGAGCCAAAAGGATGAGCCTCCTAATGACATTAATTGATTTAACAAGCTGAGTCAGAAAAGTGAAAACTCATTTTGATGCTATAACTCCCTTTTCTAGGACACATGGATTCATTCCTTCATTAATTCCATTAGAAAATATGTATATAGTACTTACTGTGTCCCAGACTCTGTATTAGATTCTATGGGAAAAGGGAGGTTAAATGATACAGTCCTGCCTGTAAGTGGCTAGTAATCCTTGATGAGAACACATAAAAACATGCCCAAATAACCTTTACAGGGCATTATAGACCATGTACACAAGCAGTGCTGAAACTGAATGCTGGACGAGTCCATCAGAAGACATGTTTTCAGACTGGGGTATCTGGAAAGTCTTCATAGAGTGGTGGAGTTTAAGCCTTGACTCTGACAGATGGGAAGGAATTCTGAGTAGATCTAACCCCTGGGGCATAAAGCATTTGTATCACCTGCCTCCTATCTTTGTACTGTGCAGACATCAGCCTTAGACGTCTTGACTACACAGACCTTTAAACTCCTGGTATATGAACGCAGAAGATGAAATGTCTGAGATGAAGTCCACAGAGCTCCCCCTGCTTCATAACCCTCATGACGATTTTTTCCTGTCAGAAGAAAAAAAAAATCCATTCTGTCAGTGGATAGAGAGAGAATGAGAAAACAAATTCTGGTTAAAAAATGACAATTAGTTTCTGTTCATACACATGTGCTATGGATTGTTTTCAAACCAAGCGCTGAAATCTATCTTCAGCTGTTGTAGTTTATAGCATTGATGAGTGAGAGCTACTTTTAAAAGGAAAAAAATAATACACAGCAGGGAAGTTAAAGCGAAATATATTTTGGGACTGAAACATATTTCTTGAACATGTTTAAATTGAGACCTTCTTTTAATCTTTAAAAAAGATAACTTTTTGAAGACAGTAGTTTGTTGTGAGTTAAAAATAACCCTGTGGTCATGCTGTAACTGGCAAGGATGTTTTTCCCAGACCCTTTCCCCTCCAAGACTTGCTTGTTATTCACCCTTTCCATCAGGTCTAGGATGCAGCTCAGTGAGTGGTGAGAGTTCAGTAGATTCTTGTTCCGGGCTCCTTCGTGCATGTTGATGAACTTTCATGTGTATGTAAATTTGCGTGCTAATTTTGTTAACTTTCTAATTGGAATTGAGTTGTATTAGAACACATTCTACACAAATTGGCTTCACTACTAAGTATTACATTAAAGGCTACCATTTATTAAACACTCACTGTGTATCAGATACGGTGCTAAATATTATATTGCTTGACACTTTGTGCCAGATGCTGTTAGTACTAGTTTACAAATAAGGCAATGAGCTCAGGGTTGGGAGTAAGGGTTGCCTGTGCCCCAAAGCTAGTAACACAGCAGTGACCAGAACCAGCATCTTTCTAACTTAAGTTCACGCTCCCAACCACTTAATGATGCTGTCTCACATCACTCCGTCCAACCCCTCTTCCCTCCCCGCTAAGGGACACAGTTTGTAGGGGAAGCACTAGTGTCAAAAGCAAAAGGAGCATGAATTGTTTCAAGTATGTTTACTGCATATTTTAAAAAAACATCTCTTCAGTGAATTAGGGCATGGTTTTTCTCATAATGTTTTCTGAATTCAGATAGGGATGACATGCTTTGAGTCACATAGAGTGATATTGGTGGTAGACCCACATCAGGCCATGATGACTTCTAATCCAACACTCCAACCAGTCTATAGGATCTACCTAGATCCTATTCAGGAAATGGCCACATTGCTTCTAAATCTTGCAAAGCCCTTAGCAAGTTACACTTGTCAATTCATGATGGGAAACTAGACGGGTGGGGAAATTGGAAGCTCTGGAGTGGATCATCTAAATAGGGTTCAGTCTAGACCAGTAGGTGGGAAGCTTCTTTCTATATATAAAACCTAAGATCATTACCAAAGTATCACGTTTATATTTTTATTTCTATTTTTTTCCCGTACATCTCCTATTCTCTCTCTTAATTCCTGCTTTCCTTTTATTCACCATTTTTTTCTCACCATTTGTAGGATAGTGCTGCAATATCTGGATGTTTCCTATATCAGAAAGTTAATAGCCCACAATAGCTTAAACCATGTTACAAAATAACATACTGGCAAAACACATGTATTTCTGATGTTACTTGTCAATTCCTTCCCAATGAGGTATTGTTGAAATAGGTAGTTAGGTGTGGCTAATCTGGGATCCCTCTTCTCTTTCTGCTTCTGCTCTCATCATCCTCAGATGGACCTTTGAATGTTACACGGGTCTAAGTCTCATGAGGATCCCTGCCTCCCTTCATTAGACTGGCTCTTTTCCTAAATCAGAGCTAGTGACTGAATAGCAGAGAGCTTCAGTTGGTGTCTGTAGTGATTTCAAGTTTGATGCTATAACACAAAGACTTTCGGCCTCAACTACCCCATGTTCTTTTTTCCATGGTACATACATTTATACCCTGAGAGGGTATGATTATCCCAGATAGAAAAACAAAGTCTTTGGAGGTAGGTGGTCTGAGTTTCAATTTCAGCTCCACTGGATAGCAATTATGTGACTTTGGCTTGTGGTGCCCAAAGTCCACAAACATAAAAGGGGGAAATGCTTATCTCCTCTGGTTGTTGGAAGGATTTAATAAATGTTTATTGCTAATGAACATATAGTATAGTCAATAAAGGTTAATGTTCTCCATCACCATGGTGACTTCCTAGTTGCTGATCAAATGTTACCCTAAATATTGGGCTAATAACTTCATGCTTGTTGTCTCAGTGGCATTCTTCTCTTTAACTATTTCATAGTCACACAGAAGCAGTCAACAATTCCTACTTCTCAGATTCATCTTAGAGATCATCGAGGACTAGATTTGAGTTTAAAATATAGTTTTGAAACAGCTTTTAGTGAGCAGTATGCCAGCCTGACCGTAGCTCTTATGTGCCCCATCGTGTTGGTGAAAAGCTGTGTTCTCCAGCCCATCATGCAAACCACCTTCATTTTCCTTGCAAGAAGAGCAGAGAATAAAATAGTGAAGCTCCTTATTAAAATCTTGCTCTATTGCTAGGATTTTTTTTTATATCACTTACTCCAACTTGACAGCTTGAGCTAAAGCTGTACCCCAGTTGACATCTTTGAGAATCTTCTTTTCCCCTTTGTAAACTTGAATGTAAAGGTCATGGGAGAAGGGCCCAATGGGTACAAGAAACTTATTTAGACTGAAGTGATGAACAGCAAACATAGTCAGTTTTATTTATACCAAGAAGAGTCTGTGTTTTCCAAGAAATAAATCCCAAAAGGAAAGTGGACAGCTTTTCAAACAAATCAATAACCACCCCAGCAACAATCAACAAAAAACCTACAAGGCAAATATCTATTCAATAGACGTGATAATGTCTAACATCCACTGATAATTCCAAGAAGGAAATTTTTGTTGATGTTTTATTTAGTATTTTTACAGGATCTGTGTTACCAACATTTGAATAGACAGAAATCTGAAAATAGCTTGGTTCTTGTGCTATTTTACATTGTATTTTCAAATGGCTTTTGGAATATAGCATTACTTCCCTGCTATCAGAGAAACTCAATTTGTAGATAAGGGACTACATCTGACCATAATAACAAAAAAATCCATTATGGGTAAAAATAGTAATTAAGGTTTAATGAACACTTACTATGTTCCAGGAACCATTCTCAATTCTTAATATGATTTATCTCACTTAATCCTGACAGTAATCATATGATGCAGATGCTGTTTTTATTCACATTTTATTGAAAAGGAAATTGAGGTCCAAAAATTATATAATGAGTTAAAGATCATAAAGCAAATTAATAGTGAAGTTGGTACCACAATCCAGATATAGTTCTCAATCTAAGTTCTTAACTGTTTCACTAAGTACTTGCAACGAGGAGAGAAACTAGAGAGGATCTAGGTCACCTCCTCATTGTAACAAATAGGAAACTAAAGCCCAGATTGCTGAAGTGATTTGTTTAAGGCCACATAGCTACCTAGTGACAAATCTAGGATGAAAACTCAGATCTGCTGATGCTCCTTAAGGTCAATATACTCATTCCTTTTATACTGCATCCAGAGTTATTTCTCCCTATTTACTTTCTGTTTATTTTTTTAGAACATTTAAAAAATATTTTTAAGAGAAAAAAGAAAGAAAGTGAGAGAGGGAGGCATGGAGGGAGGTGGGGATGGAAGGAGAGACAGAATGAGAGAGAGAGGGAAGGGAAAGGAAAAGAAGAAAAGGGAAGAGAGTGGAGAAAGAAAGAAGAACAAAAGAGAGAGAGAGAGTGTGTGTGTGTGAGGGAGGGTAGAAGAAAGAAAGGAAGAGAGATAAAATTCATATTCAAGTCAGTTATATCAAACAAAATGTTGGGTTTACCTGGTGGATGGCATGAGCTGAGCCCTTTGACACAGGTTCATGATGAGCCAGAGGATATGTGGCTGCAGATATTGAAGAGAAATACACTCTTCTTCTAAGATATCACCTGCTCTTAGGCAGGATTCTTCTTGTAAGGAGCAATATTTGAACTTATTGATTAGTTCCCATATGTCACCTGCTTACATCACAATATGTTCACTCTTTTTTGCTCAATCTTCTGATAGTTCACTGTCTTCTTGCTCCTAGAAATCAGAAGACAAAGAAGCTATTTTTTTTTTTTCTTCACAACTTGTGAAGCAGTCACAATTTTATCTCAGGGCTGATGTGGAACCAAGAGACAAACAATCCATGAAACCAGCTCTTGTTCATCCAAGTCACGTCTCGAGGCCCTAATTGTCTTGGCTTCATTGCTCATGTCTTCATTCCCCTTGGCCTGGCATTTTGAATGCTGCTGTCCTTATCACTCTCTTGCTAAAATCTGCTTGCATTTCTGTTTTGTCCTCTCTCTCCACATTCCCTTCCTCCTCCTTCGGTTCTACTTCCACCAAAATTGCCTCTCCGCCTGTTTGTCAGCTAATTTCTTTCTTTGATAATATCTACTCCTGCCCTACTTTATGGCAGGTTGGTGAGCAGATGTATTTAATAAAAATCATTTCCAAAAATTTATTCTTTGACTTTTTTATGTGAAGATTTCAGAGAATATGTTAACAACGTTAGTGCAGGAAAAGTAAAAAAAGCAATTTTTTTGTGTGTGCCATAGTAAGAGTAGCTGGACATATAACAAAGGTGTTTTCTCATAATTAGGAGGGAAATTCAAAGTTTACAACATACCTAGAAAGAATAGTATTAGGTGGAGCTGAAGGCAGATGCACTTCCCTCAAAGAAGATTTGTGTTTTAATATGGAGGTTTGAAACCCAACAATAATAAACTATACACCTGTTTTTAGAGTTTAATGGATGATTTAATCAAATGTGCTTTTAATTGAACCATTTACTGCTGTAAATTATTATTGTCATCATTAGCCTTATTGTTACCAAACTGTTTCAGAGTATAAACTTGGTACTAGGCATTATGTGGAAGAAAGAAAAAGCCATGGTAATTAGTTATAATTTTAAAAATCTTTATTTCATTGAAATAAAGCACCAGACAAGCAAACTAACAAAAGGCTCTGGCTCTTTTATCAGCAGATATGTTATTAATCCAACTACGTTTTCTTTAGCCCCTGGAAACATTTGAGGAATGCAAAGTGTATAATTGAACAATGGGGAATTTAACACTCTGACTAGTAAAGCCACACATATGAACATGGTAGAAGCAATAGACTACCTTTGAAATACTCCTCAGCTGAACTGTTCGTGTTTTAGAAGAGAAAAATATGCAGATAGATGAATACTTTTGTTCAATCTCTTCCTGCCGTCATCACCAACTCCTATTCTCTCTTTGCTTTTTTAATTGTGCTATCTAAACCTCCCCATGCCTTTCCAAAATTTATGCACATTTACACAATACAAAGAGTGACTAATTTTTACCTGTGTCCTCGTAACTGTGTTTGTGGCTCATTTATTGAGTGCCTGCTAAGTACTAGGCACTGTGCTAAGCACTTTATGCACGTTGTCTCATTTAGTCTAGTCACCAACCTCTACGTTAGGTGTTACTATCTCTATTTTACAATGAGGAAATTAAGACTCAGGCTGGTTAAATAAATTGCTCAAAAACACACAACTGGTAAGTGACAAAGCTGGTACTCACACCAAGGTATGTGTGAACCCACAGCCCCTGCTCTTTCTACTAGAGTACACCACCCTTTGAGTTTTCTAGGAAACATCTGCTGCTTTTTCGGATGCTAAAGCACTCTTAAAATTTGATATTAGAATCATAAGAGCATATTAATGTCTTCACCATCAAAAATGTTTTTTTAACTTTATTTGGCTGCGTGAACCCTTTCCATATGATCAAATGAATTTACTGTGGGCTTCTTTGAATTTATGTTTTATGTACCTGAAAAACACATATCTACATAAGGCTCCTCTGATCTGTTTCGATCAACTAAGCCTAATCTAAAACACAAGATAGCTGTGATTTTTAAATCTCTAATTTGAGAATACTGTCATTCTATCAGAATAACATTCATCCAAACATATCTCCATTATGACAAATCTTGATTTGATTATATCCAACTCCATGAGGCATTTGTTTATTACCAGTAATTGTCGTAGATATTCTACAACATATATTACTTTGGGGAATCCAAAAGTAATTAAAACCTGGTTCCTCCTCTTAAGAAGCTTATAGAGTAGAAGGAAAAGCAGATTTTGCTCAGCCGAGTCCAGAAGTGAGTAGGGTATGAGGCTAGAAAGAAATAATGGTTTTTGAGCTGAGCATGGTAAGATTTACAAGATTTGAGAGGTAGGTAAGGTGTGCAAGAATATTTAAAGTATATGATAAGGTGCAAGCTGTGCAGAGCATAAAGCAGATCATAGCATAGCATAAAGTACATGTAATATATACGTGGAATGAAAGTTTTACCTGAAAAGGTGAGCTGGGACCTGGCTGGGCTGGAAGGACTTTTTGAGCCCCCAAGGGAAGACCCATCTTCATTCTCTTCGTAGCAGCAATCTAGGGAGGTTTTTAGGTAAGAGGGTAGTAGGAATGCATCTCTCAGAAACATTATGCTGAGAGCTGAATGAAAGGAAAATGAAAATGGAGAAAAACTGAAGATGAGAAAGTAGTCGGGGGTTTCAGCAGTGGTCCCTGTGAATGAGGATGTATTTCTGGGCTAAAGCACCAATGTGAGGGAGAAAAAAGATGTGGGTACAGCATACTTTAAAAGTAGAATAGGGGCTGGCCCCGTGGCCGAGTGGTTAAGTTCGCGCGCTCCGCTCAGGCGGTCCAGTGTTTCGTTAGTTCGAATCCTGGGCACGGACATGGCACTGCTCATCAGACCACGCTGAGGCAGCGTCCCACATGCCACAACTAGAAGAACCCACAACGAAGAATACACAACTATGTACCGGGGGGCTTTGGGGAGAAAAAGGAAAAAATAAAGTCTTTTTAAAAAAAAAAAAGTAGAATAAAAAATGCTTTGGGCAATTGGATGCGAGATGTGGGGAGAAGGAAGAGTCAAATGTGACTCAGAGGTTCTTGCCTAAGTCAGCCAAGTAGCTGATGATGCTGTTTGCTGGGGAAGAGAAAGCTTGGGGCTGGGCGAGCCTGGTAGATGATGAGTGGAGTTGGATGCATTGGGTTTGAGGTATAAATCTGTGGAGGATGATCATAAAACTCTTCATTAATTCTGATCTCTAATGTCTAATGCAAATAACAAAGAGGAACTGTGCAAGTCCTCTGTGAAATAAGCCAGTCGATGTGTGTAGCTTCCCAGATATGTGATTTCCAATAGGCAATTTTCAGTTAGAGTGAAACACAGTTGTTCAGGAAGAAATAAAACAATGCTGAAAGAACTCACACAGTGAATTTAGTGGTGGGGAAAGCACTCAAATAATAAATCTTTTAACTAAGAAAACCCCAGGCTGTCGCTGAGAGCACCACTGCTTTCACTGAACCATTCAAAGCACTTTTTATAAAACTTCTTGGTCATCTTTTAATACCCAACTCTATTTAGAACTTACAAATTCCTTATTCAAATGTTTGGATCAAATAAGTAGTTTAGGTTCATCCCACAAAACTGGAGAGATCAGCTCATCAAAAGATGGACATATATTGTAGTCCATCTTAGAAAGATACTTCGACTTGCCATTAATACCCTAGACCAGAGGTTTTCTTTATTATTTTATTGAAGTATAATTGGCATACAATATTAGTTTCAGGTGTACAACATAATGATTTGATATTTTTGTGCATTATGAAATGATCACCATACTAAGTCTAATTCCCATCTGTCACCATAAAAAGTTATCACAACATTATTGATTATATTCCCTATGCCGACCATTAAATCCCCGTGACTTATTTATTTTGTAACTGGAATGCTTTACCTCTTGATCTTCTTTACCTATTTCATCCATCCCCTCATCCCTCTCCCCTCCGGCAACCTCTAGTTTGTTCTCTATGTCTCTGAGTTTGTTTCTGTTTTGTTATATTTGTTCATTTGTTGTTTTTTTTAGATTCCACATGTAAGTAAAAACATACAGTATTTGTCTTTCTCTGTCTGACTTATTTCACTTAGCATAATACCCTCTAAGTCCATCTACATTGTTGAAAATGGCAAGATTTCATTCGTTTTAATGGCTGAGTAAAATAAACCAGAGGTCTTCCACAGTGTGATCCGGGGACCACCAGCACCAGCGGCACCAGGGAACTTGTTAGAATTTCTAATTCCGGGACCCCAATCCAAACCTACTGAATCAGAAATCCGACACAGTAATGCTGGGGAGATCTGAAATCAGAAATGCTGGGACCCAGTGAGCTGCATTTTTACAAGTCCTCTCGAAGATTTTGATGCTTGCTCAGGTCTGTGAACCACTGCTCTGGACCCAAAGGTAAAAATTGATGGAAAAAATATATATGAAAGAAACCAGAAAGGAAAAAGGAAGAGAACTTTAAGGAAAGTCAGCATTCACTCTCTTTCTGAACCAACGCATGAGCATTCTTAGGGGCTGTAACAGTTATGCCCCTGTCCCTTTCAATATCCATTCCACAGATATTTTTTGAGAAATCGGATAGTGCCAGGGACTGAACTAGGTGTGGCATATTCAACAGGGAAAACACTTTGTGGTTTTTCTGTGTTCTTAAAAATTTTTTTTAAATCATTGCTCATCTTAAAGCTAAATACTACATTGTGGTTTCAGAGAATTAGAGTAGTTTATGGTTCAAAGGCCAGTTGAAATGCTTGCTGAGCACTACTGCAGGAAGCCTGATGAGGGGGCGTGGCTCCACTCGGGCTGGCCCTGAATCCGAAATTTTTGGGCTGCAACAGTCTTCCTGGGACACTAGCCTTTCTTCACTGGGCAGAACTACCACCCACGAAGTGTCTCACCAGTGAGCTCCGTGTAACAAACAGAAATATCAAGCCCCATTTGATTCATCTTCGCTGCCCATTCTCGCTGAAGGGGGAATGACTTTCTGTCCATCCATCCGTCTCGCTTCATGATCCCTTGGAGCTCAGCTGGAGAAATCATCCCTCAGACTCTGACATCTTCAAAACCCAAGTGCATTTCAGCAAAGTGGAAATGTCAGAACGGCCTCTGCTGATTCCTCTGTCTCCTACGTTATCTCTAGCACACCCCTTGTTGCCCTGTTACCGCTTTTATCTTCTCTCCCCCAACAGCATTTTCTTTTTTTGGTTTTATTCAAGCTTTGAAAACATTGCTGCTCCTTGTTTGCCCCTCGTTGCTACTTCCCTGGGATGCATTGACCACTGCTTATCTCCAATGTGTTGCATGTATCTTGTTGTTTCTTTAATAATGCATGGCTCTCATGATCCGGAGCAGACAGGCCCAGGTCTGGCTACCTAGGCTGGAGGTTTATCCTACTGACTTGGGTCTCCTTTGATGTATGAGGACATTTGTGGCTCAGTGGCAGACTTTAACTTCTTTGATGTGTTCTCCTTATTCTGATTCTGTATACATTATGTACCTTTCATATTCAATAGGAATCAAATACAGAAATCTCTCCTGCTTCTCACATCTAATCTTTGCCTAAGCGCCCTCTGATGCCATTAGTGCAAGGGAGCGGTTCTTTTGACAGTGTATAATATAATTTCACTAAAGAAAAACAAATAATTTCAGACATGCTGAATGTAGTCATTCATAAGGTCTTAGGTAGCTTTTTATCTCTCCCTTCTGCCTCATGTTGCATTTGCATAAATGATTCTTTAATGCAAGGAGAATTGACTGAGGATAAAAACAAGTCAAATTCTGAAAGACGTTTAATACTTTATAATCATTTATGGACGTTATGATTAAATATACTATTAATCTATTTTTTTTTTTTTAGGCTACATAGTCAAAACCAAGTACTATGGGTGGATTTGTTTCGAGACCTGCAGTGTGCAGGAGTGCTGTTTGAACTCACCTGTGGATTATACTGGCCCAGATGTTGACTGCCCTGGAAACTGGAGGGAGGGAAACTGGCAAAGGGTAATTCTGCCCTGACCATCCATCTTTCAGGTTCCCTCTGCTCTCTAACTTCTGGCCACTCACAGCAGTTTAGGCCTTTCATCTGGACATAGGCGAATAAACACAAACACCAAAGAATCTGAAGTGAATCACTGATTGATTGATTTACTCAACTGGTGAAAAAAATCAATTGAGCCTATTCTTGTTAATGAGGTTTATGGATGATATGAGGATTTTATTCATTTTTTAATATCTCCAAATTTATTTAACCAGATATTTGAGAGATGTATACCCAGAAAACTAAATAGGAAATCTATTAATTAGAGTTTCTGTGCACTCAGTAATATTTTTTTTTTGTTTTAAAGGTTGGCCCTGGGCTATCATCTGTTGCCAACCTTTTGTTTTCTTCTTCTTCTCCTCAAAGCCCGCCAGTACATAGTTGTATATTCTAGTTGTAGATCCTTCTAGTTGTGTTACGTGGGATGCCGCCTCAGTATCACTTGATGAGTGGTGCTAGGTCTGGGCCAGGATCCGAACTGGTGAAACTCTGGGCCACCAAAGCAGAGCACGTGAACTTAACCACTCGGCCATGAGGCTGGCCCCATGAGTAATGTTTTTTAATTAAGCTCTTTTGCCTTCATTGAAACACTTGGATGGAAGAACTTTTAATTTCAGAATCATGTTTAAATATAATCTTAATTTCTTATATGTGTACAGTACTCACATTGATTTCCTATGCATTCCTTCATTTGAATCTCATTTGGTTGTGAAGGGCAGAGCAGTATTAGTCCCATATTACAGATGAGGTGCTGGAGGCTCAAAGATCAGTGGATGCTGGGACTGGAGTTTGACCCAACTCAGTGCTCTTTTTTTTTTATAGCATTTCCAGTCTGACTTCACATCTCTTGCAGTGCACAACAATTTGGTAAAAAGAAATCGTTTCTTAGATACGCTAAAAATTGCTTACCCATCACAACAAAAAACCTAAAGCAAACCCTGCATGAATTATAACACATTAGCAATGAGTTTTTGTCGTAGTTCATGAAAAAGCAAAGCTATAAAAAATTGTAGAACAATTGTAAACAGGCAAGAGATTGTTTTTAATCTGTCCTTTAAATTTAACTCTAGACTTCTTTTTCTGAATCTGATTATTTCATTTTGTTATCAACAATAAGTAACATTCTTACGCTTGTCTATTTTTGCCCCTTTCACAACTACAAATCAAATAGAATTCGTTCATATTTTAGGATGTAGCATTTGATAATGGTTATATGCTGAGACTCAAGTCGTGGCATATGTCCTGTGATATGAGTCATGGCAACTGAACCTGAGTATGGCAGTCACGCTAGACCAAACTGGTAAAAGCCATCACACTTGTGGGTCCAGAGGACACAAGTGAGATGGAAAGCAGGAGCTACTAATCAAATGTGGGGTGTGAGGCCATTTTGATTATTGATCAGCAGCTTCTTGCAAAATCAGAGAATCTTAGAAAATCCTTAGAAGGTGTTGAATAGTTATATAATCCATTTTCTGATGAATGCATAAAATCCTTGATTTCTCTACACCTGTCACCCTTGGATTTGCCTATGTAGCTAGCTAGGTATCTAGAATTTGATATACCATAGACTGCTTATTCTCAAATGGGAATAATTTTGCACCCCTGGGGATATTTGGCAGTGTCTAGAGATAGGTTTGGTTGTCACAACTGGAGGGTGCTCCTGGCTGCTAGTAAGTAGAGGTTAGAAATCCAGCTAAACATCCTAAATGCACAGGATAGCCCCCACAACTAAGAACTGTTTGGTCCAAAATCTCAATAGTACCTAGTTTAAGAAACCCTGATTTAGACAAAGTGTTAAATTGCTACAATTACTCATAAAATTCAATGCCCTGTAAAACCGTTTTTTCAGGAAATCTATCACTAGAACTGCAGTGACATGCTACGTGAACGATTTTAGATAATTAAATTAGTTCTCTGTTTCACTTTATGATTGTATGCATATGTGACAGTGTTAATAAACTGGCAGATTTTGAAATTTTCATGACCAGAGACCTTTTAAAAAGGCAAAAGAATTTAGGGGCCTTGTAACCTTTTGGTTACTATTTTCCATTTGCTAAATATATCACTAAAATTTTCTCTTAAAATAAGAGTAAGGTGATGTCCACTTATTTTCTTGTTAACACTTTAAGGACCAGACATCTCGTCACTGCTCCCCCCGCACCCCTCGCCACCCACCCCGAGCTCCCTTCTTTCTGGGGTCCTCCTGGATTCTGCAGGAAAGTCTTTTTCTTTTGAGTCTTGATAGCATTGTCTACCCCAACCCAAGCCTATATTTCTCATACCAGTAAATCTATGCATACGCGTTTGTCCTTCTAGATTACAATCAGTTTGTTCTTTTTAGTTTTCTTCCCAGAGAATCGTAGTGCTTTGCAAGAATTAGCTGATTTAGTAATCCTTGACTGTTTCCAGGCTTGAATTTGTCTCTCTGGTATTATCAGCTTCTTCCTGGGTGTGTACTCAGATTCTGGCCCCATGAGGCCAGTATTAGCGCTGTGCATTTTCAATCCCCTCTCTAATCTGCTCACCTTCTTGCCTGGCTAACCTGTCAGGCCTTTGCCATTTATAGTATTTCTCCTTCAGCAGTTTTCCTTGCCACCTTGCTGATTGCTTTTCTGCACCATGGAACTCCAGGCCCAGTTTGCCGGGGTGTGTGTGTGTGCATGTATAAGAAAGAGTTAAATAGCTCTGTCTTCCTTCAGCGAGTTCCCTTGCACCCCTGCTTGAATTTTTCTATTTCTCAGCGGTCTTTTTCAGGGATGGGGTGGCAGTAAGAGCTGCAGAGTGTCCGCTCTGCCTGGCTGTGATTGCTACCTCCTCATCGAGCCCCAGGTGGATGGGACCACACTCGCTAATGCTCCCTAATCCCTGCAGCTTTGTCACTGTTCAGAACTGCTCAGAGGCTTACCCAGCTCTGACTGGTTTCTCGTCACCCTCTTGTTGAGTGGAGCTGCCTTTCGCATTTATCACCACAGTGATAGCAATCCACCTTCCTGGCCTTCCCACCCAGGCCACCTGCTCTGCTGCCAGCTTTTGAGATTGATACTTGCCATTCCTGAGGCCGGGTTTATTCTGGCCTCGATGGGCATGTTCGCTTAAAGGAGCATCACTCTTGCTGCCCGTGGTGAGGCAGGAAGCTCCATTACAGACCTGTGGATGATCACTCTTCCGCCTCCTCCCTGCATTGGCCTCTGCCTGTGAGTGAGGGAACAGGAGCTCTTGTAAGTTCCCAACTCCAGTAAAACACTTTCATTTCTTACCATGTGATTTTACTCATGTGGAAGAGAAGCAAACATAGAAACACATAGATAAGGAGAACAAATTGGTGGTTACCAGAGGGGAAGGGGGTGCGGGGAGGATGAAAGAGGTAAAGGGGTACATATGGTGATGAATAAAAACTAGACTATAGGTGGTGAACATGATGCAGTCTCTACACAAGCTGAAATATAATAATGTACAACTGAAATTTATACAATGTTATAAACCAATATGAACTCAATAAAAAAATACTCTTAATTCTGCCAGCAGGGCCAGGAAAGCCTCAGCCAAGTTAGGATGACCCACGGCAACTATCTTCCCAAAGAGTATTTTGTTTCTTTCCTTTCTCTTCCTATTCAGCCCAAAGTTCTCTCTGGAAACTCTGGGATGTCCATCACACGTAGATCATTCCACCCACTCAGATCTTAGTTTTACTGCAAGCAGTGAGTCTCTCCTACACTCTGAGGGGCTAGCCCCGAAAGGAGAAAATGCAATGACTGTTTTTCTAATGCCTGGAGATGAATGTCACAAAGCTCTTCTGGACTAAAGGGAGAAGGAAAGGGCTGGTGGAAATCTCCAAGTAACGTGTGTGAATACTTTTTACACTGTCTTCTGAAAAGCCTTTTCCCGCATTAATTATTTAACTCAAAGAAGTAATTCTGAGTATGTGCATTCTGAGATAGGGTATTAGTGGTGAACATGATAGTGGATGAATCCTTCTAGACTCTAGTGAACCAAAGGGCCATATTGTGACAGGTCTTCTACATAGCGGCCTCCAGTGTTGCTACTCAAGGTGTTGCCCACGGGTTGCAGCATCACCTTCACCCAGGAGCTTGTTACAAATGCAATCTGGGGACCTACCAAGTCAGAATCTGCACTGTAACAAGATTCCCAGGTGCTTCCTATGCACATTAAAATGTGAGATGCTCTGCTCTTTCTGCTACCGCATTTAGTCCTCTGAATGATCTTCTGAGTAATTAATTATTCAGTTTCCCATTTTGCAGACAGGGAAACATGCTCTGAGTGGTGAAGAGATTTGCCTATTATTACTGGAAATTGAATTCTGTCTATACAAAGACTAAAGACCACATTCTTTTCACTATTTATCACAACTGTTTAGGTATTCACGGTGAAGTTAGCATTACTTATTTTTCTTTTGAATGCAGTTTTAAGTATTAGGGAAGAAAATGTTCTGGTCTCTTTGAGATGTCAAATTGCCAAATAGGAAAGAAATTTTGGCAGGAGATAGGGCTTTTAAAGACTAGACTGAGTGGAGGCATGTAGATATAGTACATCCTACCCGAGACGGATGGCTCAGGTTAGCTCATAGCCACGTGGCAGAAAGAGAACACACTGGGGCTCTCAATAGACTGGCAGTCCAAAGATGGTCCCAGCAAGATAAATTATGTGTTAAGGAGATAATTACCATGGCCTTTCCTCTGAACAGCAGCTGGAAATAGGCTGGAACAGATGGAGCCAGAAATAGTGAAAAGGTTGTGGGACAGCCTCAGAGGAGAGACAGTCATTCTCAGAGCAACAGTTTAAATAACAGCCCCAGGATGGTTAAAGATATGGACACATATTCCGCACATAGGCTTGCACAGGGCTTTTATCCCTTACTCTAACTAGAGTTTTATGGTTATAAGACAAAAGAAGAAAATGAATCGAGATTCCTTTTTAAATTGTATTTTTGTTGGCATATGACAGGAGATGGGTTTATGTTTTACTTTATATTTATCCCAGTTGTCTCTTCTCAGGTAACTTTTAACCGCTGGGTCCAGACTATCTTAAACAGAAATGACTGTCCCCCTATACTCAAGCAGAGGGCTTAAATTCAGAGCATCTTCTTCCCCTTCCCTTTTTAATTGTAGCAAATATTACAGCTCCTCTAGAACTCACTCAGTCGAGGAGGTCTATTTGAATTTTCATCTAGTTAGCTTTAAATGAGTATTTAGATGCCAAATTCTAAGCTAGACTTGTCTTCACTCACTCCTTTCCACAGATACTAGAATTAAGAGCCAATGGAAAGAAGAAGGCTTTGTGTAGAACAGTGATACATATAGACTTGCTGATTAGATGCCATTGTTGTTACCATGATTAACCATCCCTAGTTTCAAAAAAAAGATCCCAGTCACCAATTTCCATGCCTCTGCTGTGTTCTCGACATGCACAGAGTTGTTGATGGGCAATTGCAACTTTGCAACGTGCAAAAATGATATTGAGCAACATGGATTTCTGCCACCCTGGTTGGTCTCTTCGTTTTAGTCAAGAGAATCCTAAAACACTATTTCTCTATGTGGCATTGCAACAGATGTTATTTTGGGTTACTAAGAGTGCTGTAAAAAAGATAGTTTCAGTTCTAATGGCCCACCTGGAACCATGAAGCATAAATTTATTAATTTTTCACATTTACACAATCTACTGAGCTCACAGACTATCTTCCCTTTGGAAAATTCTGCAAGATTTAGGTATAAAGCTGAAAACACTATACACTGATTGCTCCAAACAAATGTTTAAAAATTATGTGAAAATGGAACCATTCAAAAGTTACACTTGGGCACTGATATAAACAAAGAACTCTAAAAACCAATCCTCTATGTAGATTGAGAAATAAATTAAAATGCATATTCTTCACACCTTAATAGAATGAGGTGACAATAAGAAAGCGGTACTATGTATTTACTTAGCACTTCAGACTTCCAAGTGGCACCACTATTTCATTACCATTTTCTACACTCCACCTCTAAGCTTAGCAGATAAGCTACTATTAAATGCCACAAAATGTATTATGCAGTAAAACGGGTTATTGGGGTACATTAGATAAATTACTCATGGTCTTGACTGAACAGCAATGAACCCAAGGGACCCATAATTCCCACTCTTCGGAAACTAGGAAGACTTGGAAAGATCAGTTGAAGAGGTGTGAACAGTGGCTAAACACTTTTCCTCTTCTTTTCAGCAAAGGGAATAATGAATTTTCTTCATACTTATTGAGGTCCTGTTGTTCCTATAGAGGATGGGAGCCAGATGAACGAGGAAAATTAGATCAAAATTTAATATACATTTTCTTCCAGGTTTCTTGGTTAGGGAAGTGCAGCAGGGGAAAGCATAAGTAAACACACCCGTCTTTTAATATTTTGGGAGTGCTGTGCTATATCTATTTGTATAGGTTCTCTGATCACCAGACAAAACGTAGGTGGTCTCTTATTGCAAGAGATGGAAAGTATGTATCAATAAAATACTTAAGCTTGAAGTGAAGAAACATATCAGCCAGAATTAGGAACACATTAGTGATAGTTTAGTTTGGGGCATGGCCCTTAATCCCCTAATCTCCTGTGTTTCCTTGCCTCTGGCTCAAATATATATTAGGATAAAAAAATGTCATTTCAGGTGCAGGGTATGGGCCATTGCTGACCTTGCTGCTGTATTCAAAGTTCTTACATCAGTAACTCCAGGGATAAGACACTGAGTTCCTGTTAAAAGGTACACATAGGATCTGGCTTGGGGTTAGGGTTTGAATTTTGGTTTCAAGATAACAAGGTCTATGGAAACTTTAACATAGATTAATTCAACCTATTAAATCACAGACTTCTAAGGGCTGTGACATAGGAAAGGATCCTTCAACAGAGAGGAACTTTAGGTATCTCTGTTTCACAGAATCTGAGTTCTCAATAAATATTTGCTTATTAAATAAACAGTTCAGTTAATAAATGAACGAACAAATAATGAAAACATATAAAGAATGAATTGGGGGATAGATGTTCTCCCAGGAAAGAAGGGACAGCATGTAGTTTAGATGGGGCAAATTTGGAGATTAAGGCATAAACATGGTTGGATTTAAGAGAGGAGAATGTGACAAAGGGGTATTGAATAAGGAGCAGGGATTTCACTCTTTCCTGTGGCTATTGCTGGCCCTGCTAAGAGCAGAATTCTCAGCGGACCCCAATTTGAACACGCCCCTTCTATCTCCTTGCCTTTCATCAGGGCTAGTTACAAAAGATGGAATCTTCAAGAGAATTCCATCAGACTAATATATCCTTTCCCTTTAAAAATTTCTCCTGAGAGAGCATTCATGCTCACCTGCTTCAGAGTGAGAATCCACAAGGATAGTCCTTAGACGCTTGGTGAAATTCTTTTGGATTTTTTTCCTTTTATCATTTATTTCTTTTTGTTTTTAATAAGTTAGCTCGATATTTATAGTGCTTCTACATCCATTTATTTCAGGCCTGTGAAAAGGGCTGTTTGCCTGCCCATTGAGTGTGAATTATAGCGCTGACATTTAATGGTGCAGCTTCTTTTGCTCAGTGCCCTCAACAATTGAGAGATGAGTTGGAAAAGAGTGATATTGCATAATAAATGTCTCACACAATGAGAACTCGCCATTTTGATTTGATTTTATTTTTTAAATGCAAGATTTGAAAAACTAGCATGTGGTATATTGACATTATTCTAAATTGCACTGTTAGGAGAACATTAAGTTTTTCATTTCACACTTTCTGAGTCTTAAGCACCATTGCTATATGGGGAAATCAGTCATTTTCTGATAATTCATGTGCAGATTTGTACCAATCAGAATTGGCCATAATTGTGCCAAGGCTCTTCTTTCAAGGAAGTTCATTGAGGGCACAGAGAAAGGAAAGCTAAAGGAGAATCATCTCTGTAAGTGTCCTGTGTAAATTCACAAACCATAAAGGTACAAGTAATTTCATAGTACAATGGAAATCTACTTTGAATAGACTACTGTTGCTATAAACCATAGAAACTGATACGGCAGTCTGGGGATCACTTGATGCGGACTTAATGGCAAATCTGTGGGTGCATTTCTCTTTCTCAAGTTTGCCTTGAGGCTGCGGACATGAGAAAACAGTCAATACCATCTTCCTATGATTAATTTCCTATGAAAATCACTGAGAATTTGGAATCACTGATTTTTATCACTGACTTCGAGAGTAGCTGGAAAGTCATGAGAGATGTTCATTTGCCTGAGACCGTTTATTTTAATAAACAGCAATCCTTACAGCACGATAGCGGGGGGAACAACAAGAGGCCCACAAAAACAGGGTGAGTGTCCAAGATTTTGGAGTAAGAAATGTTTGTATCTACTCGAGTGTGAAGAAGCGTATTATGTCTGTGTTTTATTCTTCCATGCTTCCCAAGGTGCTCTTTCGTGCAAGCCTATGAAATGTTATGGATCTGCTCTTACTTATTTTATTTTTACCTTAATTTTTTTCTGGAGTACATTGTTTTAAATCCTACCATCACTCAAAAAAACCACCCAATACACAATTATTTGTCTTTGAACATTCCTCTTCCATTTCTCTCCTTTTCAAAGAGCTTGCTGTTGAATTTTTAAACACCAGCATTTTCATCTTCTTCAGCCTGACATAGTCATTTTGGGAAATTTGAATCCATAGAGGTATTTTCTAGCTGGATTTGATTTGAGTACTGCCCTTCTTTAACCTTAAAGGTACAAAAGGAAGTACTCCAAGCACCTAAAGGAATCTGGCAAGTAACAGCAAACAAAAGTTCAAGATGGGTCAGGTCCCACAAAAGAAAATTAAATGTATTATTCTCACACAACAAGATTAGCAAATCATCCGTAAAGCTCAGCCACTCTTTCCTTCTTTTTATTCTAATGAGTTTAGAGTGCAATAATGATGGTACAGGCTTCATCAGAATTCTGCCAGTGAAGGGGAATTTTCAAACTCCGTTTGCAAATGAGATCTGCACCATAAACCATAGTCATCCATCACAGAGAAGTAGCTTGTGCCTGATAAAAGCCTGTTTGGGCAGAGTCAATCAAATGAGCATTATTAGAACTTGGTATTACACTGTCCTTTAGGTGATGGAGAAGGAATGTAATGCAGTTATGGAAAGTGATTTTTTTATGCCTCTGTCCCTTTTGGAAGACTAAACTCTATTCTAACATGAATGTCTCAGAGTGACATTCATAATCTTCGTTATAAAAAGAGACCTTCTCCTATTTCTCATCTGTCAAGAGCAGTTAGAACTGTGTAGAGTTTTCACAATAGAGCTAACACTGCAAAGAAATTATGTTCCAGCTAAAATTACAACTCATAATTGTTGGTTATTAATAAAAGGTAGGCTGAGCACTTGTGTTAACTAAATGAAGACAGGCAAAAAATATAACTTTAGTGTACCTTGGCCATGATTAAAGATCATAATTATAACAATATTATTTCCAACTGATAGGTCCTTTAGATACCATCTAACTTGGTGGTTTTCTAGCTTTTATTTAGTATCAGAGCCCATTTGTTAACTGTTATATGGCATCAGGATATAAAAAAACAACCCAAGTGCAGGAGTGCTCATCTAGATATAGATAGGGGGCCTTCTCAGCCTTCCTCAGCTCTCCCCATCCACCTGTCTTGATGGGCATTGCTGAAACTCTGAAACATACTGCTCTAGCCCATTTTTCTAATATGGACAGGTTAAAAAAACTTATGACCCAAAACATTAGTAGATTTGCATAAAGCTGCAGAACTTACTAATTGTAAAGCAAATACAAAGATTCAGAAGTTCCTACTTCTGCACAAATACTTTTCCCACTGTTCAGGGCTCCTCCGTTACATTGGTCTATATTGGGGTCAAAAAACAAATGCCTGCAGGGGCCAGACAGTTCTCAAAAGTAAAGCAGGCGGTGACCTGAGACCCTCATGCCCCACAGAAAGAGAAAAGCTGCTATACAGTGTTAGGTAATGCTTATCATGAGGAAAATAAGGCCTGGGATTTCTTCACTTTTTTTTAAGCAGAAATTGGAAAGTCAGAACTTTAGTGTAATAATTATAATAATTTACTATTTTAATTTAATGATAATAGTAATTAAGAGCTACTATACAGGGGAACAAAACACATTTACAAGCCAAATTCAACTAGTACTACTAGTCACTATAAACACTAGTGTGTTCTATGTTGTGATGTTATCAGGAAAACTAAAAATTAAAGCATTCTTGTTGGTAGATTCATGAAATATATCCAGCAATTACCCTTATGAGCAATCCTTAACAAGCTATCTTTAATTTATTCAATAAATATTAATTGAGGATGTACTATGCACTAGGCTCTATTGCATGAAAAGCTCATACTCCCAGACTTCAGAAGGCTGCTATTTTAATAAGGGAAGCAAAGTGCACAAGAGATATTTGCAGAAGGTGAAAGGAGCTAAAATAGAGATGTACCTATGGTATTGTGGGGCCACCAAAAAAAAAAAAAAAGAGATGCATAGCTCTGCTCAGAAAAGACTTTCCTGGTGGAGTCATGAAGAATGCATAGGAGTTTGCCAGACAGGCAAGAAAGAGGGCATTCTAGGAAAAAAGAACAGCATACAGATAAGAAAGGGCCTTATCATGCCTTGATCAAGGAACTGCAAATAAATCAGCATGACTAGAGGGCACAGAGAATGGAGAGAAGAAAGGAGAAGGAGATTAGGCTAGGAATGTAGAAAAAAGTCAGTCCGTGAAAGATTTTCAAATCTGCACTAAGGAGTTAGGACTATATTGTGTAACTACTGGTATGATGTTTAAGGATTACAACTAGGGTGAAGGCATCACATTTTTATTCTAGAATGATCATTCAGATGACGTGTCTGAATTGGGAGAAGATGGAGACACGAGAAAGAGGGACCAGTATTGAAATATTCCAGGTTATAATTGACAAGGGCTGAAAAGGTGGTGAGGTTGGAAGAATGAAGGGGATGAATTCGAGTCAGTAGAATTACAGGATCTGGCTGCTGATTGACTAAGAGACAGGAAAAGGAAGGAATTAAGGAGACAGACGCCTACGTTTCTGGAAGGCTGGGGTCTAGAATAACCGTGGCCCAATTAACCCAGCAGAAGACCAACGAGCAAGAAGATCCTGGCCTCATCCCAGAAGGGCTTGTGGAGAGTGGCCACCTGCTCCAGGATTGGGAAGGCCACTAGCCTGCCATGTCTCCAGTCACTGGCCTAAGGAATTCACCACTAAAACGAAGTGTTTTCCGAATTTTCTCCAGCATGTTTTCCAAATATAAACTAAAATATGACTTTGAAAATTCAAGCATCATAA